>NW_025765225.1:4215000-4544917 GCF_003918875.1 Haliotis rubra | reverse complement strand
GGATAAGTATATAAATATACAATTTATTTTAAATTTTTTCAATTCTTTTGTTAAACATTGATGTATGAATTGTAGGAAGGAATAAATAACTGTATTTTTAATAACATTTTCCAAATATCAGGTCAGATTTGAAGTGGCAGATAGTTATAGCTCTAATAGAGTGTCCCTCTTATTTTTGTATTGTATCTTTACAACTTATCAAAGGCGATAAATCCATGCTCATCACATACATCTTTTACTGTCAATAAACCCATTATCCGCCCAGTGTCTAATATAAAGTGTTTTTATGATTGGGTGATTGAGCCATAATGGATTGTAAATGGTGTGTGATCAGTATTGTCAGAATCAGCATTAACCTTTTGCAATAATTGTTCCATGCTTTTAAACATCTTTCCAATAAGGGTTTTCAATGTTAAGTATTTTGTGAATATTTGCTCCATACTTGAAGATATCATTATAAGATATATTAAAGGATTATTGTCGGATGATTTTTACAGTGCACTATTGTCTAAGAGTGGATAATTGTAGAGCTCAATAAATGTTTTATATCAACCATACCCAGTCCCCTTCAGTCCTTTTAATCTTTCAATTGTGATTCTTTTATTCTATATCAGCTATTACCATTCCAAATGAATTAAAAAATATGCTTTTTTAAGAAACTTGCTAAAGCCATCTGGGTGATTAGGCAATGAGCTTAAAATATGTACTCTACTTTGAGAGGGCTAATTTTTTGCTTTTGACAGTAACCTTTCTTATCAATGTTCCCAAAGTTTATATGATCAAAGCTGGATTGTGTCAAATAGTTGTTTCTATTTAAAGAAATCTGCCCCTCATTGCCATCGATTTCAAATAGGAATAAAACAAACAAACACACACACATCGCGACGCATGCACACACACACACACACACACACCTAAAAAACACAAAAATTATGACAGGGTCATAGGTAAATTTCTAATAACAAAAATTGCACTCGACTGATTTTTATGTCACTGGATGAACATTGAAAGTTGATGGTAACTTTAGTGGTAAATAAAATCATCACTGTTTAAACAAGTTCATGGTCAGCACAGGTATGGATGGTATATAGTGCCAGAGAAGTAATTCGTTTAGAGTGTGTGATGAAGCATTTGTTGATATTTAGCAATTTCTAGAGCCAACAAAGAAACAGTACATTTTAACCATTTACAATGATCCACTCTTGTATGAACCCATGAAGATACGGGTTAGAGTTGATCTTCAGTAACCCTATGCTTGTCGTAAGAGGCGACTAACAGGATCAGGTGGTCAGGTTTGCTGACTTGGTTGACACGTCATCTTATCCCAATTGGGTAGATCGATGCTCATGCTGTTGATCACTGGGTTGTTTTGTACAGACTCGATTATTCAGAGACCGCTGCCATATAGCTGGAATAGTGCTGAGTGTGGCGTAAAACTTAACTCACCTACTCACTCTTATATGTACCCTGAAATGAAAAAAAAAAAACATTGCTGATGCCTGGATTTGTACCAAAGTAGGCAAAATATCATATTTGTCACATGTATTGTCCTAACAGACTCATTTGCCAGATGCAAAAGAAGGGAGAAACCCATGACAAAAGGTTATTACAATTTGAAGACACTTTTAAGAAATATTATAATGGTAAGCATTCCTTTATGCTAAAGGAACATGTTTTTGCACTTGGTGATAAATAATTTTACTTTTCAGGAAGGGGAGAACAGACTCAAACAAGAGTAGATGTGATGACACAAAGAAAGGTATTAGCTGATGGGTATAGTATATGGGACTAATAAACTCAAGATGAATCATAATTTGGTATGCAAATGCTAAGTATGAGGTTGTGTCAGTTTCTCATTTGGCTTCAGATATGGCATTTTCTCGTCATTCATTTTTTCTGAAATGGTTTATTGTCTCAGTTGATAAATGCTAAATTTGTACATACATTGAAGAATATTTGTGATACTCATGAAAATGTGTATGTAGGTAGGGGGATACAGAAGGTACAAACTGTAAAAGAAATGGAGCTATAGGCCTCATTTTGTGATCTTGAAATTTTGAACAAGAAGGGCAGCTAACTGCATGTCTATTGTATTGTCTCAAAACCACCAAAATGAGATCAGTCTTGAAACATTTGTAAAAAGAAACATGAATGTTTTGTTTTGTAACAGTGTAATGATGCAACTTGTTACATCTTGGTGCAGAATAGAAAAAGTGGATATGTAATGTTCGTTTAAAGGGAACGTTCATTATTTATGGCTTTTGTTACCTTTTTTTATTTATATTATTTTATTTTTATTTATGTATGTATGTATGTATGTATGTGTGTGTGTGTGTGTGTGCACGCGTGCGTGCGTGCGTGCGTGCGTGAGTGCGTGAGTGCGTTCGTTCGTTCGTTCGTTCGTTCGTTCATTTATTTTATTTATGTATTTATTTATACCCCTGTGCATTAATTAAGCACCACCCTATTTATTTTGAAAATAAGATGTGATGCTTCAGAAAAAGTTCATTATTTATGGCTTTTTGTTACATTGGGTTTTAATTTATTTTATTTTATTTTTATTTATTAATTTATTTATGTATTTATGTATGTATGTGTGTGTGTATGTATGTGTGTGTGTGTGTGCGTGCGTGCGTGCGTGCGTGCGATGCGTCTGCATGCGTGCGTTCGTTCGTTCGTTCGTTCGTTCGTTCATTTCATGATTTTATTTTATGTATTTATTTATACCTTTAAGGGAACGTTCATGGCATTAATTAATTTTGTTTATGCTGCCACCTGTCTATTTTGAAAATGGTAAGATGTGATGCTTCAGAAAAGTTCATTATTTTATGGCTTTTGTTACATTGGGTTTTATTTATTTTATTTTATTTTATTTTATTAATTTATTTATGTATTTATGTATGTTTATTGTGTGTATGTATGTGTGTGTGTGTTGTGTGTGTGTGTGCGTTGCGTTGCGATGCGTTGCGTTGCGTTGCGTGCGTGCGTTCGATTTATTTATTTTTATTTATGTATTTATTTATACCTGTGCATTAATTAAGCACCACCCTATTTTGAAAATAAGATGTGATGCTTCAGAAAAGTTCATTATTTATGGCTTTTTGTTACATTGGTTTTTTTATTTATTTTATTTTATTTTATTTATTAATTTATTTATGTATTTATGTATGTATGTGTGTGTGTATGTATGTGTGTGTGTGTATTTATTGTGTGTTTATTTATTTGTTTTGTTTGTTTGTTTTGTTTATTTATAATTATTTATTTATTTATTTATTTTGTTTGTTTTTTATTTGTTTGTTTGTTTGTTTTGTTTGTTTGTTTATTTATTTTGTTCATTACCTCTGTGTGCATTAATTAGGCACCACCCTATTTTGAAAATAAGATGTCATGCTTCAGAAAAGTTAGAGGGTATAGCCATCAATTTTATTCAACCTGTAGTTAAAAAGCTTTATCCACTGACAGTTTTACAGATACCATAACCTTTTTCTATTCTTTATGAAAGAATATGTTGATTAAAATGTGATTGGACTGAAATTTTACCCAAAATAATTATTCTCTCCTGCTCAAACTACACAATTGAATTACGTTTTGATTAAGAATAACAATTCTGTTATATACCAAGATGACATTTTACACATCAAGTAAGCTTTAATTACACACATAATCAGGAAGAACCCGAATGTCAAAGATTCAGACATTTTTTCCAACAATTCAGATTGCTTATTGGCAAAACTGAAAAAAAGTCCACATTAATAAGATTTTGGAATAAATGTTTTATGATTTTGAGTTTATTGTAATGAATAAACACTTCCCCTTGCCGGATACTGATAATTACAGCTAAAATCTGTTTGTTTTGTTTGTAAAGCAACTTTTACTGCATTTAAAATTTGCCTTTTTTCTAGTTTGACTGTAACTTTTCCTTAATCTTAGTTTACAAACTTTCATCCATTCACAAAAAATACTGAATTTATAGGCCACACAACAATCAATTATTACTTTTCACTTTCAAAACACCTGTTTTTTAATATAGGCAATTATCCTAATCAAAATTCAATGATGTTTTCGTTTTTTAAATGTTAAATGCTTGCTCTATCAAATCATAAAAGGTTACTTTTGGAAAGAGTTGAGAATTTTATTTCAGACAAAATTAATTGGTAGAAATAGAGGGGTGGTGCTTGTTTTGGCAAAGATTACAGAATACCGGATACCTATCCGCCATTTTGCACACTTCCATTTTGTTTCGCTAGCAACGGCACGCGATGAATGAAGGCTGTGTTGAAGCAGCGTTCAATATTAAATATTAATATTAAACAATGATTAAAGCTAAAAAGGTAAAGATAATGGGGGTGAAGGGGTACCCCCTTTATTTTAAAAGCCTTACCTACCTTACCTTACCAATCAAAAATCACTTACCATCAGAGTGTTCCCACACTGTATAGAGTTCCCTTTTCCCAGCATGCATTTGAATAATATTTCAACACACGATTACTTTTTACTCTGTTTACGTCAGTGAATGCTGTTAAAATCCCCAGTTTAGGTTTCCCTAAACCGGAAGTAAGGTGAGGAATTCGATTTTAACCTTATTTTTTACACCTTAAATTCGTATTTTTTATTGGATCGCTCGCAGGCTCGCGCTCTCTGTTTCTTCTATATATAGGAACCTCACACGCGCACAATAGAATGTATATAATTAGGTATCGGTATTCTGTAAGTGTACCTTGTTTTATGCACAGATGTTTATTTATTTATTTATTTATTTATTTATTTAGATTGGATTGATTGATTTAGATTGATTGATTGATTGATTGATTGATTTCCTTAACTCTTTTGATGGGTGGGGGTGGTGATGATTTTAAGGAGGGGTCACCCGTTTTCTTCTGGGAGGTAGGAGTAGTCGTGAATGCTTCTCCATTAAAATCATCAAACTCCTCTCCCCTCCCCTGTGATTTTGGTTGGACTTAAGTTTGTACTGCCAAAAAAAAATTAGCTTGCTAATGCTATTGTTATCTCATTGAAACTGACTGTTGCTATTTTTTTAACAAGTATAAAACATTAACTGAGTTAATGTATCTTGGTTGGATGTATAATACAGTTTCCCAAATATGACCAAATATTGTGATGCAGGTATGATATACATGTATGGTAGTTCACCTTGTCCAAGCATTCCGTTCACAATGGTACAAGAATCTTATCAAAATGTCACACTTATAAAATAAAAGAAGTTGTTATCCATAAAGTTTGTTCAATACAAATAAAAAGCACTTCTATCTTTTTGTACTTCAGAGCAGCCACATATTACCCTCGAGAGGTTAACCGGGATGCAAATCAACAGAATATAATGCTGACCAAGTACCAGGAAGAGGTGTCCCCATCACTGTAGACGACAAGTGATGGCAGTTATCTTGATGGACTACAGGAATGATTCAAGTGCATTCATTATGCAGTTTACTGATTTGTTTGATGTATTTTGATAATTGTTCTGGCATTCTGATGTCAGCTGAGTAACACTTCCATAATGGAGACAAATTAAGGAACTTCTGTTTTTGAAGCAGTAAAATAGTCTCAGCAAGAATTTTATTTATTTTGCCAGCAGAACAGAAGTTTCCATTAATTTTCCCACACAAACATTTTGTGCTTTTCTGTTACCCATTTGTGCTTATTGTCCTGCTGAACAATTGGACCACCTTTTCAGTGACATTTTTTTTACACTGCATGACAATGTGATTTATATTAGAGACACACTTTATGGATAACAACTTCTTTTTACTTGGAGTGCGACGTTTCGATACAGATTCTTGTACCGTTGTCAAGCATGACAAGAATATGTATCGAAACGTCGCACTCACGAATAAAAAGAAGTTGTTATCCATAAAGTGTGTTCTATATTGTACTTCCCAACTTCTAAAATGCCACTCAAAGAAGTTAATGTGATTTATAAGTATGATTTGATGGTTTGATATTAGTATATGTGGCATGTAGTAAACAATGGAATAGTAAAGTTATGCCATATTTCTTGTATTTCATGATACTGGCTGTTATATTACTTTTGTGATAGTTAGTACTTAATTAAGGCTGCACATACTGGCAACTAAGTCTCTGCATGTCTGCCATGGAAGGCATGTAAAACTGTTGCCCTTTGCCAGAACGAAGAAAGTTTTATATGTGTAATTCATGATATGTGAATAATGTCTGACATGTGATGTAACATCTAAATATTTAATGTGTATGCTGTTAGTCTTAGAAAAGAAAAATTATTACCCCATCTTGAAATATTCAGCTTTGTCAGTTTTTGTTGCTCCAGATTTTGCCATATTTTGTTTCTGGAGGACATTTTGTGAAATGTAGTTACCTATCATGAGTTCATACCAAATCATTTGATAAAGGTAATAATTTATAAACAAGATGTGCAGCCCAGTGAAACAGTGTTGTTTCCGTAATGACTACAACACAAAGATTAATGAGATTATTCTTCATTAGTCCCGGGGAATTGTTTTGGTAAAATGTTCATGTCACAAGACAACACAGGTTCTAAGAAGGAATTCACACATGCATAATTAAACATGACATGTGCCTTCTTCTTTCAAATGGATACCCTGTTCTTTGAAGGTTTTGGTCATTATCATATTAAAGTTGATGTCAGTGTTCATGTAGCTGTAAAACATGTTTCACTTATTATTACTCATATATGATGCAAGGTATTCCTTATTTTCATGTCTGGTTATAATTACTGCCATGTTTAATGTTAGTGCTATGTCAACATTCAAGGTGACATTTGAGGTGATTGTGAGTGAGTATGGTTTTACACCACTTTTAGCAATATTCCAGCAATATCACGACGGGGGACACCAGAAATGGGCTGTACTCGTGTGGGAATCAAAACAGGGTCTTCTGGGTGATGAGCGAACATTTTAACCACTAGCTATAGGCTAACCCCAAGTCAATATCATAGACTTGGTTATTGTTGGATTTTAATCAGTTGTATGGTTTTAAATTATTCTTGTAACACTTGAAAATACTTTAAGGAATGGGGTGTAGGGGATGCTTCTGTTTATGAAAATATTTTCAAATAGCTACCTTGGTTTGTTTACTAGTTTACATTTTCACAAATATGATGGGTGTAATGTTCAATGCCATATACATGTAACCTCCACGTATTTACACATTTCACGTTGGTGAGCCAATGGCATTACTTCAATTGTTTGTAAGAGTCTTTTCAACAGACATAAAGATATGTGTGTGAACCAACTTAATGAGTTCGGTACTACATATAATTACATTTCATAGTATTCTTCTAGCCTGTCCCATTTCAAGACAGGCTGCTCTGTATTTTAGTAATAAAACATCTTTAACAAAACTCATTTCTTTTTGTCATTTTATGGGGAAATCTGACAATGGTCAGTTTTTATCTGGTCAGCTGATGCTCTACAACATTTCTGAATACACAAACAACTAACACCATGCAGGATTTGATGGATGTCTATACTTGGACAGAAAATGTCCACTGTGACATGATCACATGCTTGTCTATGTTCTGCTGCATAAACTTATGTGACGCCACAGGCATTGGTTTGACTCCCTACCCCAATGCAAATATATACAGTTGATGCCCTTGATTGGGATGTGACTGGTATGATACTGATGGAGGCATCATAACCAACTTCCTCTCATTTCACACTATTTCAAAGATGTCCCAAATGTTTAAACTTCAGATATCTTAAGAATCACATAACACATTTGCATCTTTTACCTTTAGTAAACAGTGCTAAAGGTGTCCTGTATACATTGCGTCTCATGCATACTGTATAAGCACACCTTATTTCAAGTTTAGACCAGACCAATTCTATTTCTTGTTTTACGTATCCTCCGGTTGTATTTTTCAAGAATACGAAAAGAAATAAAAGTGAATTTTCCCCGCTCAAAATGAAATCCTAATGTTTTTATTGGTCAAAATGTAAACTTACAAGAAATTCTTCTTAGGACAAAAAATATGTAAAACAAGAAATACATTGGTCTGGCCTTATTGATAAAGAACATGGCACATAACCCAAGAATTGATTACCAACGACCAAATTCAGTTCCAACAGGGAAGACCTGCAGACAACCCCCACCCTGCTAAAAGTATGGTTTTACACCACTTTTAGCAATATTCCAATATTATGGCGGAAGACACCAGAAATGGACTTGAAACATTGTACCGATGTGGGAATCGAACCGGGCCTGCGGCATGATGAGAGAACACTTTAACCACTAGGCTACCCCACCCCACCTAAAAGAGTAGAATTCACACTCTCACAAATTTCCTAAAGTTACACACTCACCCTGTGTGCATAGTGGTAACAAAACAGGCTCTGTCATGACGAAGATGTATTATATTTTTTATTCTACAGTTTATGAATGTACTGATTGATTAAAGTAAAGTGCAATTATGACTTGACAGATTGATCAACAATCATCTAGAATGTGGGTGACACACTCCCTTCCTCTGTCAAACACTTTGAAACAATGCTACATAACTGAGAGAGAGAGGAGAGAGAGAGAGAGAGAAAGAGAGAGAGAGAGAGAGAGAGAGAGAGAGAGAGAGAGAGAGAGAGAGAGAGAGAGAGAGAGAGAGAGAGAGAGAGAGAGAGTGAGAGGTGTCATCAATTTTGTATACATGCACTTGGTGTGTTTTCATGAAGGAAGAGGGGTGGGGTGGGACTGTTATTCACATTGTACGTGCTTGTCCATAAAAATCATCATCACTCGATACCAGCCCAGCTATACATTATGAACGGTCCCTTGCAAATTTTCGATCGAACTTTTAACAAACATTTGAATATTGCTATATTTTCTTTAATATTTATAAATGGTAGTATGGAAGGAAATGCTGTTTTGTTATGTTGTAGGAAAAATGCACTCTCATTACACGCTATTCAACTTTACACGCCTCAGCAGAAGTATAGACACTTCCGTGTTCAAGAGAGAAGTAGTGCGTACGAAACACGTATGACGTGGTCACATAAGCTCCGCCCACTCATGTTTATTCATGATTTCTGTGCACTTAAGACCATTGTGCGTTTAAGGGCACAACAATCCCCACTGAGAACAGTGATGGTCACGCTGACCCCGGTGACGGGATAGAACAACAACATTAACAGTGCTGTACATAAATTACATTCCTGCTTCGCATAAAATTGGTGTGAAATTATGCAGTTATATCGATAATTAACTAACATCTCAACTGTGGCGGTTCAGAATCTCAACCTGATCTCCAAGGGAGTGCATCCAAGTGGGTTTTTTTGTATTGTGCTACCATGAAAGCTTTGTTTGAAAACTGATATCGTTCACATGGGACAGCAGAATTTGGCTTCACACATTGTAGTCATGTCTGGAATCGAACCCGGGTCTTCGATGTAACACGCGAACGCTTTGTCCACTACCCCATCGCTGTGGATACACAATATTTAGTTTTATAAGTACGACAATGGTTCAATTTCCCATGTATGCACAACCTGCCCATTGTCATTACATGACTGGGACGGTGGCGTAGCCTAGTAGTTAAAGCCTTCGATCGTCACGATGAAGACCCGGGTTCGATTCCCACACTTGGTGGAATTTTAAAGTGAATTAGCTGAAAGAAATATGAATGCCCCCACACACACACACACACAACAACAACAACAACAACACGAAATCATCATATGTACAATTTTATACAATATTTTGATCGCAATATTTACAGGAAAACGTATATACAATAACATGCAACTTATCTTAGACATTTACACTTTGTATGAATACAGTAAGCTAAGGATTGACACAGCACACGTTGTTTCTTAAAACAAATTTCAATAACAAACAAGTTTAAAACAACAGTGATGTTAAACTAACGGACTCCGGAATAGTTCAGCATTCAGCCTATATCTCTCATTTAGCATTAGCGTTATCACATGTCGTTTATCAATTCAGAAGACAAACATTCTCCTAAAACATTCAAGTCGATGCCCAGATACAACTCTGATTCCAAAGACAAAAATACTTGGCTTATATGTTTCACGAGTAATTGATGATTATCCTGTATAGTAGTGCATGTAAATTTGTTCCAGTACTGAAACCTCAAATTCAGACAGCACACACTATTTATTTAGGTCGACGTCCTGATTGTTTAATTTCTCTGTCGGAAATATTTTGAGGTCTATCGTTTAACTCTTATCTTTCCAAACACTGTTTTAGTTGCATCCAGAATACTCGTCTATCCTCCTCCTCTTCTGGCCACGTAATATAGGTAGTCGTCTGGAAGAGGGCATACAGTGATGACGTCATGTTTCGGGACTCAATGTTCTCAAGCAGCACCACCAACAGGTAACCCTCTTCCTTCTCCAGAGCCCGTTTCTGGATCAGACTCAGCTCGAACTGACACCATGGACTGAGAATGAAATAATTGGACAGCACCATGATGACTTTTCTGCTGCTTTCCAAACTGGTTACAATGTTATCAATTATATATTGCCCGGGAATAAAGTCTCTTTCATGGATACACAGCTTAAAGTTGGCTTCGTCTTCAATCCTTGGTATGATATTATTTCTTACCCAAGGCGAATCATCTTCACAGTACAGCACAAACGCGTCATAGACGTATATCGTTTCATCAATTGGCTTCCTTCTTTTGTATCTCAACATGTGGATGCAATAGCGAATGCTCCAACGTAATCTGTAGGCAATGGAGAGAACTACTATAAACACTATTGAAACTAAGGACAGACCAAAGATTATGGGAAACACATAAGGTGAGATTCGACAAGTCTGTTCAGAGATGTTGGCATCAATGAGAAGCGTTGATTTGAGGTTCAGTGGATATCCGCATTGATAGGAATTAGGAAAGTCCGTGAAAATATGTTTGTCTGCCTTTGCCCATGTAATGTACCAAAGATTAGCACAAGTGCAGACATAATCATTTGTTGCCAAATTCAAGTGTGTGAGTTGGTTTCTGATTGGTATTGGAAATACGTCTTCACTGACGATCTGAATGGAATTTTGTGAAAGTCGTATACGTCTTAGTTTCGTCAAGCTTGTGAACACTCCTGAAGGTAAAGACATAATTCGGTTTCCATGAAGATCGATTTCTTTAAGTTCCCGGAGGTTCGATATTACCTTTGGAAAAAATGATAACTGGCACCTTGGCATTCGTAGCATCTCTAATTTTTCAATTCCAAATAAGAGTGTTTCTAAAAAGCTATCATTAAAGTATAGCATAGTATTGTAGGATAGGTCCAGCCATGTTAGTCCCGTGCACCCTCGGAGTGCTTTTGGGCTAACAATATAATCGAAATAACCAAATTTTGCAATTCCACTGAGGTAAAGTTTCTTAACAGCACTGTTATTAAAAGCATATTCCTCGAGTCTTTTTTGGGGAAAGTAACTCCTGAATGCATTGCTTATTGCAATAAACCGAAGGTTTGGTAATGAAGAAAATGTATTTGAATGAATCTTCAATATTAAATTTTCTATGGCATTAAAAAAAATCCAGTTTCTTTAGACATATCAAACTAGCATTTGAGATGTATCTTATTGCATTTTCGCGTATATCTAGTGATTGAAGTTGTGAGATATTTGTATGAACACACAATCCAGGAAGATGGGTCAGTGAGTTTGATCGGAGCGAGATATGAGTCAAATGCGAGGGAACATCAGCTGTTGTCCAAGATATGTCATTGTGAAGAAAGCTTAAAGTTCTTAGTGACTTCAGACGAGATATCACGGAAAAGTTGACATATTTGATTCGACAAAACTCCATTTTGAAAACTTGTATGTTCAGTCGTGTAAGCCCATCTATAAAATCATCTGTAATATTCCGCAAAAAATTGTTTTCTGAAAGGTCAAGAGATCTGAGGTTATTTTGCAAACTATGAAAAGATTTCTGTAGCACACTTTCAGACACACTACTGTATCTAAGATCAAGAATCTCTAGCATCAACATGTCTTGAAATGCGTCTCTGGAGATGTTTGTGATACTGTTGTTGCGGAGTATCAGAATTTTCAACTGGGATATATTTCGAAACATGTCTCTAGTTAGCTCTCCAAGATGGTTTGATGAAAAGTTCAGAAACTCCGTTGTAGGTTGCAAGTCTGGAATCTGTGTGAGATTCGCTCCGTTGTTTATACATCTGACACATTTAGCTGAACAGCTACACAGACTTTCAAAACAAGGTCTATACACTTCTCTACATTGAACAGTCTCTCCTTCCGCGTTAGACGTCAATGCTATAGCGCAAGATATTGCACAAATTGTTATCTCCAGAAGACGCGCCATGCCTTTCCCAATAGCTGTGTTAAATCCTCGGACTCTATGACGTAAGATTGCTCCTTATTTTAAATCTGAAATTGGAAACAAGACCCATGATAACTCCTGACACTTCTTGGACAGCAGCCATTGATACTACTGATACGTTTTAATGTGATTTTGTTCTGTATAAATTGTATAAATGCAACAACGTACCACAACACTTATGATTATTAACCCAAATACGGGTATTTACATTCATATCCTAGTTATGTTTGTATGATTATTTTGACCCTTCTGGCACACCCTACAATGAGCTTAATATGCACGTGCTACGATCAAAGGCGTTGTTACGTGTTGATCTCCAAGCTGAAACTAACAGGTTAAGTTGCAAGTCTCTACCATGGTCCACCAGGAGTCCAGATCTCACTCCCATAGATCATGTTTGGGACATCATGGGTCGTAGACCACGCCAATACGATCTTCCAGTACCAAACTTTGATGTCTTGGAACAAGCCGTCCATCAAGAATGGAACGCAATACCTTAACGTCAAACTCAACGTCTTATACGGTCGACGAGGAAGAGGGTTAGTGATGGTGTTGCAGTTGGCGAAGTTACACCACATATTGATACTGGAATCTTGAATACACAATGCCATTTAGAAATATTAGATATTGGAATCAGTTATTGATATTAATGTGATTTCTTGAGGATTGTATTCCAAAATCATGAAATGGTCGCACTTGTTAACGTCATACATGCACGACCACAGTTATCAAACTTAGTCAGTTTTTCAGTCATGCATTTCTGAACAAACTCCAGCTTTTCGTCCTTTTATCGTTTAGGTATAAGATTTTGATTGAATAATTCCCTGAGGGTCAGTTTTTTTCCAGAAAGTAAGTTAAATTGAGGTTTGGTGAGCTCCTTTGCTGTGGTTAACTGTGACATATTAATACAATGAAAATAGGGAGTGTTGCGATATTTACCATTTGTCTGTGTATAGCTGTGTTCAAATTGTCCTGTGCTACTATTGTGCTACTATTATTGCTTTTTTGTATCTTTATAAATTGTGCTGAAAGTACACGTTGATAACAGTTTACAGAAAACAATTAACGGGGACAAAGAGAAAAGAGAGAAAAGAGAAAACAGCCAAGGTAATGCTAATTTTAAAAAACGATAAAAGCGAAATTTACCAAAAGTAAACAAACGCTTCTCAAACACATAGTATGAAGAAGTAACCATTTAAATATGTCGAAGTCAATAATATAATACGAACCTCAGGCAGATTTGTAGAGATAGTTGTAGCAGAACGATACTTCATGTGCGGTGCTCGATGTGCTACATCATCAAATGCAGGAAAATGAAAATGAAAATGCATATAACCCAGGTTCACGTTACAATATTTCCTCCAATAAACTGGAAGTCAAAATCCCTGATTAACGCCAACAGTTTTCACCAATGAGTGCTATTCTTTCTTAGTTTCACAGTGAGTGAGTGAGTGGTTTTACCCCGCCTTTTAGCAATATTCCAGCAATATCCAGATATGGGCTTTGCACCTTGTACCTATGTGGGGAATAGAACCCGTATCTTCTACGTGACCAGTGAACGATTTAATCACTTGCCTACCAAACCGCCATCTTAGTTTCAATCGAGTTTATTTGTTAATGCCGCACTCAGCTGTATTCCAGCTACATGGCGGATGTCTGTAAATATTCGAACCTGGACCAGACAATCTAGTGAGCATCAGCATGAGCACCGATTTACGCAATTGGGTGACATGTGTCAACCAAGCGAGCGAGCCTGACCACTCGATCTTGTTAGTCGCCTCCTGCGACAAGAATGGGTTGCTGAAGAGCAATCCTAACCCGGATCTTCACGGGTCTGTTTCAGTAGAACAGAATGTAAGTGAACCGATGGGTTACAACGGCGAATGTATATTCAATCACATGTTCACTGCTAAGAATAATCAATGATTATATTTTCCTTGATATTTTCGATGTGTGAGCTATGTTGGATTTAAAAATGTGTAACAAAAAAAATACTGTCTACAAAGTGAATGATCGTGGTACTTAGGTCGAAGAAAAATAAAACTTCAATTGTGTGTGTGTGTGTGTGCGCGCGCGTGTGTGTGTGATCGTGCACGCACGAGTGCGGGGAAAGTATGTTTAACAATCAAAATCAAGACATGTTTATTTTTCATTTTTAATATTGTGAAAGTAGTTACGGGGCGGTTGTGTAGTCTAGTGGTTAAAGCCAGATCGATGCTCATGCTGTTGATCACTCGATTGTCTGGTCCAGACTCGACTATTTATAGACCGCCGCCATTTAGCTGGAATATTGCTGAGTGTGGCGTAAAACTAAAGTCACTCACTAGGGGTTAAAGCGTTCGCTCGTCACGCCGAAGACGATTCCCCAAAATGGGTCAAATGTTAGAAGTCATTTCTGGTGTCCCCTGCCAAGATATTGCTGGAATATTGCTGTAAGCGGCGTAAAACTAAACTCACTGAAAATAGGTACTTGAATCCAGCAACTAACTCTGGTCCTCATAAACTGGTTGCTACCAAAGAGCCTTGTGCGTTTATTAGAAGAAATACAATGCTATCGAATAGAACAATTACGGTAGGAAGCCATTTCACATTGTTCTCAAGTGGATGTCCTGACGCCGGACGTGCGTTAACATCCCCACTGAGAACAGTGATGGTCACGCTGACCCCGGTGACGGCATAGAACAACAACATTAACAGTGCTGTACATAAATTACATTCCTGCTTCGCATAAAATTGGTGTGAAATTATGCAGTTACATCGATAATTAACTAACATCTCAACTGTGGCGGTTCAGAATCTCGATCGTCACGCTGAAGACCCGGGTTCGATTCCCCACGTGGGTACAGTGTGTAAAGCCCATTTCTGGTGCCCCATACCACCACCGTGATATTGCTGGGATATTGATAAAAATTGGCGTAAAACCAACTCACTCACTCATTACATGACTGGACAAATACGAAAACGGTTTTAAATCCAAATCTCTTACTCCACACCACTCGGATCACACGTTGGAACAGCACGAAACACTCATGCATTAGGATTGAATTAAAAGTGTCAGCTCTCAGACTGTAAACAATTTTGTTTTCTTCAAATTTGTTTTGCAGCCGATGACATGTGTCATTTGTCTTGAGTCTTACGTTTGAATAGGTTACGTTAAGGTATGATGTATAGGTGTATAGGTGATGTGTGCGAAATAGCCACTGGCCAGCTAGTCCGTGGCTAGTATAAATACAATCGGGCCAGTAAATCTCCAAAGTCACTGGCCCGACTGGCTAGTGAATTTTCATGGGTTTAGTTTTAAATAAAGATCACTCCCTCCGACTTGTTAAGTCATAATACAATTTTTAAATCGTGCAAAATTATGGCGCGATAAATTATGGTATTTTACCTTTTTGTAATCTTTTGCTTAATTTCTACATCAATATTTTGGCCCGACTGGCAAGCAAATTTTGGAAACTATTTCGCACACTGGTGTCATGTGATCAAATGATTAACATGAAATACATTTTGAATATGCGTTCTTCACTATCAGTGAGTGAGTAAGTGAGTGAGTGAGAGAGTGGCTTTACGCCGCAATTAACAATATTTCAGCAATATCACGAGATAATCACGAAAATGGGCTTCATGCATTGCAATTGTACCCATGCGGAGATTCGAACTCGTCCAACGCGTAAACTAATACGCAACCCCACTGCCCACCCCATTTGAAAATATATTACTATCAATGTGAGTGAGTAAGTATGGTTTTACTCTTAGCTTTTAGCAATATTCGCCACGTTTAGCAATATTCCCCTATTTCACACATTGTACCAATGTGGGGAATCGAACCCGGTTTTATGAATGTGATTTATGTAGTCAAAGCATATGAGCAAGAAGAATGTATTAATAATAAATATAGTATTAAACAAGCAGTCGCAGTAAGAGTGCAATGGAGATTTTATTTACAAAATAAATATTTCAATATCACTACAACATATCACAGGCATGCTTTTGTTATTATAATTATATTATTATCACATTTTATGTATGCTTTAGAAATTGGAAAATATCGAAGTGTGTATATTGTGCACGTTCTTGGTAATTGAAACTGTATGATCTGTAACTATATTTTTAGTACATAAGGGGACAATATCAATACAGCAAAACAAACAGAACGTAATGCAATGGTTATTTAAGACGTGATGTCCTCAAGAAAGTTTACGTTTTCAGCAATTTCAAGGCTTGAAACTTCTAAATGAAGTCCATTCAGTATTATTTAGCAATATTTATGTCAAGAAGGCTTTAAAGTAAACAAAGATACAAGATGTCATAACACACAAAGACACACAAAACAAAGAGTGATTCATAAGTCAGGTTTTCTTCAACGGTCAGTAATTCCTGTCGTAGTCGAAGTTGAGCATGTCGCGGTTCGAAGAGCTGTCACCAGAAGAGGGCATACTCTTCAGTTTGGTGACTGCCAGATAGACCAAGGCAACCAGAGCTAGCGTCCCCACGCCGCTGCCGAACCCTACACCGGCTACACTCAGCAGCTTGGTATTGCTCACACGAGGACGTATAACTGTTGTGGTCTTCTTGGTTACAGGATCTGTACACTTGCATGTCATTCTGCCTGAATGGTATGCCTCGATCTGGAAAATAGGAGACATTGCATTATTTTGATCATATCTGCCATGGTGCAGTTGACGCTACAGAATACAAAATAATAACTTCATAGGGGAATGTCTTTGTTGTTAATCAGCGTGATTGTCTCATATACCAAACTGCCAGCGTTCGATGTGTGGTAGTTTCATTTAAGAGACTAAATATTAGTCCAGACGTTAAGTTCCAACAAACCTTCTAAGAACACGAGGACCCAATCGTCTAAGGAGCTGCAGTCCCTGTGCAGAGTTGCGTCACTTGGTTACGCAAGTATTCGTTGACTGCACGTTCGAATAACGGTTCTTCTAGATTATGGTTTATCAGTACAATACCCAAGCTCACGAGTTTCATTAAAGTGGCGACCCATTAAGATCCGGGGTAGAATTGGTCTTTAGCAACCCATGTTTGTCGTAAAAGGCGACTAAACGGGATCGGGTGGTCAGGCTCGCTGACTTGGTCGACACATGTCATCGTATCCCATTTGCGTAGATCGATGCTAATGCTGTTGATCACTGGATTGTCTGGTCGAGACTCGATTATTTAGAGAAATTGAAGGGGGTGACAACCATTATTGGCATGAGTATACTACATGTATCTCATTTAATTATGTCTTTGTTTCCACCAGCCTGAGATCGTCGGAGCCGCATCTTCGGTAGAGTGTCTGTCATTTGGATGCAGCATTCATGTTCTTGTCAAGCCGCCATCATGCGTTACAACGTGGGTACCAAAACAATAGTGTGTATGGTGTGTGTGGTGAAACCGTGTATGACCAGGAAGTAGAGGGCGCTGTAACCTTCATCGGTTGGCTTTGTTCTGTTTGTTCCTTTGCTGTTGAAGTTCATCATTATTCGTGTTTAGGACATGCTTCACTTTTGACTTTACATTAAGCTGTAAGCTCATATAAGTGACACAGAGGGGCGTAAAACCGTACACTATGAAAACTGTAAAATGTTTATGCCCACCGTTGATGATTGATAGCATCTGAAGCTACAGTCATTCATGGAGCAGGCACGCGTGAAGATCCGGGTAAGAACTAGTCTTCACCAACCCATGCTTGTCGTAAAAGGCGACTAACGGGATCAGGTGGTCAGGCTGGCTGACTTGGTTGACACATGTCATCGTATCCCATTTGCGTAGATCGATGCTCATGCTGTTGATCACTGGATTGTCTGGTCGAGACTCGATTATTTAAAGACCGCCGCCATATAGCTGTGATATTGCTGAGTGCAGCGTTATACAAACCAGCCAATTATTAAAATGGCAAATGTTTGAGACATACATCCCGTGATATAACTGGAATACAGTACACTCACTCACTCATATAAAACCATTTATCCTTATTACAAGTGTATACTCTACTCGTGCGTGTCTATAGTGTGAACACATTTGATCATATCAAACAAATTAAAGTGAAAACACTCACCATTTGCTGTTTAGCTGCAAACAAAGATATATAATGAAATTGTCAATAAGAAAACTATTTTGATGAATTAATTTATAACTTGGTTTTTACTATGGGTTTTTACTATGGGTTTACTTGGTTTGGACTATGGGTTAAATTTTAATGGAGAAATGTATTTATGTTGCATCTGTATAAGTAAAATCAGATATTTATTTCATTACAAGTCGAAAGCCTCCACGAAAGATTGAAAAGATGTTTGTCTTGAAGAAGGCTCAAATCGAAAATCGAAATTCATTATGTTATTTTCAGCCTCTTCTGCATGACTGAGGGATATGTTACTCACTGGCTCCAATGCATTGCTTTCCCGGTTCTGCGAGATAGGAAACAAACAAGGAGTTGTTTTAGGTACTTCAATTTAGAACTTGAAAGAATAACGTACACCCGCGCACGCACACGCACACACACGCACACACTCACACGCGTCGTTTTGTCTTTACCCATACAAGAACATTATGATGCGAAAGTGCTTCAAATGACGTCATCTGTTTGTAGCACCTACCATACTGAAATCACTGACGGTCGTAGCGTATACAAACATTGCATGTTTGAGTGAGTGAGTAAATGTTGCTTTAAGACGCATCAACAAATTTTCAGCTCAAGAAACAAATATTTTCCTCTGGAAACTAATGTAGAATAACAGCGATGATGTAGATCACTGAACTTGAACGTGGGTTGTTCGGGTTTCTATGAGCTGAACGGCGTGGCCACCCTCGACTTTCGACCACTTGACATGCTTACCCATTGCTCATATTATCCCTTGTGACCCGTGTAAGACATTTCATACATATCACAGTATCCTGTCAGTAATCGATCAACCAAGTATCAGAGCCTGATCACTATGTCCAATTAGGTCGTGGGTGTTCCCATGGCGTCACGTTCGTTATGAACCAGTGATTGTCGTTATGAAAGACGAATCTTTGAGTCACGCCAACTAGCCTGCCAGATCCATTTCAGACACAACTTACCACAAACAAAGGTTGATAGGAAGCATTACAATCATCTTTACCCTATGATACCATACTTATGGTACAAATGTCTTCAGGCACGCCAAGGGGCGGTGGGGTAGCCTAGTGGCTAAAGCGCTGGCTCGTCATGCCGAAGACCCGGGTTCGAATCCCCACATGGGTACAATGTGTGAAGCCCATTTCTGGTGTCCCCCGCCGTGATGTTGCTGAAATATTGCTAAGAGCGGCGTAAAACCAGTCAGTCAGTCAGGCACGCCAAGTCAAAACATTGATTACACAACAGTTTCGTTTCCTGTTGACTGGGTCCCGTCCTATTGCGCAACTTAGTACAATAACCAGTCCAGAATTTTGAAACCAATTCATTTAACTGGATACATAATTATTAATCAGTATTATTTGATACATCTAATCACTTGTATATTGCAACACTACGCTCCTTCCAATCCTTGCAAAGACGTCGCGGCAGCGTGCTCTGTCTTACTGTGAGCTCTGACAAACGGAAACCTGGAAATCGTGGAAATTTCAAAACCAGGCTCTCCCGCTAGAAGAGTTTGGCGGTCTGGTACGGACTTGATATTATATCAATCACACTGTGCCTTACAGAACTGTGCTGAATAAGTGCGAAAAACACATAACAGGTGTAACCAGTGTGCCAGATGCATTGTGAATTATTTTACCGCCTCATCAAATAGGGACAGTCTGTGACGTCTTAGTTAAGGTCATGCTGCCTACACCTCGCCAAAAAATATACAAATACGGTGTTATTAAAGTTTAAAATTGAAATTTATTTGTAAATACCATTTTCTTATGAGACAAGAAATGGAATTCAGTGTAACCATAGTTGTTTGTGATGTCTATTTTCACTTTCACACGAGAAAATTCGGACCGGCTGAAAAGTAGGTCATTGTCTGAATAGGTTAATGAGACTCATGTTTCGGTTTGACCGTGTGGGGTTCGCGTGATTTGAAACAATAACATACACTGTTGCCCATCCGTATACCAATCGGTGGTGTATGTCAGTGCTGAGCAACAGCCATACTATTCCCTCTACAATTACAGATATTAACAAATACCCACTGTAACGTATGATAAATTTGTGATTACTCTTCCATAGTAAAGTACTGATTCTAGTACTTTTGGAGGCTGAGCCCCATCCGGGATTCGAACCCACACTCTCAGAGTCAGACACCTAGTCGCACCCAACGTAACCATCAGATCCCAATTATCGACGGGTTTTACGTCAACCATGAGGCTCTGGGAATTTAGGCGGAGACTGAATCCTAACTGTGTCCATTCGCTATATAAGATGTATTATAGACATACTACCTGGGGTTGGTGCTACCACATCTACATCCATGCATATTGTTTCAACGTCATTTCTGAAATATGAACACTATATGTCCACAATTCATGGCAGTTCGTGACATTGTATTATTACCAGAAACTCTACATTTTAAGGTTCTTGGAAAAGTATCCATAGAGGAACAATCCATAAACTATCCTACTTTGTATAAAGTCCAGTGAAATATAGAACGTCAGTGCAAAAGAATACCTTGTCGTGACTATCCTCACAAACAAATTCCGTTTGGTGCAAAGAGAAAAATGGCTGTAAAAATGATATAAATGATAACACCAGGTGTTCCCGATGATACCAGGTGTACTTTGTTTACACTAGTTACATCACACTTGAAGTAAAACAAATAATTCTATCCATTTACATTATTGCGAGGCACTTACATTGTCCTTAAGGGCATACAATAGGGGCATAGGCCCTTCTTATAAACGTAGAAATGCCCCAATGGCTTGTTTACTGTACATAATAATACAGGGTTATAAAAGTCAGTAGTTTCCTCTCACCTGTCAGAGATGCTTTCGGCCTGAACACAAACATGATGATGGCCAGGTACCGTGGCGTGATACAGAACCGGTTGGATGGACTGGCCACCGCTTAGTATCGGCGGCATGACGGGTAGGTTGGGACTTTGCTGCAGTAACCTACAGAATTAAACAATAATCCTCCATTTGAAACACACAACATGGGTTTGGTATTGACAAGACTCATAATGGACTTTCTCATGTAGGAGTCTCGTTCAGTTTAAATATTATTAATATATCTGCATTTATGATATTGAGAATAATGCTGAATACCTGTCTGGCAATGTAGCAATTGGAATAGGACACTGCGTTCCTAGTGTACAAGTGACCTGTGTTGGTCTTGCTGGTTTGGGTTTTGCACCTGTGAAAAAGTCAGAAGACAGTCACTGCCATTACAGACAATCTGATATCCGAACAGTTACTGGTTACACAGGCATTTTAAGTAACTGCTTGAAAATCAATTAAATGTATTATTTTTTTTAAAAACAGATTTTCTAATTGGGAGGACTTTTTCACCCATATGATGTCATCAATGTCGGAAAAGCACATAGGACTACTTCCAATTACTAAATGTGTTCTATGATAATGATAATTCGTCAGTCAGTATATATAAGTGTGTATGATCACTGTATGATGTTTTTTGTTTCATTAAAATGTTTTACCACAGCATACATAATTTCTTATAGGCTAACTAATAGCTGACAAAGGAGAATTGACATCTTGCTGGCTACAGACGCTTAACGGTTTCATATCCGTATACCTGGTGTGGGTATGCTGCCACTGGGGTCAAGCTTCGTCTCCACCTTTATGCACAGCTGTCGTGATATTAAGCTGAAAAAGGAAAGAATACCACGTAATACATTCAATATATTGCCGACTTTCGTACAGTCAACACGACCAAGCTAGAAAATAGTCTGTGTCTATTACCATTCATTGTTGATTGGTTAACGCCGCACTCAGCAGTATTCCAGCTATGTGACGGTGGTCTGTGTATAATCGGTTCTGAACCAGACAACCAAGTGATCAACAGCATGAGCATCGATCTACGCCATGGCATACGATGACATCTGTCAACCAAGTCAGCGAGCCTGACCACCCAATCCCGTTAGTCGCCTCTTACGACAAGCATGGGTTATTCTAGACCAATTATAACCCGATCTTCATGGTTCGTGTTCGTGTATATTATCAGCTGAGACAGATACTATTAGGAAAAAAAGTCAGATAACAGGTTAGAATTACATATCAGGATAATGAAAATCTGTGATAAAACCCGGTGTTTGTGAAAAGGGAAAACGTGTCCCAGCACATCGTGAAGGCATCCGTGGCTACAACTGACGTATACGTGTTTTGATACCAGGGTATTAGTTTGACTTTCAGAGCTCCTACCTTACTCCTGCACTGGCCTTCATGCAAACGTTCTTGGATCCGGGAGCTGATGGTCCAATCTGAATCTCGACATCTTTATATGATCCCACAGGTCGAACTGGACCATTGCTAAACTGACTTGTACCGACCGGGTTCACCGAGATCGGGTTTCTGATAAAACATTTTACATTTCAGAAAACTAGAAACAACAATCACTAAACACGGTCACACATTTCGGGGGTTGCCTGACACTCTGTTCAAGCAACTTGCTCCATGATTTGGTTGGTTTGCTATTTAAAGCCGCACTCCGCTATTTCAGCTATATGACGGCGGTATGTAAATAGTCGAGTCTGGACCAGACAATCCAGTGATCAACAGCATGAGCATTGATCTACGGAAATTGGGTACGATGACATGTGTCGACCAAGTCGGCCAGCCTGACCACCCGATCCCGTTAGTCGCCTCTTACGAGAAACATGGGTTGGTGAAGACCAGTTCTTACCCGGATCTTCAAGCGTGCCTGCTCCATGAATGACTAGCTTCAGCTGCTATCAATCATCAACGGTGGGCATAAACATTTTACAGTTTTCATAGTGTACGGTTTTACGCCCCTCTGTGTCACTTATATGAGCTTACAGCTTAATGTCAAGTCAAAAGTGAAGCATGTCCTAAACACGAATAATGATGAACTTCAACAGCAAAGGAACAAACAGAACAAAGCCAACCGATGAAGATTACAGCGCCCTCTACTTCCTGGTCATACACGGTTTCACCACACACACCATACACACACTATTGTTTTGGTACCCACGTTGTAACGCATGATGGCGGCTTGACAAGAACATGAATGCTGCATCCAGATGACAGACACTCTACAGAAGATGCGGCTCCGACGATCTCAGGCTGGTGGAAACAAAGACATAATTAAATGAGATACATGTAGTATACCCATGCCAATAATGGTTGTCACCCCCTTAAATTTCTTTTAATTGGAGAGGGTGTGTGTGTGGTTGGGGATGGGATGGGGGTGACAACTATTATGGGCATGAGTATATTTACTAGTAATTCCCTACATCAATGTGGAACAAGAATGATGATGATGATGATGATGGTAATGATAGTGACGATGACGGATATCGTAAGAATGTCGTAAATGATAACGTTGACCAAAAAGGACCGGAGAGGTCGTAGGCATTGGTGATGTCAAGACGTTTGCGGAAAATAATCTGTCAGTAAATATTTTTGAAAAATATAATTCCTAATACATATACAATGAATTGTCCAAAGACAAAATCTTGTTCTTCACAGATGAAAATTTCAAGGAATAATTGAGTGTCCCTCATAAATCCACAGGCTTTGGGAGCACCAAAATCTTACATTCAATCTCAAGACTATGTTGTGAGGGTGTGCACAATTTACATATTAACTGAAAGTTATGTGGGCACATAAATTAGCTGTAACTCACATGGTCATTAGGTCCGCATGGCAGATTTGGATCTGGAGGTAAAAGACAGGGATGAAATAGCTGTCTGTTCTGTGTCAGTATCTATACAGATGTCAATGAAAATCGAACGTTGACATGCGAGTGAGTGAGTTTAGTTTTACGCAGCTTTTAGCAATATTTGAGAAATATCATGGCGGAAACACCAGAAATGGGCTTCACACTTGCGATGGTAATATATTTAGTGATGAACATTAGATATGAAGACATGATATCATGAAAGGTAATACAGCAATTTCATATACGCACTGGTTGGCAGGTGAGTCTTCGTTGGGTCTTTCCCGAACGTATCTACAAAGAAGTGTTAAAAAGTTGTCAATACATATCACATCACATCACGATGGAACGTAGTGTAGCAACAAGAGATACTAATCAGGTTGGAGTGGCATGTATCATACCACGCTGGGTGCCCCACAGCATAAACATGTAGTTACAATAAATCCGATGCTATGCACATCATCGAAGCGTCAATGGCTACCATGACGTAAAGTCAAATATCATCACTAATCTCCCTCCTGTATTTTTACCTGCAAGACGACGTTTTTTTCAAATTTATAAGAAAAATGATGTTGAATTGTAAATATAGTCTTACCCTTGTGTTTTATGTTATGAAATATATATATGACTTTGATAACTTGTACGTACTTGGATTGGGGGTGACTTTTATCGTGTAACATTTTCTGTCGTGGTTGGTTCTGGAATTAAATGAACATTCGGCAATCCTTTAAGTCATTCAACTCGAATGCTCGGAATTAGAAAAGAATAGTGTGTGTTTTTGGCTGAAGCATACACCATATAGTTTATTATCATTGATTTCGAAGTATGAAAGGGAAAGAAAGGCTTGACTTTCTCTTTTACCCTACTACGAATTAAAAGGCCCCCAGCTAGTTAGCCTTGTCTGAAATGTTTTACACAATTAAAGTTTGACAACGTATTTAATGGCATATTGTTAATATCATCATAATGACGGTCACTAGAAAAAGATATAATATGTTGACGTAATTGAGCATGTATATATGAATGGAATGAAGGGCGAGAGAGGGGAGCGGAGGGATGATGTAGAGGTTACCTTGGCAACCCTACACCCACCACCGCTGGTTTCTCAAGTGTATCATCTACGACCGGTAGAATTCTGAGTATCACCAGCAAACACCAACACCATGCTCAAAGAGGCAGTCAAATCCAACACACACTGCTCGTTATGCAAACTACTCACGTCGTTGCACAGACTGTATGCTCCCCAATGTCTGTTTGTGAGGGAGTAACGGACAACGTGTGTAGATCGGGGTTAGTAGGGTCCGTTGTAACAGTGGCTGGGATCGCACCAGTCGTTGGCTGAAATCTGAAATACATACCAGTACAACAACTGTACCGCTGATCGGTGTTCCCCTCTAAACAGTCACACAGCTAATAGTCACACATCATAATTGTCTAAACATGAACATGGACGCCAGTATTACAACTGATATCAATTTGAGTGGGTAAACAGTACTGAGCCAATATGGCGACAACCTGACAGCGCGGCTAGGGTAAACTGACAACCAGATAACCAGATCAGAGAATGTAGCTACTCTGTATTATTTGTATTTTAAACCAAGGAACTTAGGTCCTGCTCCGAGGAACCAACAGGTTTTTGAAACAGAAATACTTATTTCAGGCTTAACGTCTGAGTTTTTACAAAACTGACTCTGAAACTTCCAATTCATCTTTTAACTCACCCAGTGCCAGGAATTGTTTTCATGTCGACGGAGCAGGTGGTGTCAACAGTACATGTAACGACGGAGTTGTCAGGGAGTGAAGTCGAGATTATTTCCTTCAGAAACAAAAACAAACTCGTGTAAACGTATTCAGATGTCAGTTATAGGACTGAATAAGTAAATGGATACAGGATAACGCGCCGATCATCAATATTTAAGCTGCAACACTACATTCTGTAAATATGTCGTCTGGGCCAGGTAAATCATTTTCTTACATGTTCCAGCAGAATGGAATGCTGGGGACCAATTACAATCCAGGTTCATATGAGTTCAATAATGCTCCAACAGACTAACATTTAAAATGTGTGTTCACTGATCCAGGGAGATGGGTAAGTGGGTGATTGTTGCATTAAAACGCATCAGCAAGTGTGCTGCTATTCATGAAAATCTGGAAAGCGAAAGATACCATTCTTCCTTTTTCTGTTTATGAAGTGATAAGCATTGTGTGAAAGAACCCTACCTTCGGTGTCAGGCCTAGTGCAGGCTTGGGGGCTGAAGTCAGAGAGAAGAATTAAAACAAATCTTCTTGGCAGTCTGCGTTCTCAAAATGCAAAAGGTACCAGGACTAATAAATCTTTTCCTCAATTTATTCTAACTTGTTATTCATTAATATGCCGATAATTAGGTTTTGTTCTGTTTGACTGGGTAAAACCGGATTTACTCACAATGTACAGTTTATATACTCCTGACGCATATTTTGTATTGCCAAAAAATATCCCCTGCATGAACAGACGTTAGTACAGATGCGGTGAACAGTTACAGGGAAAATATTGTCAAAGTAAATCTTACTTGAAACATGTGGTGTCGGATTAATATTTGCACACCATTCGTTCCCCTCCAGTCTGTGTGCACAAAGGAGAGTAGGACAAATGACGGTATGTAGAGACAAAGTACATCGGGACACGATCATGGAAATACATTGCTTGAAATGACGTTTATAAAACGATGGATGAAATATGGAATAGATATGAAAAAGTGGTATTTTACATAATAAAAGTCATCAAGGGAGTTCCTGGGCAGAGAAAGCTTGTAGTATGACTATTTACAGGGTTTGTAATGTCTGTTTGTTTGTATTATAACGCCGCACTCAGCTATATTCCAGCTACATGGCGCGGTCTGTAAATAATCGAGTGTGGACCAGACAATTCAGTGATCAATAGCATGGGCATCGATATACGTAATTGGGTTACGATGACATGTGTCAACCAAGACAGCGAGTCTCACATCCTGATCCCGTTAGTCGCCTCTTATGACAAGCATGGGTTACTGAACAATGGGGTGGAATTAGGGGCCTCCCAGCTTAACCTGAATGAATATATCTGGGCGACAATACGTAGACGATCGTCCTAAAAATCAAATCAGGATGGTTATAATTATGTTTTTCTCATGGTTTTAATTAACACTTTAAAAGTCTACTGACTGCATCACTGAGGATTTTTTCATCCACATAAATCTCACACGCTGTGATATAACTAATTTACTGGCAAATCATGATGTGGTCATGTCTGTATAAACATAAAGACAAGAAATTTCTTCAAAATGTTGAGAAGTACATAATCTGAGATGATACTTACGATGTAAGTTTATTCCTGACTTTGAAACACACGGGCTGGAGACCGAGTTTGGCACTATCAGGTGTTATTGGAACTTTGATGTTGAATTTCCCGTCCGGTGTGGGCGTAATGGTTGGTGTTGCTATTGGTGGACCTCTCGTTTGAACGACTTCCACACCACTGTTGAACATATACATGTATATCAATTCCGTGAACAAGATGTGTGCACGGTACTGACAGTTAACTCTATGCAAGAAAAATGAAATTCGTAATGTTTTTGCATGATATGACGCCATTTTCTAAATCTGTACCATTTTATTGCAGATAATGTCAAGTAATCTTGGCTATGTTTCTCCTGAACCCTTTCTTTTCACTACAAAATGCATTTGGTAAGGAAATCTTTGACACAGTGTCTGAGAAAATACGGATGTTGCTTAATTAATTTCCTTATTAAATATTTGCTAAAGATTTAATATGGGAATGCTATAAAGGGGCACACAAATGCAGTGTTTTCAAACCTCATTGGCCCGTCATTATTATTCAGACAATACTTCTAGAATGTTAAACAATATGTGTTTCTAGGAATATCTACCCCTGTGGATTCGTCCCTGGATCAACGAGGATGGAGATGTCACAGCTTGATGGACACGGTATTATAGTTCCGCTTGTCAAAGTTGGTCGAAGAACATGGGGCTATAAAAAGTGACGACAAGACGACGTAATTATCCAGTTGTTATTATGTACAGAACGTGAATAAACATAAAATTGCTTGTATCTACTGATGTTACCATAACTTCGGTGGCAGATGTTTTAACAATATATTCGTTATACAAAAAATCATTCAAAGTAAACAGTTGTGTCATTGTTAATAGCTTGTCCGGAAAATTATTTATTGTTCAATCATTAAATAAACAACCAAGCTATTTGGTTTTAGGGATAATAATGAGTAATAATTTAGGCTGTCAATTAGTAATGAGGAAAACGCCAGTAGTAGCCCATATAGTAGGCACGTCGCAGAATACTCAAATGATACTATCAACATATTTGACGTGCATATATCATAGGCGTTGAAATAAGAAATAGAAAAAAATATATTATTAGGAGGCTTAGTTTTAAACAGCATATATGTTATTATGACCTTTTGGTTCCCAATCGGATACACAAGAGCGCCAAATTCCAAATCTCGTTCCTAAAGCTCCTAATTCACTCTCCTAGTCGAATTCGTTGTCGTATCTATTTCCATATATACTTCGATTGATGTAGCAACCGCAACTCTGTATTTTGTAACCAACAGATGTACATAATGTTAAACCGCCTCTGTTATGTATTGGTTAGGCGTAAACCCGGAGAGCGGAAGGTCGTGGGTTCGATCCCCGGCCGCGTCATACCAAAACACGTTAAAATATGGTACTTGTTGGTCCCTGACGGGATTAATGGGCATTAATGGGTAAAACGGGGAGCTCGAGTGGTCGGCTAGGATTCAGTATAATGTGTCTGAGTGGGGTATTCATGCTTAACTGCGGCATGGTATGTCAGTGAGCAAGCACTGTAAAACCAGCTTAAGTCCGGGCTAGTACAAGCAGACACACACACACACACACACACACACACACACACACACACACACACACACACACACACACACACACACACACACACACACACGCACGCACGCACGCACACACACACACACACACACACGCATCCATGTCGTCATTATTATATGATATTTATATAGCGCACATATCCAGGCAACTAGTGCATGCTCAAGACGCTGGCGAAATATTTCATGAGCGAAATATTCTTAAGTGCGTCGTTAAAGCCCTTTTCACCTCACATAATGTTATCATCACGTGTGGCTACTGTCATTTGAAACCTCTGACCGACAAATCGGAGTTGACCATTCATTCTGAAATTAGTGTGACCGAACTCTGATGATGATTTAAGCCACATACCTTGCTAGAGTCAACACCGAGCCCAGATAAAGTGCCTAGAGAAGAAACATTCTCTTCGTTAAATATAAATGAATGAAGTAAACAGACATTTAAATTATTATACCAAACTTTTATTAGTTAAATCATTTTCCACATTAATCTCGACTTTTCGGTCAAATGTTTTCTTCATTGCCTCTTGTGTGTACGCTTTGCACGCAAATTGTGGCTCATGTTCCCTTTGAAGGAATGAGAAAACTGTCGCTCATGTATCACTCTTTCATTACCCAGTTTGTCATCTGTACGGATTGCAGTAGATTACGTATGTACCTGATAGGGTCCCCGGCATAGATGTGCCCACTGCAGACCCAGGTGGAGTTGTTAGGCCACCTTGAAAGGACGAAACAGTTGTTAAATATCCTTTTAATATAATTGTAAGTTATTCTGTGGCATTAGATTCAGTAAACAAGCAATTTTTGTTTTTCGTTTTTGTTTTAATGAATCTGAAAACAATTAGTCCACACTCAATAACAGACTACTACCTCCTGATTGGCTGACAAGAAAACGTGGGAAAGGTATGGGTTGCGTTATTGCTATGAACGGTGTTGACAGGTTCAGGGTTCTTTTCTCAAATAATTATTCTGCGAAACAAACAGTGACGTTATTACTGTTATATGTTTACTTAAAAGTATTGACTCCTTGGAGGTATTAAACTATAAACAGGTCTGCTCATGTTGCGTAAATCAGCTGTTCCGCTTATCACAGTTTGCACACTATTTTTCACTCAAATGCCTCCATGCAATAATATTAAAGTAAAATTTTATATTATGCAAAGGTTAACCTCATACATAGATCGCTGTATAGCCTAGTTATTTCAGTCTAGTAACGGTATTTTTGACGTTTAGAGATACATTTACGCTGATCATTTACTTCAGAATACGACAAACGTCTGTTTATTATCCAGAGCCTTTTAATTGTTTCTACACAGTCCAAATGTATTACCTGGACTCTGTACCTTGACAATGTAGCATCGTTTTGACGACCCGTCTTGGCTACAAGTAAACAAGTTCATTGATAACACCCAACATGTATCCTAGTTCTGTATTTATATCAAATTACACATGTCGCGAAAAAGGCGCACCAAACGCATGTTACATTAATTGTTATTTAATAGTGGAAGCCGCGGTGGCTGAACGGGTTAGACGGCTGACTTTGTGTGCCGGCGATTAGGTTCCTGACTCTGAGGGTGTGGGTTCGAATCCCGGATGGGACTCTGTACTTTACATAGAAAGAGTAATCCCAAATAACATATGTTATTATTTATCCGTGTCTTACAAAGTAGTCCAATTATGAAACTGCTTCACATTGCGCACCGAAAATCGTGCCTATTGGGTTCTGCGTTGGATCTGATGATGATCCAACATTAAGTTGACGCACTTTGATGACACAATGAGTCAAGCCTCACTCACTCGCTCACTCACTGGTCTATTTGATAGTATAACATGAGAAACTTACGTTTCCACACACATCTTATTTTCACCGATGTTTTTGTCAGTCGGTGACAATTGGATTTTGGTTTCCGCCGCAGGAGTTAGGCCAGGTTCAACGACAAGGGGGATGTTGGAGGCAATAGGTGTCTTTAGGCTTGAACATGGAAATAACATTATAATACATATGCATGTGTAATAATGCACATATAAGAAGGCGGAAAACCACGTGGAATTGTATGTTGCCTCAAGGATCATGTTGAAAATATGTTTAAACCTTACAAAGACAAGTATTTCACATCAATCTTGTAGTTTTCGTATACTATTCACGAACATTCCTCACAGCGTCCCGCTGATTACATTGAGATTAAAACACAACCTACGAGGAATTACGTAAACTCTGTCAAAAGGTGGTCGATGTTCATTATGTCAATCACTAGATATCGTGATTCAGACGTCATTGGTTACAGAATGTCGACATATAGCTTAAACATTGCGGCGTTGAACAACAAATACTTAAAATACATATATTTTCCACGTTCCTCATGTGTTCCCCAACAAAAACAACAGCAACAACCGAACAAAACAAACAACAACAACCCCAGTAGCCTAGTGTTTGCCGTGATATTGCTGGAATATTGTTAAAGGCGGCGTAAAACTAAACTCACTCACTCACAAATGTAAAATCACTGCTCCTTGACATGCCCCAAATTGGCTATGCATCACCTTAAGTAATGGTAAATGGTACATGTACTCGATGTTACGTCCACTCACCTGTGCCCTGGCCGAGTCATTACGGGGAGGGTGCAAGTAGTTCCCACAATGCACGGGATCACTGAACCGCCTAGTAATGTAGGGCTGGAGAAACCATCCTGATATTGAAAAAATGACACTTTCTATCACTAAATGTAGACATACAGGTGAACATGGCAGGTACTCATTGTCAAAGAAGAATTACAATGTCGATCGTTTCTGTTTTAAAAAGCAATCAGAAAACAGAACACACACTGTGGACTGGATAATAAAATGGGAATTGCAGAGTAAAATTATGTTGACATTGTTGATAACATTTAAAAGCTGTACATTTATCTCCTTTTAGGATTGTTTCAAATTATATAGAGGGAATTAAACTTTAATATGATCTATATTCAGTTGAACTCACTGTGGTGGAACTTGAAGCTGAAAAGAAGCAAATGTGGACCTGTTATGTCACTTGCCAATGCTGTCATTTTCCAAGATTTCGAGAAAAAAATTCAGCGCACTCCAACATGTGTTATTGATATTCACATCAACGTCAGATTGTACTTCAACCTCCAAAATTGCATACATTTAGTTGTCATCCTTTAATATAGTCTCTCTGGGGATAATCACTTGTTTAATAACAGTGCTAGCTTCTGCACCAAAATGTCTCATCTATGGCAATACAAAGGCTGTCAATACACGAAACCTATTCTGCTTCATCATACCAGTTTCTAAATGCTACTTAAACAAGGTGCGTGTAGCTGATTGAAATATTCCTCCACAGCTGGAGGGGTAAGTTCTCGGGGCTTCAATCCAAAGATACAATCCAATGGTATCATTCATACTCCATGTTTTTTCATTTAAATTCAATTTACATTTAACTATTTATTTCACTTTCTTAATTTAAGCGACATCATTTATGAGAGTGGTGAAAGGGGTTTCTAGAAAACATGTTGGTTGACGTACCAGTTTGACACTTGCTGCCCGTATGACCAGCATCACATACGCACTCTGCTGCCGTCGATTGTTTCAGACATGAACCTTGGTTGCTGCAGGATTCACCAGCACACGGATCTGACGGGTAAAGAGACATACTAAATGGCAGTTATGTCCAAATTAATTGAGGGTGTACAGTGCTAAATACAAGGATGATATTTGAAACATTGATGACTGAAGGCAAAAGAGATAATTCACACATTTTCAACTGAACATGGATTTAGCATCAAAATAAAAACAAACTGCTTATTGACTTTTCAAAAATGCAACGATGATATTTAAACAACTCAGGAATATTATAACAACATCATGCATTTCTTAAATTTCAATTTCCAGTTTCACGGATTATGTATGAGGAAAGATTTCTGTTGCCATCGTCTTAATCTATATCATACACAAGGGTGGAAGATGCACAGAATAGCACGGCGTTAAAATAATATGTGTACAGATGAAATAAAAGAACAAAAACCTGTGACTGGAGTCTTCCTTAAATCATAGCATCTGTGTTCTCCAGAAGGCCTGCAAAGATAAAGATACTTCTTTCACATGTGGTATGTCAAAATAGTGGCATTACCGTGTCAAGCATTGTGTTCCGACCTGACTTACAGGAATGAAGAATAGATAGAGCTACACATTTTAAAAGCTATAGCGGAGGAGCGTCGAAAATAACAAATTGCTAATATCTCTACTTGACCCACTATATTTCAATACATAAGTGTGTGGTTTTGACAAAATCCTACGAATAATAAAGCATCGTGACTTTTAAACTTTGTACTGGAATATCAAATGCGAAAGACAGCTCACCCTGCATCGATGCACAAGTTATTGTTTGTACTGTCTGGTTTGTATAGGACATCAGTGACACAGTCGCTTCCATCTTCAACTGTTTTAAATGTCGTGCCTATTGTCGAGCTGGAACTGACTTGTTCACTGAAATAAAAAGAACGCTCATATTTCCATGATATGTTTACAGTTCTTCTGTATCTCCATTGTACATCATATAGATGACATGGCACGGTAATAAAAGTTATACTTTTCTTGTCTATATATAAGATGATAAATAGTTTGCATGATTGTTATGGATGCATACGAGACGTTAGTTGCAATTATTACTCCACATGAAGCAATGATTTAACTATGGAGGTGGAGGTGGAGGTACAATATTTCCCCTTCTAAAAGGAATAACCCCAATGACCAATGCCACATATATAAACCTGGAATATCAATTGACGAGAAACCATTAGAACAAAAGGACTATGTATTACCAGTTTCCAGATACGGGATCCTTTGTACTGTGAACCAGGATATGGCATTCGTTTTCACATGTTAATGAGCTCCCATCTGGTAGTGTAGGGTTGGTAAAATGCGACTGAAATGAAAAAGGAACGTCCCTTAAACATTTTAAACTTGAAATGGCAATAAAATAAGACAACCCCTATATAATTTACCCTATTTTAGAACTAACTTGCAAGATAACTATCAAAGCTCACCTAAAACGCAACGCTTTGAACAAAGTTCATATCATAGTTGATGGCTCCATATACGGAGACATTTAAATTCAATACAGTTCAATCCAGTTCGCTGTAACAGGATCAGCAGATCTGCAGATATTTATGCATGAACAGTAACGGGTTTTCCAAAAGTAGAAGAATACTTCATCATCTGCACATCCTATTTTTGACCTTTGAGGCATAACAACCTACCCCTGTCGGATTAGGAGTTGTAAGTCCGACGTCAGTGACATCTACGTTGTAACAAACTGAGTCAGCTCTGTAACAAGACAAACATAGGAAACACTATAACGGATTGCATGCTCTGAAGCACAGGTCTTCAAAAGAGCTACTCTCAAGGCAAGGATATGTAGTGTAGCAACAGAAGCAGCATCATGAGTAACAGAACTGCCTGCTGCTAAAAGTGTTTTGAACGTTAAGGTACTGACTTGACGACACACTTACGTTGCAGATGTCAGCTTAAAGCAAACTTTCTTTGGTCCTTTATCTGGAGACGTCAGAGTAACCGGCGTCGTGTACAGACCAGGTACACCCGTGGCAGTGTCCAGTTTGGGCGTCGGATCCACACTGACACCCACATTACCAGAGGTAGGTCCTGGTGTAAGTGTCGGTGCTGTATGACTGCTCAAATACATTAAATATGCACTTGTCAGTTATCTATCGATTACACCTCAAATTCTCTACTGTTTTATCGTCTTCACAGAAAGGCACTGTATCCTTTAATCTGCATATAACTTGTTATTATTAAAGATGTACTATAGGTATAAACCTTCATCACATTTTACATGTAGTTCATAACAAATTGATAAAGACCCTAAAAGAAGCCAATTAAGTGACTGGTGAAACATATATCCATGTAAAATGTCCAAATTACCTTCCACCAGGGGCTTGTGTATGCACTGGAAAGACACATGGTGTGTCCTTTACACATTTAATTGTGCCTCCATTTTCCATATTGTTGTCTGCATATTTCGGCTGTTGAATAAAAGCAATTAAATAACATACCAAATAACATGTTTAAAAGGGGCGGTGATACCGTCAGCAGATGAAAGAGTACTTGTTCAAAGTCTCTCTTAGTACATCGAAAGCTTTTCCTTTAACAAAATCAGTATACACTCACAATTCCACCAAATACCAGGTATCATCACTATTGGATACTGATTCATAAACGTATACATTTAATGATGACGAAATTGTACAATGGACTCAGCTTGAAACAGAGCACTTTTCCACTACGGAAAAGTTTTATCACTTTAAGTTATTGTAAATGCACATTAAACGTACAGTAGAAACAACTAATCAATCTAGGGAATGCGTTATTTAACATGTGGTAGGTTTCCCAATCAATTCAAACTTACAGTGCTTCCTGTGTTAGCTGATGGTCCTACAAAGAGAAATCATTGATACAAATATGTGTGCATATATGTACTATGTACTTACGAAAGTGAACAGAAAACAACAACTCATCATATGATATGCTATGAAGGAAAGCACCCTACACAAATGCCTTAGAGATATAGTCGACAAGAAATTTTTTGAAGACTGCAAGCAAATTCTGTTGAATACATTTTCGTATACCTATTTCTGTATGTGAAAGAACCAATATGTAGTACAGGATGAATACTAAATCAAATTTGGTAGACTTGAACAATTATGATTCTCTAACCAAATTGACACGTTGGTCCGGTGTATCCCAGGGGACAGTCGCAACTACTTGTGGTTGATTGCAGTATCCCTCCCGAACTGCAGGGGTTAGTCGTTGTTGCTTCAATTCAAAGGTAAAAACAGTTTTCAGAGTTCAATTCAAAACAAGGCAGTCAATCATAACCATGTTTTATCATTCAAATTCAAATGAAAATTTTATTTAACTTATCTGCCATAATTTATGAAATGGGTCTTTGGGCATATTTACGCTGGTATAAGTATATTGAAGGGTTTTGTATGATGTTTTAAGGTTCATTGCAAACTTACAACACGTTAATCACCCCATGGCAGTACATGTGGCATAAACACCATTGCTAGTGATTCATAAACAGATCGTAAAATGGACTCTGCCTTCAGTACAGATTGTTTGAGTACCCTACGCTATTAACCAGCTTTCATGTTACACTGAATTTATCAAAGTCATCTTTATTGTTGTATAGCATTATGCATACCCAGACTAGTATTGGCAGCATCAGTCTACATATAAAAAATGTAATCATCACCACCATAATTGTTATAGAATATACTGAGTGAATGAATGTCGGAAGCATACGCCAGAGGGACCATATACATTAAGATATAATGGGAATTTCGACAACCATTCACAAAACAAATTCAAACATACGTTATATTATCATGTATTAAATACCTCATGACATATAAATTCCTGTATACGAATTTCGTGCAAGAAATGATATTACGTAAATGCTGATTTATATATGGATGTAGCTGATGATGTATAAGCGTCATCGTACCATCGTGTGGTCCATGTATGATATTGTTTATCTTTGTGGACTCCATTATTGACGGACTGTTGTGATGAGGTTGACTGACGGTACCGATAATTCACAACATATTATGTACTATGTCTGTATGTAATCTTAAAACAGCGATGTGTTTACTGGTTCATACTTTCTAATGTTAAATGTCTAGTCCAGACTATTGACTTGTCACTGTGATATAGGTAAGCTTTATCCACTAGGTGACTTCTTAATATGTACTCTGCCTGTCTGATGCGGATATACACACAAGACCTGTGTGTGGCGGATAAGGAGTGACGGAGATCTCCGTTACACTGTGATATAGGTAAGCTTTATCCACTAGGTGACTTCTTAATGTGTACTCTACCTGTCTGCAGCGGTTATACATACAGGGCATGTGTGTGATGGGTCCGGGGTGACGGAGATCTATGTTACACTGTGATGTAGGCAAGCTTTATCCACTAGGTGACTTCTTAATGTTTACTCTGCCTGTCTGTAGCGGTTATACACACAGGGCATGTGTGTGATGGGTCCGGGGTGACGGAGATCTATGTTACACTGTGATGTAGGCAAGTTTTATCCACTAGGTGACTTCTTAATGTTTACTCTACCTGTCTGCAGCGGTTATACACACAGGGCCTGTGTGTGATGGGTCCGGGGTGACGGAGATCTCAGTTACACATGTGGTTGGAGCTGACGGCGGATCCTTGTGTGTCGGGAACACGTGAGTATCTTGTTCCCTGGTGGGCGCTTTGGTTACGGTGGGGCTTATGAAAAAAAGAGCACATAACTATAGGAAAACAAAGGGTGCATTATCAGCACACATTCTGCAACCATTCGTCAAATATGTAAAACCTGACACACAGTAAACCACGCTTATATCGAACATACAACTGAACTGACGGATATTACGAACTGTTTTGTCCCGACCACTAGCTGTATATCTTAATCAAAATGAACTACGGTTATAACGAACTAAATTTAGTGGTCGCTTTGACATCGTTATAAAGGTAGTTTCCTCTATGTATATTTACTAGTGAGTTTAGTTTTACGCCGCAATCAGCAATATTACAGCTATATGACGGCGGTCTGTAAATAATCGAGTCTGGACCAAACAATCCAGTGATCAGCATCATAAGCATCGATCTACGCAACTGGGATACGATGACATGTGCCATCCAAGTCAGCGAGACTGGCCACCCGATCCCGTTAGTCCCCTCTCAAGATGAGCATGGGTTACTGAAGATCAATTCTAACTCGGATCTTCACGGGTCGTATATTTACTAAAATAACGAACTGCCCCCGTCCCAGTTTACCTACCAGGTACTTCCTGTAGGTTTTGTGTATACCAGAACATGACAGTCTTTCAGTTTGTCACACTGGAGAACACTGTTGTCGGGCATCGTGGGAGACATGAAGGGCTCCTGTTAATAACAGTAAACATGTGATACAATCATTAAATCACACAGATCAGACCCGATCTTATCTTTAAGCATCCTAACAAGACGCACATTTACGAAAGGTATGGAATTACGTATTTTTTAATGAGCTAAGGTGTGCCTATGCTCTGACTTACCTTGTTTGGAACAGTTGGGGTACCTGGAACAGGAAGGAAGTTTCGAATATGTCCATACAAAAGGTAAAGTTATGGATATAGTTTTAAACTCACAATACACACTACACAGTACACAGGCGAAGCATCATATCTTACTTTTCTAATATACCAAGAGAAACAAGCACATGCACACGTTACACATATTTACCTGATGGCGTTTTCACATGCACCTTAACACATATCGTATCTGATTTCCTGAAACACAAAATAAAAATATATTTTATAAGTGTTTGTGGGATGGGGTTGTGTGTCGTGTGTGTATATAAGTGAGGGGGGTGGAGGGGGAAGAATGTGTGTATCGCGTAGTGATGAATGCTTTGCTTTTAATAAGTAACTTTGGGGATCTGATAATACTTGGGCAGGTAACATTGAGTCTGATAAAACCAGTGTCTGTTGGGGCTTCACCCTACATCAAGCTGCTATGCAGTGATGTTACTGTTTTAACCAAACTCACAGACTCACACTCACGGTTAAAGATGGGTTATGCTTCAAGTATTGCTGCCTAACTTGGACCAAACCATGAGAATTAGCATTGTCATGTTGGAGATGACACATTGCGCAAATAGGGTGAGCAAGTATTATTGATAGTTGGATCTACATTATAAAGATGACTTGGCATTCAGTCAAATGGTATTTTTGAACGAATAGAGTTGCTAAAAGACAGCTAGGAGAGCCAAATAGACGTGTATAGCAATGGTAAATGAGAGAATGAGGGAGAGTCAAGATGTTACATCCAATGATCTAATAGTGAATTATGAACTTTTATATTTATGTTATCCGCAATTTGATTGTTGGAAAGACATTAATAAGAAAAATATCCGTAAATATTAAAAACCCACCCGAAAACAATTTTCTCAGCTTTTACCTACCCTCCAGCACTGGTCTTTACACACACATCGTGGTTGCCCGGATCTGTCGGTTTGATCTGCACTTCCCCTTTCTGTATGCCGGTATTGGGCAAGCCTGGATCAGGTGTCAATGGCTTTGATATTGTCGGTGTTGACGATAGGGTGGTAGGACCTGGACTTAGTGATGGGGTAGATCTGGTTCCAAAATGAGAACATACACGCAGTAAGTACTGGCCTCCATATGAATATACGGGGCACATCAGTTTAGGTATAAATGCAGGAATTGTTACTGTTAAGTGTGATATGGCCCTGTTTGGAGTTTGACCGTTAGTCTTAGTAAAGATAACGTAGAGCTGAGAAACCTATACTTTCTGTCAGATACTTCTATAAGTTTATATCATGTGAACCCGTAAAGATTCGGGTTAGAATTGAACTTCAGTAACTCATGCTTGTAAGAGGCGACTAACGGGATCGGTTGACACATGTCATCGTATCCCAGTTGCGTAGATCAATGCTCATGCTGTTGATCACTGGATTGTCTGGTCCAGACTCGATTATTAACAGACCGCCGCCATATAGCTGTAATATTGCTGAGTGCGGCGTTAAATAACCAAGGAACATACCCTGTGGTTTCTGGTTTGACGTATACAGGTATGTGACAGGTCTGCCCTAGTTCACATTCCACGGTAGCGCCATTCAATGGGCTCGGCCCGGTAAACATCGGCTTCGATGGGTTAGGTATGGCTTAAGGACAAAACAAAAATGCATCAATTTGACATACCAATATTGAACAGTACTATGTCTATATTGAATCTCAGGTATCAATATCACAGCTATTTTATTGGATTAGTGTCATATAATCATTAACCGACACTGCATATGTTAAACCCACCTGTTTCACAGTTCAGGCCCGTAAATCCCGTCGGACAGTGGCATGTCCCTCCCTCAAGAACACCGTGGTGTTCACAGGGATCTATAAAACCGTTATCACACTTATGAATTATATTGTAATGGTACAAACAAAATGAATGTCAGCTAAACGATCAATATTTCAAAAGGACATGATCAAAATCTACTGTTATCAATAAGTGAAAAAACACACACTGAAATAGAACATTCATAGCTCGAAAAACTAATCAGTCGTTATCTGTATTGAAATGCTGACCGCAGGTAGGTCCATTGGTATGACTGTCACAGAGGCAGCTAGCTGCGTCATTTTTCTCCAGTATACATGCACCATGAATCTTATTACAGCCCTTGGGGGAACATACATCTGCAAACGAAAACCAAGTAATTATATATTTCAAAGATATCTTGAAAGTGAGTGAGTGAGTTTAGTTTTACGTAATGTTTTTAGCCAGAAATGGGATTCAAACGTTATACCCATGTGGGGACGAGCGAACGCTTTAACCACTAGGCTACCCCCAACGCCCCTGATCGCTTTGTACTGTGTGATATGGAAATATATCAAAATAGAGGTCACAGTGTTTCCAAAACATATTGCTCACACCTGTACTTCATGGTAATATATTAAAAATATGATAGATCCATTTTCAAACCTGGTGATGGTGTTGGTTTGGTGGAAAAACATCGTGGTTGTTCTCCTTTCCTATAGAAGAAACAGAAAATGTGCATTGCAAACACTTCAGCTTGAGGTCACAGCATGATACATGTTGAAGTGAATACTGCGTGTTTGCCATTTAAATTCTACCCAAATCAAACATTATATATATATATATATATATATATATATTACCGTAGTTCCTGTAGCTCAATGCTACAGGTGCTCCTAGAAACTGAAACCCAATCAGTTTGGACTCAATCGTATTAAATGTGTTGCAGAATGAAACCGTTGACAGAACGTACCTAGCCTTGAGACAGACTGTGGAAGGATGTTGAGCAGTTGCAGCTGATACAGATACATCTGTGATACAGTCGGTCCAAGTTGAATCCTTTCTTGTAGGGAAGACATTTACTGTGCTACTTGTCGTAGTTACTTGTGGGCTGCACATGAATATACCAATATCAGCAAAGTAGCTTGGAACATTTTCAACATTTATCTTTTTTGCAAGTTACTTTAGGTCAGAAGGGTGACTTTGAGAGAAGATTTCACAAGCTAAAAAGTAGAAGTGCTGATATTACTTGAAATAATTTTTGTGTTTTGTTTAACGCCGCACTCTAGCTACATGGATGCGGTCTGTTAATAATCGAGTCTGGACCAGACAACCCACTGATCAACATCATGAGCATCAATCTACGCAAATGGGATACGATGACATGTGTCAGCCACATTTGCGAGTCAGACCACAAGATCCCGTTAGTCGCCTATTACGACAAACGTGGGTTGCTGAAGACCAACTCTAACCTGGATTTTCTTCTGGTTTATTTGAAAGTGGTTGGTGGGATCTTATCGAATGGGCAGCAAGATGTATTGTAACGTAATGTATATAATCGTTCCATCTTAATCATTTCAGTGCGAGAGAAACGGTTGCAGATTCTGCTCTTGTCTTTGTACATTGAATTCAACAAGATACATACCAGTGACCATTATCAGGAAGTGAATATACTATCATGTGGCAGTCCTTCCCATTCGAACATCGTATGGTGCTCCCGGAGACAGGAGTTGGGTCATGGAAACTGTCCTGCAGCGAACAGTAGACAGCGATACAGTGTACATTCACGTACAAAGACTTGCTTCGGGGTTCCCCGACTGGTTTCCTGTGATTTTCTTTCCGATCACAGGAAGCCTGAGCACCAACATTTACAAAGAAAATCCTGAGATTGGACAGCCACACAATCACTCTTGTGACTTTTTTTCCTGTGACTTTTTTCCTAGCCAAAATTGTGGCTTTTATCCGTCACTTTTTTTCCTGTGACTTTCTTTCCGATCACCTCCCCGGGAACACTCCAATAGCCAAGTCACAGGGGCGGATCCAGAATAATTTCCCTGAGGAGCATTTCCCCCTAACCTTTGGACTTCATGATATATGTGCACCCCCCTTCTCCAAAATCCTGGATCCGTGAGGTTAGGGTTTTGATTTGTCGACATAGCAACTATTTCGAAACTTGTCTTTGAATGGCATTTAGAAGTTATACACACAAGGAAGAGCGTTTTTATGGATGTCAACTTTTTTATTACGAGGAACACAAGGTTTCCGAGTTTATCATTACTCCTTCATCAGGTGAATGAATGGTATGAGGCAGAGAGCATATATATGTACATGTAAGAACAACAAAAGTAATTGCTTAGCCTGCATCTTTGTTGTCTTATTACTTTCATAAAAACTCTTCCTTAATTTGAAACTTGTACTAAATATTGATCAAGCATGTACTCTGCGCCCAATGGAATGCTTAGTATTTAGGGTGGAAATCTTACCTTTGACACTGGTGTTGTTCCTGAAAAGATCAATTTATAGTAAAGCAGATTAACTAGATCAAGGAGTAAAATTCCATTCACACTAGAACATCTTACGCGAAAGGTAACAGAAACCATTTCACATCTACGACTGATGGTATATTGAATTCGTAAATGGTAATGGGCAAACCACTTCCAGGGCAGTCGAGTATAGTAGCTCGCATATGGGTTGACAGTCTATCACCCGAGAATAGGATTCCTTACATGTTTTGAAATGTTAACGAACACTACAGTTGAGATTGTATTCTGTGACTTGCATTATGTGGCTGTCAGATTCGAATAATTTAGTTTGAGTGAGTGAGATTAGTTTCGCGGGTTTTTGTGTGCTTTTTGTTTCACGCCGCATTCCAGCTATATGGCGGCGGTCTGTAAATAATCGAGTCCGGACTAGACAATCCAGTGATCAACAGCATGAACATCGACCTGCGCAATTGGGAACCGATGACATGTGTCAACAAAGTCGGCGAGCCTGACCGCCCGATCCCCTTAGTCGCCTCTTACGACAAGCATGGGTTACTGAAGACACATCCAACCCGGGCCTTCGCGGGTCTATTTCAGTTTGAATGCATGTCTGTTATCTAACTTACTACAGAGGACAAGCATAAATATATTAGTTTTGAGTGCATCTCATTCGCACTGTTCGACACTGTATAGATTCATTTACACATTCTACATAATCTTACCGGTGTCAGTAACGTGAAGATGGTAGCAGACTGTATCGGCATTGGCGCTGTAAATAGATCATATATAAATAGAAACCATAAATATATACATTAGAAAAACCAAGAAGGAACTAGTGACTAGTGGTTATCATCTACCCGCTGTTTGGACTCACTGTAGAACAAGGAATGTTGTCGCAGTTACATCGATCGTCCTTGAAAGAGCTAAATACAACTGTACCCTTTCTGTTCTGAATGGTCAAGATTTATCTGTATCACATTACGTTTATGAAGTATAATCATGTTTCTTTAGTCAGACTGGATTTTACCTATCGACATCCGTTGTGTCACTTCCAGTCTTGACACACACTTTTTTCTCCCCAGCCTCGGTTGGGGTGATGTGCATCTCACTCTTGTACAGGTCTCTACGTCCTGGCCTGTCCGGATCCCTTGCTGGGGGGTCTGGCGACTGGACGGTCAGTCCGTCACTGTGAGGGCCCAACTTAATCACTGGAGCTGGTCTGGAACAAAGTGTTGACAATGACTAAAACAAATGCACCGATATACTTGTCTTGATATAGAAACTGATAATGAAATGTAAATTGATAGATGGATATTGTGTTCCATGATTGCCATACACTGTCAAAATAGACTTCCTTCCAAACTGTGTATGGAGAATGTCTAGTGAGGTCATCCTTTGAGGGAGACAATTGTGGCCTATTGGTGTATATCATCTCAGTTTGCCGGAAAAATTGTATTCTTTAAGCGTGTACCCGTGAAGGTCCGGGTTAGAATATTGATCTTCAGTAACCCTTGCTAGTCGTAAGAGGCTACTTACGGGATCGGGTGGTCAGGCTCGCTGACTTGGTTGACATATGTCATCGGTTCCCCATTGCGCAGGTCGATGCTCATGTTGTTGATCACTAGATTGTCTAGTCCAGACTCGATTATTTACAGACCGCCGCCATATAGCTGAAATATTGCTGAGTGCGGCGTAAAATTAAACTCACTCACTCACTCTCTAAGCGTGCCAGAAATCAGTGATAGTGAATTCGAATCAAACGTTTGTCCTGATGTTTTTTTAATTTGCAGGAGACATACTTTTCGTTTCACCAACATGGCAAACGCCTAGGAACTGAATCATGTCGCGGTTTTCTCCCACATGGAGCTGACACAGCCGAAATACTGTGACTTCAAACCCACCTGACTCACTCATCCGTTCAGTCACATCAACATTCCCTACCTCCTACCAATATCAACCAACTGTCAGTGGTAGAAACACCAAAGAAGGAGTTGTATTACCCTTGTCCCTGGGAAATGAAGAGTGGAATTGTGCAGATCTGATTTTTCACACAGTTGAAAACTCCACCATTTTCGAAGCTTGGACCGGAAAATGTAGGCTTCATGAAATGGAATGAACTGTTGTTCTCAGATATGTTTTAAAAGAATCCAGTTGGAGCATAACTAAAAGAGTATAATCGATATTAAATTTATTTATTATTTATTAGTTAACTGCCTCATATTATATCTCTTTCATATTTTAGTGTGTACAACAGATAAGTAACGTAGCAACCGCGATGATCGTGTTAAAAAACATTTAAACATAACACATACATGTATTAACAGAAACTGATAAAACATATTACTTTTTGATGAGGAGGGACGAGTTTTCCTGAAACATGATAAAAAACACGATTAATAATTAGGTAAATAAAAAACAATAATTAAATATATAAATGAATGAATGCACAACAAATATCAAATGATAATAAACTGAAGCAGACAAAAACTATAAAGACAGTTAGTTCCCAATTATTATTGTACATTTTCATTTCGCTTCAATATCTTCCGCTGCCTTAGAGCTATGAGTGAGTGAGTTTAGTTCTACACCGCTTTTAGCAATATTCCAGCAATATCATGGCGGGGGACACCAGAAATGGGCTTCACACATTGTACCCATGTGGGGAATCGAACCCGGGTCTTCGGCGTGACGAGCGGACGCTGTAACCACTAGGCTACCCCACCGCCCCCTTAGAGCTATGATGCTCCACTGATCAACAAAAAGAGAATGTGCAAAAACGTTTTGCCATACCCGCTTATACAAACATATAAACATATGAGACGATCCCTCAGTACAATGCAACTGCTGGTATCTTCCCCAAGGATAGTGTATCAAACTTCGACTTTAACTGTGTTACATGTACCTTTCTCACATTTGGTGCCAGAGAAACCCGTAGGACAGTGGCATACTGGATTCTTGCCATCGTTCTCACACGCTCCGTGGTTGTCACATTGGAATGACTTGCAGGGCGCGTCTAGAATGCACATTCATGTATACATTTAACAAAATGTTATATTCATTACTAACTTCCAGACATGGCAACTGCTTAATAATACTGTATATCAGCTCCATGTATGTATTTCTGTTTATTTATAGCGTAATAAGCACAAATATTGTGGAATGGGAGAATAATATGTTACTGTACAAATATGATGTATTTAGGTAAGGGACATGTCAGTATACTTTTTCAAATATAAAACATTAAATACATAGCTTTGAATGGCATGTTTTAAAACGAATACACATATTAAATGTAATATATATTCAACCCTTCATGTTTATTTCATATCAGATGTGAATATCCGGGTTAGAATTGATCTTCAGTAACTCATGCTAGTAAGAGGCAACTAGCGGGATCGGGTGGTCAGGCTCACTGAGATGGGTGACACATGTCATCGTAAACCAGTTGCGTAGATCGATGCTCATGATGTTGATCAGTCGATCGTCTGGTCCAGACTCGATTATTTACAGACCGCCGTCACATAACTGGAATATTGCTGAGTCCAGCGTTAAACAGCAATCAAACAAACAACATTATTCCATATCAAATGTTACATTCATATTATGGGCTGAAATACCTTTATTACAACTGTCTCCAGAATGGACATCGTCACATAAACATGTGCTGGTGTGGTTTGTCTCGACAATGCACGCCCCGTGTCCACACAGCCTTGCTGCACAAGGTTCTGGAGTAAACAAACGTAGAATATGCACCGACATGGTTTCGTATCACGTTCTGCTGTCATGCTGGCTGTACAAGACACATAGTTGCAGCTTGAACCTTTACCAAAATAAGATGGAAATGTATCCTTGATTAAAGAGCGTTAGTTCTGACATACATTAAATTCCGTTACTTACTGGACGGGTCAGGATCAACTTTGAAACAACGAGGTGGGTCACTCAAACTGAAATATAAATTTTATATTTTAAATAAAAATTAAAGTGTTTAACCTTTCATATACACATAAATGACATGGTTTAACTAAACTGAGGATATGAACTAAAATAGTCCCTTCAAATATCAATATAGACTGAACTGGTTAAAACTAAAATATACTTGTCTATAATTGTTTGCAGAATATGCAACTGTAGATGAAAACATCAGGGCTGGTGTATTGTTGTGTAAAGGGGGTCGGTGGAGAAGCCTAATCGTCCGCTCGTTACACTCAAGACCCGGGTTCGATTCCCTACATGGGTACAATACGTGAAGCCCATTTCTGGTGTACCCTGTCGTGATTGTGCAGGAATATTGCTAAAAGCGGCGTAAAACCATACTCACTTACACTTGTGCAAAGGTGTATTAATACCGTGATTTTATGCAGACATGGTGATCCCCTGTATTGGAGTCTGGTGTTAAAAGGACATCAGTGGCGCACGTCAGTGTGAGTGTCTTGGTTGGAAAGATGTGAGTATCTACACCTTCGGCAGTTCCATAACTAACCTGAGGACTGTAAACACAGAGGTTAACACTTTCAATTTCTAAACATGCATGTTTCAACTTACACTTGATGTTCAAATAATTTGGCGATTTTAACACATGAAAGGTGAAAGTTTGTGGATGTCACCTTTATGATTATTCACATTTCCATACATTTTCACTTTTTATGTGTATCACTTCTAAAGGACGTTCAAAGATAATCTCGTGCAACAAAGTGGCTTAGGATTTCAAACAGTTAGGTTCCGATCTTAGATTCAGCAAAGAAGTCTTAACTTTCTAAGTCAATTATCTTTGGTATCCAAAGTATATAATTTCAATAGAACAATGAAATAGTTTCTGGCTTCTATATATTTTCATCCATCAAATTGAATGCAGTTTAGACATGTATGCGTCCCTGCTCCTTTGCCACTAAGTGATTGTAAGTTCAAATGAGATCATGTAATACAAAATGTATACATACCATGTGTTCCCTGAATCTGGTTTAGAGTATACCAATAGGTGACATTGGTCGCCCGCCGCACACGGAACTGTGCTTCCGTCTGTGGGAGTTGGAGGTTCGAAATGGTCCTGGAAACACCACGATGTAATTTTAGCCATCCAAAATACTATAAAACCATTTTACAATCAACTATATTTTCTGTTATCTAATCTGCTAATTTTGTTTCGGCGGTTTGGTGTATCACAGTACAACTATTCATGAAACCGTGGGACGATGTCCCCAAATCAGCCCGGGAACCGTCCACAAAGCGTTCGTAGCTGTACGTCATTCGTAAGCCTATGATAAACTATACAGTAACGTTAACTCGTAACATTACGAACGCTTTGTGGATCGTGACCCAGTTCACACATTCTGCTGTAGGGTACATGCCACCTGTGCTTTCCCAAAATCCTCAAAGATGCTGCTATAGCTTTGACTTACTGTACTTGGGTTTGTTCCTGACCCTGAACCACCAGTTCCTGAATCAAACATAAAGGGACACTGGTTACGTGACGTGTGTGAACACCAATACAATGCCTACCAGTTTAACCCTAATCGAATATCATACCACGTCATTTATGTTTACTTTGAGGCATCAAAACCGACCTTGAAGTTGAAATATAGTTACATATTTAGCATTTTGCTCTTCTAAACATTTTGCTCTTCTTGCTCTTCTTTGAATTAGGCGTCTTTGATGTCTTGCATGTAAACGTACAATACGGGTTTGAACGCAAAAGCATGGTTATGGAAGAATGGTGAATATTATAAAGCAGGAATCCATGGCGTTGTGAAGCTCCGATATTCAACATGCCGATGGCCTGGTTGGCATTTTATGGCAAGGAACCAACCAAGCATTTTATCTTATCTTGTTAACACAAGGAGTCCCACGTCTACGCTGCTTGTTAACACCTACTCCTTATGATTAAAACAAGTATTGTATTTATTATTGTTTAAGCGGCATCACGTGGACTATTATGCAGTTTTATCATGAACAAAACTTAAGGCATAACATCACAAATACCCCGAATGACACTGCCATGGTTGAGTCAGTGATTGTAAACTGATTAACACGAGTTGAAATTAGACAGGCAAAAGCTGTTCTATTGAGCTGAGGTTAACCGTTGCTGTGTCACTGACTTTGATTTCCTCGTAAAAAATGTTTAGCTATTGGCTTCATGGCGGGGTTTAAGGGATTAATTCTCCAGCTCAGAAATCCGCGTGCGGCCTGTTATCTTCGTGGCGGGGTGTAAGAAATCTATTCCCCAGGCGAGGTATAGACTAAACATAGTGTTTGATTAAGATCACGTAAACCTATCTAATCGAAACATTTTGACATGTGGGGTGAGATAATTCCATTCATACTTTAAGAAGACGACAGGTGCGGTCTAAGAGAATTAGTTTATACATAGATGACAATATATAATACTTGTACCTGATGGCGTCACGGTAACATGGTAACACGTAACTTGGTTGCTGAAAGATAGAACACGTGAACAAATGAAACTTATATACTCACCTCTATGTGTAAGGCCTTTATGTTTGCACACACACACACGTAAACAGACACGTCTTAGACACATACAGAGATGAGTATATAAGTTTCAGTGGATATATATATATATATATTAAGTACATATGTATAATTTTTGCAATTGCGTGCACTTGTTTTGGCATCCCATCCGAAGTATTGTCTTGTTTCAGCTGTGTATTGACAAAGGCAAGTCTATGGAATTGTGTAACTTTCGAATTCCTCAGAAACACCTTAGTGATGATACAAGGAGCACAGTTATGAGGTGAGGTGAGGTGAAATTGGGTTTTACGTCGTACTTGAGAATATTTCGCTCATATGACGACGTGCATGCGTGTGTATGTGTATGTGCGGCTGCTTGTACTAGCCCAGACTGAAGCTGGTTTTATAGTGCTAGCTCACTGAGATACCATGCCGCAGTGAAGAATGAATACCCCACTCAGACACATTATACTGACTCCGAGCCGACCAGTCCTTGTTGTACCCATTAATGCCGAGCGCCAGGCAGGGACCAACAAGTACCATATTTTAACGTCTTTTGGTATGACGCGGTCGGGGATCGAACCCACGACCTTCCGCTCTCTGGGCGGACGCTCTAACCACTACACCACGGAGGCGTTCCAGCACAGTTATGATCAATGAAGATATCTATATGACTCGTTAGTAAGATGAATGATAACTTTGTGATGAATTAACTCATTCCACTCGCCAAGAAAAGAAAACGGGCACTGAAATAAAGTCGTCTTGAAAACGCATAACCGTACCATACAATTACAGCCAAACATCACTGTGTCGATCTAACGTCTGTCTCGAAGCAAACGCTTGGCCCTTCGTTTGCATTCTTTATTTATCGTGAGTGAATGAGTGAGTATGTTTGTGTACACTCCTTTTAGCAATATTCCAGCAATATCACTGCGTTGGACATCCTAAATGGGCTTCACACATTGTACCCATATGGGGAATCGAATCCGGGTCTTCGGCGTGACGCGCGAACGCTTTAACCACTAGACTACCCCACCGCCCCCTTTATTTATCATGTTTCTGTTGTGTCGAACCTTTGATAACTCGAAGTAGTATTTACTTCGACACAACAGTGTTTGACTGTACATGACATACTACCTGTGTGGTTGTCCTGAAGTTGTCTTGATGCAGACCTTTTCGTGACCGGTCGCTGTGGGCGTTACCTGAACGCTGCCATGGTTCAGATCGGGCGCCATACTGCTTGCTGTTGGTTGTGTTATGCTTACTTGTAAGCCTTTACTGGTGGGACCGGGACTCAACGTTTGATGAGCACTGAGAAAAACAATAATTGTTTCACAGTCATGATATCATGATATCACCCATATCTAATAAATTCAGCATTCCCTCACAGTAAATACAAAATTATTAGACTGAGCAATATGCAAAGCCGGATTTTATCAGAGTGGACGGCATAAAATGATTCTTACTCGATGCACGCCCAACTGGAATTGAACCCATGCCTTCAGTAAGTGAGTGAGTGAGTTTAGTTTTACGCCGCACTCAGCGATATTCCAGCTATATGGCGGCGGTCTGTATAATCGAGTCTGGACTAGACAATCCAGTGATCAACAGCATGAGCATCGATCTGCGCAACTGGGAACCGATGACATGTGTCAACCAAGCCAGCGAGCCTGACAACCCGATCCCATTAGTCGCCTTTTACGACTAGCATGGGTTACTGAAGGTTCATTCTAACCCGGACCTTCACCGATACCCAAGCCTTCAAAGTGACAGGCGACTGTTTCGCGTGTTTGTCCACACACTCCACACTACAGACCATATGGAGGTTTCGAACATATGTACATTTAAGTTTACAAACATTAGGCTTTCATATACAGTCTCCCTACCTTGGGCCCCTTGTAAACACCGGCATGGGACACGTCTCTCCCACGTGACACTGTATTGTGGCACCATTACGTAATGTTGGCTCTGACAGCTGGGCCTGTTGATAGGCAGTTATGTCCAACATTATACACAAGAAGTGAAAATATACAGAAATATTAGCATGAAACATGTAAAGCGAAATTCATGGAGATATGCCAAGATAAAAGAAAAGCAATAAAAGCTAGGTTTCACACTTCATCTGTCTCCTGCCTGTACCTGTCCTACTCGTCGTAAAGGAAGCTCCTTGATTCGCTCTTTTGGAGAGTGTCTTGTTGTGTAGATCATTTTAATTATCAGTACAGCCTTTTTAAAAACGGATAACAAAGTATATAAACTACATAATATTTCCCTCAAGGTGCATCATATGTTTTGTAAGATACTTACCTCTGGGGTGGCAGAAATAGCTGAAAACAAAGCAAACAGTGAGTAAGAAACTGAATGGGTGAGTGAGTATGGTTTACGCCACTTTTCTCAATATTTCGGGAATATCACGGCAGGATACACCAATAATAGGCTTCACACATTGTTCCCATGTAGGAAATCGAACTTGGGTATATAACGTAACGAGCGAAAGCTTTCACCTCTGGTGTGTCCCACCGCCCTTAACAAAACAAAGATATTATCACTGGCGTCGTATTTACATATACATTCTCCTCGCTGTGAAAAGCTGGAAACTGCTTACGTGGCGTAAAGCAATATCAATTCATTCATTCATTTATTCATTCATTCATTCATTCGCAATTACGTTTTATTATCAAACCTGTTTAAAAATAATGCTTTTATTATATGCTTAGTTTATCTTACCTGTTCCACAGTCGAGTCCCGTGTAGCCCACCGGACACAGACATTGGTGCGAGGTCATGCTACTGACACAATCGCCACCGTTTTGGCAAGGATTTGGGTGGCATGGGTTATCTGTTGACAATGCAATCACTGAATCGTATTGAACTGAACTTTTATTTACACTCCGGCCGCTTTCGACGGCATCAGAGGTACAAGTTTACATCATAATATACAACTTAAATACATGTCCGAAACATAAGGAGCTCATATATATCGCTTGGTTGCAAGAATAAACTGTCTGTACGTACATTTAACCAGTTAAATAAACAATGTTACCCTCATGCGTTATTGGTTATTTTGTTTGTGGGTGTTGCTTAAAATGAGACATTTATTATTATTTTGCCAAATATTGCTAATCTCCTAATTGTTCCCAGTTTGTTAGAGTGCAAAAGCTGGTTCATTTTGTGCATATTCATGTTTCTACAGAAATAGTTGTTGATATATTTTTCGTTTCTTGGGCCAAGGTAGGGCAAATAAACAAAAAATGAAATTCATCTCCAATATCGTTTGCATTACAGAGAGTACATGTTTCATTTGAGGGAGTTTTGATCCATCGTCCTGTTTCAGTTTAAGTAACGCCCTCCGATTATCATAATGTAATAAATTCAGATAGGTTTCGAATTTCAGTTCAGAATTTTTAATAATATTATGAATAGCTCCATTTGAAGATTGTTCTGTGTTTGATATCCAGGTCTGTAGGTTGATTTCTTTCTGTCTGTTTACAACAAGGGCTTTAGACTATTTCTATTAGGACATGCCTGTGTAGCCCAAATATAACACATTCCAATTTTTCAAAAGTGTCCTTAATACAGGCAATCTATTTATAGCCAGATGTGTTCCAGGTTGTATCATTATAGAGTTATTTATAAACTAGGTGAGAAAATTTAGAAGCCTTTCCTGAAACGAGTTTTTCCCAAAAGAGTAACATTCGTGACTTAATTTCAATTTCTACAATATCTACATATGTACAGTACTCGGTAATCGGCTTCAGTAAAAAATTGTATAGGAACGAAAAATTCATGTTTATCAGCAATTGAGTTTCATAAGTGACATGAGAGTTGGAAAATATTGACACCTATGTAACATAACTTACGATTTTGACATGTGTCTCCTGTGAAAGATTCTGTGCACGCGCATCGGTACCCAGGGGGCTTCTGTGGTTGATTTGCGCAACCACCTCCGTTCAAACATGGGTTAGGATTGCACTCGTCTGTAAAGATGGCCCATTCAGAAGAAACTTCAAACGAGCGACTAATATTCACCTGTACGTATCATAGCAAGGAGGGATGTTTGTAATTTCCTTGGTGTTTATACTGTTACATGTTCTCAAGTATATTGTTCACATGAACTATAGTCACGATATGGCTGAAATACTGCACATGTGACTTTAAATTTTAACTCACTCACTCACCCATTTGAACCAGTAGTCTAACAGTGAGTCGCATCGACATTATTTCAACCATATTGCGACTTGTCGTCTAACAACGTGCGATCGGATGACAAACCTTAGCATGTCATTCCTGAATGCGCACTATTGTTGCGTAGTGCTTTATAACATATTCTTCCTCTTCCTCTTAATATTATCATTATCTGATACTGATGCCAAAGCCGCTGTGGTCACTCAAAGAAATATTCCTTAAAATTTCGTACCTGTTGCTATGACGTTCACCTTGTAACATCGTTTCTCGCCTACAGTGCTGTGAACATACATATGAAAAGAGACATCGAAAGTATCCTCGACAGAATGTGCTCGAGTCTGATTCGTTTTGGTTTCTTTGTCTGTGTGTTGTCTAACTCAGAAATGTTCCAGCTATATGGGGGCTGACTGTAGATAATCGAGTGTGGACCAGAACATCTTGTCAACAACATCACGAGTATCGATATACACAGCTTGGATAAGATAGCATGTGTCAACCATGTCTGACCACCCGATCCCGTTAGTCGCCCCTTACAAGAACCATTGGTTGCTGAAGACCTGTTCTTACCCGGATCTTCACGGGTATGTCATTTTTTATGCAAAGGTGCAATATGAATGCATTATGTGATAATCAGATTACAAACATCAGTGCTGTTAATGTATCAACGTACACCTAGCTCCATAAATGATCTATATTAGTTTATGTATATCATTTCTATCAAATGCCAGTGCTTATAAACCGTGCAGTCACTGTATATGCCATTGTCCTACCTGAGGCAAACGTTACTATCTCCCCCTGGCGGAGGCGTGAATAAAACATCTGTTTGACACGTTCCGTCCGTAGAAATAGCAGGGAATGTCATGGCTGATGTGCTTCCAGATGTCAGGGGGCTGAAGGATACAAATGGCTTTAAATTACAGCTGTTCCTGATACAATTTCTGAACAGCATGAGATACATGTCATACGTCGGAATCCGTCCTGTAACTTCAACCGTAAGATTCAAGACCATCAGTATCTGAAGCAATCATAAGTGTGAATTACTTTTTTATATGATCGCACAATATAACTGTCTTACCATTTTGCAGTGTGGAACATTGCGTGACATGGCACGGTGACCTGACAGTTGACAGTGCTCTCATCGGGTAATGAAGGCTCCAGAAATCCGGGATTCTAGGTATGTAGAATAGGGCATGTAGTGGTATATCACGTCAACGAGATTTCACGTTTTCATTCATCATGTATGTGTCTGTCGTTTACACTGTATTCACGTTAAAATGTGAACAGCTTGAGCAAAATATATATAAATTCCATTAGATTTAGCCATTTTACTTACTGTTGCCGTCGTCTTTCCTGTGAAAGGAACAAATGGGGGTATATTTTATTATCTCAGTTATGTGCGCAAATAAAAACGTTTCAAGAAAACCGTGAACTGTGGCCCAGTGTCAAAACATGCCCTCAATATCTAAATGGCAAATGAAATAAGTTTACAATAACATATTTTTTTCAAAAATGTTTAAACACTGGCACGATTACGATAAATGAACACAACTGTTCAACCTTCAACATAAGGCAAATGCTTATACCAAAAGTGAAGTGTCTCCGATAACTGCAAACAAATGGATTACATCAATATTCCATACATGTACACTCATCCATAAACCCCTCAGACTCAACAGATAGTTATTAACAGGTAGAACGCAGTTATTAGGAACTTCAGGTGAAAGAAAATATACTTTATATCAATATCCGTTAACTTGTTCTACTTTTACAATGAACCCCGTTGATTGAGCGTGATGAACGACTGAGGGTTTCTTGGTCATCATTGTGACAAATTTCCTAGCACATATAATGAAATATGGGGATTCAGAATAAAACTGGACAACATACAACCTTATGTGTGTTTGTTTGTTTGTTGTTTGTTTGTTGTTGAACGGGACACTCAGCAATATTCCAGCTATATCCCTGCGGTTTGAAAATAATCGAGTCTGGACCAGGCAATCCAGTGATCAAAAGCATGAGCATTGAATACGTATTTGAGATACGATTGCATGTATCAACCAACTCAGCGAGCCTGACCACCCGAGCCCGTTAGTTGCCTCTTGGGTTGCTGAAGACCAGTTCTAACCCGGATCTTCATGGGAATAACAATCTAATGCCAGTATGTTAAACACACATTCCAAAACTGAATTGTCACCGGCAGTTGTAGACCCAAGTAGAAATACGTACATTTCCTGTAGAACTAGCCATAAACTCCTTGTGCTCACAGTGCTCACAGACCTCTACAGAACTATCACAAATCCACACCATGGCGAACTACGTTCAACTAATCATTACAACAGTAGACATTGTCTTTATAATACCTGGTACTGGTTTCTTCACGTTCACCACGTAACAGATTCTGTCAGCATCCGAGCTGAATGTGAAACATATGTACCGTTAGTGAAGATATATCATAGATCACCTTTATACCGATCCGTCAAACTTGACTTGTAGTTTGGAGGTGAAGTAAACATCAACATGCTTCAACACACATTACAAGTCCGTCAAAACAGTTTTAGAGTATCCCTTGATTGTATTACTTCGAAGGACTCTGAGCAGAATTGCGTTTAACATAGCCGATTTATGTTCCTGATCAAGCCCAATCGGTCACGATTTCGGAGTACAGAAAAACGTACGGACACGCTTTTTGATATATGCCCAAGGTTTACAAAAGGGATGGTTTGAAGGTGCTATGAATATTTATTGTTACTTTGGTCAACTATGTACATGAAAGTATTCCATCTACCCAGTCCCAGCATCGACGCAAACGGTTTGTTCTCCAGGTTTAGTTGGTGTCACCGTCAGAGTAGATGTCACCGTCTTCTCCAATCCTGTACTTTTGTCAGGCGTGGGCATAGTTACACTGGCGGTTAAATCCGGTGATTTCGGACCCACGGAAACTGGAGGAACGGTCCTGAAAAAATGGTCCAGTCATAAATCGTAATTCTTTGGTATACAGGGCACAAAGTAACTGAATTTCCAGATGCGTGTACAACTTAACTCAAGCATAATGTCTCTCCGTTGCTGTAGCCGTGATTTTTGGTCTTTCACAAAAGTATATCTGTTCGTGTATTTAGACAATGTCCTTCACCAGTTTGAACTTTCGTCTACAAAATATTAATCTGTGACGTGTATACATAGGTGTTTGGGGTTAAATCTCTCACACTGCTAACTTGCCAGCTATATGACAACAAACTGTAAATATTCGAGTCTAGACCAGTCAATCCAGTGACTGAATTCATGATCACCGATCTAGGTAACAGGGATACGAGGACATGCATCAACCAAGTCAGCACACATGGGTCCCGACCCACAAAGCAATCGTAACGTAACGACCTGCGATATCTCTATAGTATTCCAGGCATACGCGGCCCCTAGTCTACCTAACCCATTCGTCGCCTCTTATAGTTCAGTTGCGTTCAGCCCGCGAAGATCCGGGTTGGAATTGGTCTTCAGTAACTCATGCTTGTCGTAAGAGGCAACTAACGGGATCGGGTGGTCATCCTCGCTGACTTGGTTGACACATGTCATCGGTTCCCAATTGCGTAGATCGATGCTCATGCTGTTGATCACTGGATTGTCTGGTGCAGACTCGAATATTTACAGACCGCCGCCATATAACTGGAATATTGCTAAACTAAACTCATTCACTCAGTCGCGTTCATATTGTAAGTTGTATAGTTTAATGGCGAAAGGTTTGCGAATAATCTACACATTTGGCATGTCTAAAGGGGCACCTTTGTGTGACTTTTACACTTAGTATTAGGTATGATCAATATTTCCAGTACAAAATGCGATGTTGATTGACCAGTGATGATGACTGCCTGCTACACACCCTGAGGGAGGTTCACGGATGAAGAGCGGAACACTACACGATTCACCGACCGTACACTGGATGCCACCCCCATTTACCAGGGTTGGAGTTGTGAATGGCGACTGAAACATGTTACAAGTGTGAACAATAATAGACAAAAATACAATAACATTATTCACTGATGTCAGCATACGCCTTACTAAGCAACTTATAAATGTAGAATTCATCTTAAATAGTTTAACAGCTGTTGTAGCATCACACTTGTAAATGTTATCCCACCTCTTTATGGCCATTGTCTTTATTTACGGGAGTTCCCCCAGTTGATTTTTTATCTGCAACAAGAACAATATATACAGCATCCATCTTTATCTATTTGAAAGCTTTAGGGATGATTGGTTTTATGGTTTTAAATGTATAGCAACTCAATATCCCAATGTCATGTTCAGCAAAAATGTCAAAAAGAAAATATTTTTGCAGAGAATTTGCATTTATCATGTATTTGTCTGGTTTGATTAGTTTTAGATACAAAATGCATCCCTCTTATTTCCAAACGGCTGCATTCGTACCAAGTAACTAATCATTATCATAAGATTACATATTGGGTAAGACATACTGAGTGGGTTCAAAGAGAGTAGAGATATTAGAAGCTACAAAAACCCTTTCCACATGTATACGATATCTCTGCTAAAAGCAGAGTCCATTGTACAATTGTTACTATCTCAAGAACATAATGATATGACTGTGTACATCTCGCGATAATTAGTATAATTAGTATATGTTTGCTTGTAGTCACCTGTCTGACAGAGAGGGTCGCCATATCTCAGTGGACATCTACATACTGCTTTACTCTGTTCCAATACGCATATCCCGTTGTTCACGCAGTTATGACTGGAGCAAAGTGGATCAGCTGGGGAAATATGAAACAACATTGAAACAACACTGCGGGTTGTGTCGAAATGAAATCTATGTATGTGAATAAATCGGAAAACGGGAAGTACTTTCAATTTCGACACAACGTGGTTTCACTGTATTATGCAACATTGATGGAAAGAGGAAAACAAGGTTTTGATAAAATCTCTTTTCTGAAATGATGCACTGAGTGAAAATAGTTTTACGTCGCCTTCAGCAATATTCCTGCAATATCACGACGGGAGATGAGTGAGAGAGTGAGTGAGTGAGTTTAGTTTTACGCCGCACTCAACACTATTCCAGCTATATGACGGCAGTCTGTAAATAATCGAGTCTGGACCAGACAATCCATGATCAACATCACGAGCATCGATCTGCGCAATTGGGAACCGATGACATGTGTCAACCAAGTCAGCAAACCTGCCCACCCGAAGTCGCCTCTTACGACAAGCATGGGTTACTGAAGATCAATATTCTATCCCGGACCTTCACAGGCACGCGACAGGAGATACTAGAAATGGGCTTGATATATTGTTCCCATGTATGGAATCGAAATCGGCGTGAAGAGCGAACACTTAAACCACTACCTACTTACCCCACCTCCCAAATCCTACAGTATCAGATGTGTTGCAGAATATCAAAAGCACTGACCGATAGCGTGCAAACAGTGCATTGGAACATGTAGAATACAATGTAACTGCAACTATTGCAGGATTAAACTAACAATAAAGACATGCAGCGATATTTAAGTTAGCGAGTATATTCCGTTACTCACGGGTTTCGCAGTGGTCGCCAGAGTGCCCCTTGTTGCACTGACACTTAATGCCCATTATCTGGTCGATACAGATACCAGCTCCGGAGCAAGAGTCGGGTTTACACTCATTTATATCTGTATGAGTTGAAAACAATCATTCTTCAAATTGATTCTGAGTAAGGGAGACAAAGTCTATATAACGCTAAACAGTTCACTGTGACGGGTTGCGTCCCATGAGAGGACCAGGAAGCTGTGTTCGTGAAGTCGAATGCCATATTCCCATTGATTAATATATGCTTCTCACTTTATCCGGGCTCTTGTGCTTGCACCAAACACGTAGACCTAAATACCTAAGACCCGCTTTTACTTACTTCGAGTTGTCAAACAAGCTTGGCTTTGTGGAGCTCGGTTACAATCACGTATAGGATGTGTTACATCAATCTACCTCCATCTATGACTGCTAAAGGACAGTTCTAAAATGTTAAATCAGGTACGTGTACACATACTATTGGCAATATACTTCAAATTTGATCAAGGAAGCAAATATATAAATAACTCTTACTGTATGAATTAGTGCATATTATGTCTCCAGATATTTCGGAACTGTTATACTTACTTGTTTCACAGCTTGTTCCTGTGAATCCCCCAGAGCAGTAACAGAAGTAGATACCCATCATGAGCTCGCTGGTGGCACAGGTTCCGCTGTTTTGGCAGGGTTGCTTGCGCATTCGTCCACATCTCACAAAGAATATTGTGTCAATAAGAACTCACGGAATAGTGTAGATATCATGCAATGTTGCCGATCGAGTTTTAGAGCAAAGACCAACAAGTATCCTTATAAACTATATCGACGACAGGATTGTCATGGCATATCTTAAATTGTTCTGCTAAGCGAAAATCAAATGTAACACGTTATAATGTAACACATGTTACATTTGGGATTACACATCCTTAGTGGCTGAGTGGGTTAGATCGCTGACTTTGTGTGCTTGCGATTAGGTGCCAGACTCTGTGAGTGTGGGTTTGAATCCCGGATGGGACTCTGAACCCAACAAAAGTACAAGATTTGTACGTTACTAAGAAGGTGTAATTCCAAATATGACATGTGTTACATTTGGCCACTTTCTAAATGCCCTTGTGTATTCATAACACGTGACTGAGAGTTCTACAAGTTTTTACCGATATCACATAAGCGACCGCTGTATCCTCTGGAACAGGTACATTCGAAGGTAGATCCGTTGCTCTTACATAAGCCGTTCACACATGGACCGAATTTGCAGGGATCTATAAAAAAATTATCCTAAAAATAAACCTCACATAAGTGACAAAAACGCTAACAGATCACTTTACGTAGCGTTTTATATCGTTCTTTTTACTTGTTAATTGAAAATGATGAAAAGTTATAAAAGTTAGTGAGTTAGTTAAGATTTTAAGTCACATCGGCAATATTTCAGCAATTTCGTGACTAAAATCATGTTACAATTTAATAATAAACCAATGTCGGCGAAGGAAGTAAAAATAACTAGAATTTCACAGATATAATTGTAAAACTAGTATTAAAATCTAAAATATCTGAATATCTATGAAAGACGATACAATATAAAAAACGTGCTATAGATCGCCGACAACTGAAGGTAGATCACCATACTAGGGACCATGAGGACTCACAGTACCTTTGCTACCTGCATGGACCCTAGGTGGATTTACATCATCCCTTCAGCCATTGGCGATTGTAGTCAACATTTGCCATACATTAAAATAACACATTTTCTTTGATTAAGAACACGTTGTATGAAATTTTTTTTTGAATGAAATGGGACTTGCATACATTCTAAGGGGGCAGTAATTTCAATCCCCTTTGAAGGTAATGCCACTAACAGTCTGATTCATTAATTCATTCTCACAAATTTAAAATCATACTCTAATTACAATACACATAACAATTTATCAATTAATTCAGTTTCTTTTAACAACTCAATAATTAAATCAACATGTACATTATTAAAAGATCCTTCATCGTTATTACATAACATATACGTTATGGCTTCGTTTCATAATAAACGTTGACATTTATCAATTTGAATCAAACACAGAGTATAACATTTCATGGTTTTCAGAACTGTATCATCAAACTGTTGTTGAAGCACAGCGCCCAAAACATCTGTTGAAAGAAATGAGATGTAAACTATCTAATTGAAAACGGGTTTTGTCTCACATAGTTATTGTAAAAGCATTCCTTAACAGAGTGCCAACATAAACTGACCATTAATTTCCATTGTGACCCCAAGACATTTCTTCTCAGACTTTGTCCTGTAAAGTATTGATATTCAGTGTATGTCGGAACATGCGTCTTATATTCTCGAATGTACAACACAAACGTGGTCAATACCAATGTCTTGAGAAAGTAAAAAACTAGTTCGCTCTATAACTTTTTATATAATTATTATACATGTAAGTATGTCAATGTCTTGAGAAATTCAAAATCTAGTTCGCTCTATAACTTTTAGATATATGTATATTAATGTCTGGAGAAATTCAAAATCTAGTTCTCTCTATAACCTTTAGATATATGTATGTCAATGTCATGAGAAATTCAAAATCTAGTTCTCTCTATAACCTTTAGATATATGTATATTTCGCCTTACCCTTGGTCGTCATACGCCTCAAAACATATTTTTTGTCCGCCAACCTGGTCTGATGTTATTGTTACATCAGTCTCAAACATATCTTGTGTATTCTTGGTTACTTTGACTGGCATCGAAATAAGGGTGTTCTTGAAAGTCGAAGTTGTATATTTCACAGATGCTATCCGTCCTCTGCAAAGTGTGAAGAGTTCAAATTAGCCTCTATCTTTGACTTGCAATATTTGAATAGATGTGTTGTCATCTCCCTTAATGGACTGAGTGACTATAAAAAGGGACGTCATTCCACCATGTAATTTGTATTCTAACATGCATCGCTAAAAGATCAATGATGACGACAGTACTTCATCAGACGCAAGCGCCCTCGTCCTTTTATTATACTATTTCAGGGCAAAGCTGAAACTGAGCGAACTGTATTTCTTAAATATGGATAATACAACTGATATTGGAATGATTGACGGTGCAGGTATTGGCTTGTGTATGTTTCTTGATTAATATTCCAGCAATGTCCTAGTTAATGGAGTGAATGAGTGAGTTCAGTTTTTACGCCGCACTCAGCAATATTCCAGCTATATGGCGGCGGTCTGTAAATATTCGAGTCTGGACCAGACAATCCAGTTATCAACATCATGAACATCGATTTGCGCAATGGGGAACCGATGACATGTGTCAACCAAGTCAGCGAGCCTGACCACCCGATCCCGTTAGTCGCCTCTTACGACAAGCATAGTCGCCTTTTGTGGCAAGCATGGGTTGCTGAAGACCTATTCTACCCCGGATCTTCACGGGTCCCTAGTTAATGGAAGATGGTCCAGTGATTGGTACTGGCACCTGCATGGAATATCAAATAAAACGTTCCACCTCTCAGTAGTTATTCCACCATTTCCATCTTCAGGAGCTTTCCTCGTCGTTTTTGTCGAAATATGCATGAGACACTACTGACCAACATATACACACGGTAAACAGTATCGCAACACCTTGTTTCCTAGATGGGCATTTCTCTGCATATTGTAGAGTACTTGAAAAGTCTTTTTGTTTTCACTGACTTGTCTTGTTTGGTTCCAGAATAAATATGTGTCACAAATTATACAGAGATGTGAAAGTGTACAAGAGAAAGGTATTTGTTTGTGATGTATGTTAGATGGTTGTTCCTTTCATCTTACCCAGCACGCTTAGTTGTCGAGTAAATAGGGAAAGAACATGTTGAATTCTGTAGGCACCGTATTACAATATCGCTGGGGAATAATGTAAAGAAGGGGCGAGTCTGTAAAGAAAGAACAAGACATTTCTACCGTCACATGGCACATCTACAAAATGACGTTTGATATATTCACAGGTACTCTGCCAAACATCATAGAACATCAAACATGATACATATATATTTTCTTTAGGCACCTCCATAAGGAGGCTCTTCATGACACAAAAACATCTGATGTGTGCATGTCTTTGTGCAGCAGCAAATTGAGGTCCTGTCTTAGTGTGAACAATTGTATTGTGAATAAATATCTTTCTGTCTTTCCAAATTCTATCAATACATCTCTAGATATTTCAAAGATAGTTAAGAAAGTATACTTAATTACATGTTTTAATGGTGGCACGGGTCCCAGAATCCAGAGAGTTGTGACCCTAAAGCGTTCCAGTTACATATAACGTAACACGCCGTGATATAACTTGAATGCTGCTCAACTCGGCGTGGAATCAAGTTCGCTTATTAACGAAAATCATGGTGTGGTGTCGGAGGATATTTTTCAACACTTTTTCAGCCATGCATACCCTCCTAAGTGGCATACTGTTGGACACAATCCATACTAAACCTATATACTATATATACTTACCACTGTGCCAACATCAGGGGCGGTGAAGTTGATGTCTATACGAAATGGAGAAACATTAAATGTGAACACAAATGTGTACCAAGATATTCGGTATAATTCACCGATATTTACTGATATCCTAACAGGGAATGTGTGTAATGTAACACCATGAAAATCAGTAATTTCATGAAATCCCCTGAAATTGAAGGGAAAACCTACATCCCTGGGGGTTACAGCGATTTCACGAAATCACTGACTGTTAGGGATTACGTGAAATCCCTGGTTTCACACATTCCCTGTCACATATATATATTTACGATGTTAAAGTATTTTGACTTTTTTATGATGTTAAAGTATTTTGGATTATTTATGATGTTAAAGTATTTTGGATTATTTATGAGATGTTAAAGTATTTTGGATTATTTATGATTTGATACCTATATTCATGATGTTAAAGTATTTGACCATGAACATCTTTGTGCGACAATCACAACTCGCTGTCTAATTGTTTAAGGTTTAGAAATCTATCTACTGACAATATGTCACCTCTGACAATGATGTTGTAATTCCTGTCAAGTCCGTCGATCCTGAAAAATACAATGAAACAGATTGCTGAATAGATACTTGCATATTAAGAATATGTAAACTTCATCTGTATTTGAACCTATATCAGCTATATGTACACGTGTTTTCAATCTATGGTCGATGTCAAATCTACTTCAAATCGAAGCCGCAGATTTGATAATGTTCAGCCGACATATATTTAACCTCTTTTATTGCATTTTTCATTTAATGTGTAACAAAACGTTTATCTTTATGGCGGCAGCCTGCCTGGAAATGGGCGAGTCATGACCTGACAAACCCAGGATTGGTTTGATGAGAAACAAACACATCTTTAGGGTGAGATGACACACAATCAGCCTCTGGCCATCAAACCTTTTTACGCACTGTAAGGTTGGGGTCTTAATCTCATACGGAATGCCCATAATGGTCATTACGAAAGTAACTCCATGTAACCAGTCAACTAACCTGCTAAGCAACAAGCCAACATACCAACCAACAAAAAGACCTACCAAAAGCCAACCAACCATCCGTCTGTGTAATGTTATCTCAAACATATAATGATGCATGACGATACCCCAGCAATTATTCTGACTTCTTTGCGAGTAAGTCTTCAATTTGAGCAATGCCTCCATCTATGGCGAGCAGTAAGGTCTAACAATGGGATGAGGAGGAACCTTCACGATATAAACCATACTAGTAACTATCCTTACCACGTAGCAATTCAATTTTTCCTCCCTGTAAACTTTCTGATCTACAAACTGCATTTTTGAAATTCAATCACTGGTACAAACAGCTAACGCCACTGCTAGAAAAGACAAGGACACGTAACTGAAAAACATTTGTATCTACCGACGTGCACAAGCTGATGTGTTTATTCATTCCATATAAAAGCCACAAAGTTTCGGTAATTAGCATACGTGCTACTTCCCAGAGTCAGTAGATTTATCACTGATACAAAATATTAAATTCTATTGAAAGAACGTTTTGTCTATCTTTGTAGTTTTTATTCTGTTCGACACATACATACTTGAAAGAGCTCATGATGTTGTATAATGAAGTTTACCCCAAGTTATCTGTTACCAATGCACTGAAGACATAGGTTCCGACGTCTTTCCTCTCTGGACGCCATTTCACCACTGCGTACTTAATGCCATCACTTTTGCGACCGACATCATATTCCAGTGGTGGGATAGGAAAAGATCTCCTTGGAATTGATCTCAAATTGAAGAAAGAAATCTCACTGGAATAAGAAACAATCCTCGTTATTAAAAGGCAAATGTATCGTGTCATTACGTAGCCTGATCACAATAGAGGTACGAAAACACAAGTGCATATCACATACACGTACCTTTTGCTCGAATCATATGGCTTAGCATAGAGAGGTATAATTAGTGTTGAACCAGCATATACGTAGAACACATGTTGACTACTCTTTGTAGGGTCCACAAATTCCGGCGCCTCAATGGTTTCTAGAGTCTGTATCATGAACTGAAATCAGGAATCGGAACATAACGTTATAATGTCACACAAGGCCAACTTCTTTTTAAGTTAACGTTCATTGTTAGTGTCTTTACCTACACCGTAATATGACTGAGAGAAGTTGAGCCAGCTGGAAAACCATATTGAAGTGTATAGGTCTGGAGTTAAATCATCTCAACAGGTAACGCTCCCCATCTTCCATCAAAGAGGTGATCAGATTCATAGGAACTGATTTCTATGGTGCTTCTAACTGCCTGACAAGTTGGACATCGCGAGGAGTATTGGCTTACTTGAACCGTTATATCACTGAGCGACTGTGATCCAGCTTGAACAAACGGACGATGATCCCCCTTGAGTTTTATAGCTTTCCTGTTAAAATCACTGATCTTAACAGGTATCACTCCCCATCCTTGATCGAAGAATTGATCAGTTTCATAGGCGGTGATTTCAATGCTGCAGTCCTGAAAAATATAACAGAATCACCTGAATCTCCCAACCTTCACAACTGAGACGCAACGGTATTAGTACATTACTGAGCAAATAAGTATGCTTCGACTTGGAAAAAGTGCACATTTCACTGAAAAGTATTTCAAAGTTTATTCATAAAATCAATATCGTTGGCACTTGGGATGAATTCCCCCCAAAACGATCAAACACAACCAATATGAAGGTTTCCTCTACAGCACCTCGACAATGGCATCAGTATCTAGTTTGGCACCTAGGGTATCAAGACTTGATTGGGTATGGGGTCTCAATCCTCCAAATAACACGTTTTCGCATGCTTGGGAGTTGTCTACTCTGTCACCCAAATTGATCCCAGTGATGTTTTCTCGCCGAGAGGTCAGTTAAACATCAGGTTCCTGGTAATATAAGCTGTTGATGTTGAGAAGTCTGTTTGAGCATTGTAGGGGCTCGCATTGCCCTGTTGGTACAGTGTCTATAGTGACTCTGAGAAAGGTAAGGGTAACCAGTTACAGAATGGCATCCCTGTAGCTTTGGCCGTTCAATACTTATGGATGATTGCAAGACTTCCTTCTTCGGTGCATCTCTTGGGTATATCCTTGGATCAATCGCTCACCTCTCAGCTGTTCCGACGGCATCCGTTGATCAGGATGAGTGAGTGGAATTTCTCTTGCTGCTGATCAGTATCAGTATCAAGAATGGTAACGTGCACAGATGGTGGCCCCCTGTGGGACGGCGTGTTGGGGGTGGAATTCAGTTTCCATTAGCCAAGGTAGTAAACCTATTCAGCTTCTATCAGTGTATACTTTATTCTGACTGTTGGCAGTGTACGTGACTTAGTACATTTGAATTCCTGAATACGGCAGAATATGACTGTCGTGTCGCGCATTGCGAGATGGGGAATATTTCGTTCTGCTTATGAGTATGTGTGTTTTAATTAGATGACCGAAAGTAATAAATGGAGCATTGGGCGGAAAACCGAAACTGTTATGTCGTAAACAGAAGACGCTGTAATCAACTGAATGCGGTCATACTGCTAAATAACAATGTCGTGTTCCATTACTGAATAGTTTACATCGACTAAGAACACGCACATACCTTTAGCAATAGGGAACATTTACTTTCACGTGTGTTACACACTCAGTTACCTTGTTTATGGTCGTGTTACGTGGTGGAGGCAGACCACCAGCAGTTATGAACGTTGCTAACTGACATTGCACAAAATCCCCATCCTTGTCCATGGTGGATAGTTTGATTACTGTTACGTTGTTTAAGAGAATTCTGGAATATAATATATAATCAATATGTGTTTATTTGTTTTCTATTGGTACATAGAACTAATTTCCGTTTATTGTGGACATATTGGTTCATGGTGATATGAGTTCACAATGTGAGAGTACTTAAGGAAAATGAAAGGTAAATATGAAACGTCAGTGTAAAAGAATAACAGCTTCCATTTGTCATACAGGAAAAATAGCACCCCCACCACCCACACAATTTGCACAAATATAACTATTTCTTGTCTAACGGCGCACATCAGTTCCCCTGCCAGACAAACCACATGAAGAAGTGATCGATAGACCATGACAGTACCATTTTTTGGAATATGGAACATAAAAGATTGTGGGAACTGTTATCATGTCATCTAAAGAAACATATGTGTTTTGGAAAAAAGACCGATATTGAATACATGACACGTTTGTTTTTTTGATAACATCTTCTTTATATTCTTTATACGACGTTTCAGAGCAACTTTTTCCTCCTTCATCATTCACCTGACGAAGGAGCAGGAATTTGCTCTGAAACGTCGTATAAAGAATAAAAGAAGTTTTTATCTATAAATAAGACGTGTCATGCATTCATGTTTCTTAATGCCTTTCAAGAACTTTAAGACTGATATTAGACTTAATGAAGATTATCAACTATGTTGTTATTATTAGCTTACTTGTATGTAGGTTTAAACATCGCAACAGGGCTGTTGTTTGGTTCTCCTGTATCATTACGTTCTTGTGCATTTATCTTTACTTGAAGGTGAAACTTTGTGTCCCCTTCGTAACCATAGTCAAAGTCCTTCCAGTAGAAACCATGCAGCCTGCAAAAAGTAAAACCATATAGATAAATTACAATCATTACAGTTTCATACGTGCTGAAAAACATTACATCCTGGCAGATCATATCGTGATACATTATTATGAGTTTTGACGCTTCTATCCCGTTAACCTATACCCACCACATGTTACTAAAATCGTGTCCTTAATGCAAATCAGCACAAAGAGCAAATGCTCAGCGTAAAGAGGCACCAGTGACTGTGGCGACAGAAACCTAAATAATCGAACTAGGTAGAAATTCCAGTTACGGGACACAGTATTACACATCAATACGAATGAACGCAGTATTGGCCGTATCAGAACTAGAAAAAGTTTTCTTCATGCCGACTTTGGTCAAGTAAGGGATTGAGCATTGTGCATTGTACAAGAACAAACAGTGTAATATGTAGTAAGTTGACATGAAATACCAGTCTTACTTACTCGATATCTGTATATTGACGTAATGGGTCGACTTCCAGGACAACTTCGGCTATCTCCTGTTCCCACTGGAGGGGGACATTTACGGCTGCCACCTCGCCAGTGAGTCTGTTGGATACTTTGTCAGTAATCATACTGTAAGTGACATTGCTATGCGAGTATCCGGCCTCCGAAGTCCAGTTTCCGAGATACATATTGCCATTCATGTCTAACATATGATTTCGAGTTGTACTTGTGCTCTGTCCGACGTCAGTGATCGTGCAGTTCTCTCCACAGGGCCCTTCACCCATCACCCATCCGGTAACACTTGTTAATTCGACCTGAAAAGAAAGAGGATTGTCAATGTCAGGAGAGGAGTATATCTAAAACGAGAATTGTTTTATCGTATTTGTCAATTCAACTAAAATAGGTGGCCATTGTACACGTTATGGCCAACTGCTTATTTGACTTGGAAATGTGTAAAAATGCAAATCAATTCAAATATGAGTCTATGTGTGTCCTCTTAGAGGTAATAAGTAGAAAACTGCAAATGAAATATTTCATTTCATTTTTCACGACGCTCAGGTCCTTTAAAGGATAATGACATACCTCAGGTAGTACAATGGCAATTAATTCAATATCTCCACATGACATTGTCGTTTCATATCTATAGTCTGTTACATTCATCTAAAAGAAGGGAAGGGTAGTGATCATAAGAAACAGACTAACGGACTAAATAAATACATGATTGTTAAGCCTGTATTACTACTCAGCTTTTTCGTACCTTGTACTCTGTTGGGTTCGATGTGTCGACGAACTTGAAACTCACTGATCCTCCAATGAAGTGTTTAGACTGAGCATCCACACTCAATAGAGGCATCAAAATCAGGAGCAACACCACACTTTCCGCCATGGCTCCTCTCATGATAGGGGATGAACTGTGTGTGTGGACTGCAGTGTGTCACATTCCAAACTTTATGTCCCAGAACACCTGAAAAGAACCCATCATTGAGATTGGGAGTAAGAATTGGTCCCCACAAACAATGCTGGTCGTACGAAGCGATAAAAAGAACACATTAAGTTTCTGGTCTTTGGATTTGGTGTAAAATAATGCGACGACGCGTTTTATTTTTTCGTTGATATGTATATTTACATGACGGAAGAAAATCGTAGTTTTTCCTTTCTTTCTGCGCGGAAAAAAAATGCAGTTTGCCCCGTATTGAAATGCCCTAATCGCAACAGTCGTGCAAATTGAGTACAGTGGTGTCAAATCTAAACTGCAATCAAAATCCCCAAAATGCGTTGAATATTACGCACATGCGCACTCACACAAAGTCATCTGATTACATGTGTGTTTGTGAGAAAGCAAGGAATTAAAGGAGAATACTAGCAAACTTACAAACGTTTTGTTCAATTTCAATCATGAAAGTTGACATTTGGAATGCTTTTACCCCTATGAAAAACATTTAGCGTTAATATTCTCCTTCAATGGAACGAAAAAGCCAATGGAAGGGTCAAGAAATCGAATATTCTCTTGGTCCAATGGATCGGGGAGTCAGGCTGGGCGTCTTGGTGGATGTGCCATCGTGCTCCGAGCGTGGAGCGTTGTTTATGGGATTGTCTGGACTGGACTACTTACATTGTTGTACATACCGTATCTTAGTTATGTTTCTATGCTCACATATATTTCATTCTGTTCTAACATGTTAGGATGATGTGTAGTGAAGTAAGGAAATATTAATCTCGGTTTACTGCCTAGCTTAAATTCAACATGTTAGTATGCTGTGTAGCGAAGTAAGGGAATATTAATCTAGGTTTACTGCCTAGCTTAAATTCAACATGTTGGTATACTGTGTAGCGAAGTAAGGAAATATTAATCTAGGTTTACTACCTAACTTAAATTCAACATGTTAGGATGATGTGTAGTGAAGTAAGGAAATATTAATCTCGGATTACTACCTAACTAATCTCGGATTACTACCTAACTTAAATTCAACATGTTAGTGTGCTGTGTAGCGAAGTAAGGGAATATTAATCTAGGTTTACTGCCTAGCTTAAATTCAACATGTTAGTATGTTGTGTAGCGAAGTAAGGGAATATTAATCTAGGTTTACTGCCTAGCTTAAATTCAACATGTTAGTGTGTTGTGTAGCGAAGTAAGGAAATATCAATCTAGGTCTACTGCCTAGCTTAAATTCAACATGTTAGTATGCTTTGTAGCGAAGTAAGGAAATATTAATCTAGGTTTACTGCCTAGCTTAAATTCAACATGTTAGTATACTGTGTAGCGAAGTAAGGAAATATTAATCTAGGTTTACTGCCTAGCTTAAATTCAACATGTTAGTGTGTTGTGTAGCGAAGTAAGTTAAATTCAACATTCTAGTATACTGTGTAGCGAAGTAAGGATATATTAATCTAGGTTTACTGCCTAGCTTAAATTATACATGCTAGTATACTGTGTAGCGAAGTAAGGATATATTAATCTAGATTTACTGACTAGCTTAAATTCAAGATGTTAGTATGCTGTGTAGCGAAGTAAGGAAGTACTAATGTTAGTTTACTGCCTAACTTAAATTCAACATGTTAGTGTGCTGTGTAGCGAAGTAGGGAATATTAATCTAGGTTTACTACCTAACTTAAATTCAACAAGACAAAGCAGCCTAATAGTACATGTGTAAACTACATATTGTCACAGTATATAGATATATGAGACAAAAGAATATGTTTTTTCGTGCCATGAGACATTACCTTGGTACGCCTGCCCACGCTGGAGTATAAGTGACGCTATCGCCGACGGAAAATGTATGGCCCAGATCACCGATAGACATTATAGAGGCACAGATAACTCACTCCTTAGCAACACAGGAATAAAGGCAATATGACTGATGCACCCTGTCTCTATAAGGGACAACTGCGCGCCTATATCGGTCTACTTGTTTGAACTTATACACTAAATGCACGCATCATCATATCTACCAGATTTATAATCTCACTTAAGCCGATAATCAGTGACGATCTTGCTTTCAATAATGTCGCAATGCTTGGTGCGATAGAAATGTAAATAACGATCCTTTTGAACTAAATAAAGACGAAGTCATCACTGTGACAGAAATCTAGAGACTTTGACAATAAATTACATCCAACGAACAACGATCGATCAAACATTATCACCTCGTCACGACGTACATGGTTGTGGGATCTGTATAGAGGATTAATACTGATCCATAATGAAAGTCGTTATTGTAAGTTATCGGAGGAGCTTCTGTGGACATGGTTGCAAATATACCACGTGTTTCTGGACTCTCTATAACATATTGTTACAAAACCTGTTTGGTTTTCGCAGGTAATTAAATGATATTTTCTTTTACTTTACATGTTACAATATGTATAGTATTACAACTGACAGGGTAATATCCACAATTGAGTGACATTGACCTCAATCGATCGCGTCAACTATTAGTTGTTACCCCTGATAAAAGGGACGCAACGCTAATACCGCACTGAACCAGTCGGTTTTCATTCCAGATCAGTATATATCGTGTTTTCTGTATTTTCTTTGAAAAAGAATTATACGAAGAGGAAGCAATTCCTTGGTTTGTCAAACATTACCTACAATTAATATAGTCTATCTCTCGTCAAGGCCTGTTGTGTCCTCGTTTGTCAGTGTAAAAATTGGCGCGTGCAATAAAAATCAGGAGAAACGCAAAATTCAGCAGAATCACAATACCCCATCCACCGTTTCAACTAATATACACGCTGTCTAGAGGAGTATGACCTGCACTAATAGACAAAGTTGAATTTCTTAATCGGTTGTAAGAGAGAGATTTTAGTTTTACGTCGCCTTTAGCAATATTCCAGCAATATTACGGCGGGGGAACCAGAAATGGACTTCACACATTGTACCCATGTGGGGAATCGAACCCGGGTCTTCAGCGTGACGAGCAAACGCTTGAACCATTAGGCTACCCCACCGCACCTTAATCGGTTGTATCAGTATGACAGTTGATGATTGGTTAGTGGTTGGTAGCTGGCTGGGTTTGTTTAATGCCGGGTTGTCCAGTGTTTCCCTTGTATCACCATGTGATGTGTGGTTAAACGCCAGCTCCACGTGTAATCGCTGAATAGCAAGACGCGTGATGTGTATTATGCGATCAAGATCGCAACCCCCTTCAAGGGTGACATTGAGTACATACAAGTAGGTTGTTAATTGAAAATTCTGCATGTTTATTTTCGAGTGTGTGCGTGTGCATGTGCATGTGCGTGTGCGTGTGCGTGCGTGTGCGTGCGTGTGTGTGTATTGTCTGATTGTTCCTGACCGCAACGCCGGTTGTGGTGGAACCAACCCTCTCTTGGCACACTTGTACTTTACACTTTATTTGATTCAGTTACATTTTCGCATTCATTCCGGGTGTTGTGGGGTGGCCTAGTGGTTTAGGCGTTCGCTCGTCACGCCGAAGACCGGGTTTCGATTCACCACACGGACACAATGTGTGAAGCCACCGTCGTGATATTGCTGGAATATTTTTAAAAGCGGCGTAAAACTAAACTCACTCACTCGCATTCATTAAAGCATGTGTTATGTACAGCCTTGTAGGGCTTCTTCAATTAATTGACACAATTGTCAAAGGAAACAGCGTTCTGTGATCACTCTAATTCAAGGGGTCTCACTATTAGAATCGATGTTGGCGATCATGGGAGAGTGACGCCGCTTTGATCAGGTCTCTCACACGTTTACCACTGTGAAACCCATGAGCACGGGTATGGCCATGACAAACCAAGAAACATGATCGCTGTGAACCGGGATTCGAACACACGACTACTCAGCGACTGGCAACGCCTTAGACGATTGTCATAAGAAACGGTGTCCTTAACAACGGCCTAAGGCACAAACAAACCTCTCCTAGCTTGGGCCGAAGGTCGTTTTGTGAAACGGGACCCAGGCCCGCCAGTGCATTCAGAAGTACGTAGTTTATGTCATCTCGGTTTGAGGTACATGTGTGAATGCACGTGAATTGATGAAACTCACGAGGTACCAAAGACCTTTCAAACGTGTGTGGCCTGTCTTTATGGGCATACAAATGGACTACTGACCGTTCTGATGACTAAATTGGGTAAGTGAGTGCATTCAGTTTGATGCCGCTGTCAGCAGTAGAACCTACGACAACCGCTGTCGTGATAGTTATCTGCATGTTGAAAGTACTCAGCAATGGAACGATGCTGACATAGGACATCTGGTCTGATACGGCAAATTTGGAGTGTTATGTGGACTTTCTTGTGTTCTTGTTCTGTGGTGGGTATGGTTTGGAAGTTTCTCCTGTGCAGGATTTCTCAGCGTCGGATATGTAGACTGTTCTAGTGATGTCCTAGATGGCTTCTTTGATTAAGAAGCAGGCATCTTATAAAAGTTTACTTTTGATGCATCGGTTTCCTTTTCCTAAATGATAAAATATTGCGTATTATTTTACGAGATATCAGTTCTCAGATGAATTTCCTTCTACAGAACCTCGTGGGAATGTCGAGTTAATAGAGTCGCGATGAAGTCGAATTGTCACACTAACACTGGCTTTGAATTCGTCAAATGTGTGGCCAAGATCATTGACAGTCACTATCTCCAGCTCCTTCACAACATAGGTATAACTTAATTACACACCTCTCGTGTCTTCCCGACTGACTGACACTCTGTCAGGTCTTTCATGTCACCCCGGGAAGACCCGTGATGTATCGCTACGTGATTTAATACTGTATAGTGACGTGTAAATAAAGGTCCGTGTAAACACAATACTTCACCAGGGTGGGAGAGGTAGGTATGTGTTTCATAATAAATTGTCTGACAGTTCTCTCAGATGATTTCAGTTATAATCGCACAAACCCAAAATGTAGTTTTAATTCTTTTATTAAGTTAAAATGTCTAATGTGATCGCGATTGGAACAGCAACTTGATCACGATGCAGCTCTGGCCATTAAGATTTTCCTGTACAGTCACCAATGTCAACTTACATATCAGTCACTTCACATCCCCGCACTATAACTGAGCCTCCACCAACAGGAACAGCAAGATGAATGTTTCCGGGCACATTAGCAGTGTTGAAGCGCCCCCAAACTCTCCACAGTGAAACCATCCGTAACATGAAACAGGAACCTGCTTGCGTGTCTGACCATTGGATCCGTCTCCAGGTGGAGATTCAAGTGCCTTTGATCAAAACACCAATGCAGAGGTTGCCTTTGTTGTTCATTGGCCAGAGTATGACCCTCAGGGACCTCAAACCTTGAGATGGTTGCGCACGATCTTGGTTGATAAAGGTCGGTTGGGCACCCAGAGTTGCTTCAAACGAGTGTTCGAGGTGAAGTGTTCACGCCTCACGTATACGGGCCAGGGCCTAGATTTTCGAAGCTCTCTTAGCGTTAAGATAGTCGTAAGTCAATGTTAATGTATGGCTCTTACGACTATCTTAGCGCTAAGAGAGTTTCGAAAATCTAGGCCCAGATTGCGATCATATGCTGGAACGGTCTTCCTGGGTTGCCCTGGCCTTGGTCGAAACTTGACAGCGCCTGTTTGTTGGTGTTTCCGAGTAGGTGTATGTGAATTAAGTTGAATGTGTATTTGATAGGAGAAATATTCCGATTACTGTGCAAGGGTTTAGGGACATATCCATATATCTGGTTATGAATTAATAACACATAGGCATGACCCATGTAACGGGAAGGACTTCCTGTCCAATTTTATAATAATAACGACTTTATTTGAATTGCTCGATAAACAATTTGCGGGCACAGTTTGACATGCTGGAATAGAAACTATTTGTTTTTGTACAATGGAACTATTGAACAGTATGACGTATTGGTGTGCACAATATTCTGGACATAAGACCTTTTCTCAGATATATTGTTCTCACATGGGGAAAGAAACCGGGTTTTACGTCCTTTAGTGGCTATTAACTGACAGGGAAACGGGTATCTGTGGCTGGCTGTTGGAAGTATTGTCGCCATCGTAAGATCTTCATCTCCCCAATCTCTGGTTATTTCGTATCAACATATGACAAAACACGAAGCAGATACAAAACATATTTTAAAGACAGGGAAGAATGCATTATCGCATGAGATACCTTCGTTCCACTGACGACAGGTCAAGGCCTGTACCTCATTCGCATGCATCTTCTTCACGATCCACAGGAAGGTTGCGGTCAGTGTCGACGGCGAGGAGGATGCCAGCGACGACTAAGACAAAGACGGCAGTTAGAGTGATTCCCCAGGAAAACCCCAGGTAGAAGACGGTGAAATATAGCCTGCCTCTGATCCAGTAGAAAAGACAACCGGCCAAGAGAAAACCAGCTTGAAAAAGATTTACATAAGAATCAGAACATGCTATGGTTGGAATTTGGGTCAACTAATAGTGACTAACTGGTCATAATTCGATGATTTCTACTTATTTCTGGTTATAATTTCTTCATTCAAAATGGTGTTATTGATCGACAGTTGTTTAACGCCGCACTCGGTAATATTCCAGGTAAAGGTCAAATGTCTGCAAATCTTCAAGGCTTACAATCCAATGGCCGATATCATGAGCACATGTTAGGCAACTTACCCTTTTCCAAAAAGAAATTAGACAATAGTCAGGTAGAATGCTTATATTTAGAAACAATTACGTTTTTCAAACAGATATAATAGTAAGAATAGGTAAGTAAACTTCTTACATTTCACACAGTTCAGTAAGACACCAGTTCAAAAGTTCAATGAACAGCTTAATTTCTGAAGATTTCAGATGGGGAAGGTCATTAGCCCTGCAAGTTTTCTACCCAACAAAATCAATACACCATACTTCCCAAGCTTTTACATAAAGCTGTACTTGATGAAATAAACAGTACCTCCTATCCTGTTTCACCGATCCTATTTTTACCATGAGATCGTTATTGTCGCTACCCTTGCGATTTGGGAGCCACAAATCAATTCGACAACAACCTCCTAACAGGTCTGTAATGAATTAGGGTGAGGCGAATACGTTTTGTTTATACGTTTTCATCTTTCATTCATCCTTTGAGCTGGCCCCTAACTTGTCCTACCTGGCACAAACGCGAATACAATGACTGCAACCCGCATTGCCTTTTTCCCTGAACATTCTGCATCAAGCATTATGATGAATGCTAGTACGACATCGACCAAAGCAGTGATCAGTCCAACTGTTGCATCCACTTGTACTCTTATAAACCAGCCTTGGTCTGAAAGATAGTGCGAATAATAATGATACAATAATGCGGAGTCTGCCTGACAAAGACGTTGTAAACAAACTGTCTAGGACCTCCCCGGAAGACCCATGTTAACAAGATCTGTGAGGTACAGTGAACAATGTACAGTCAAACTGTGTGGGCCACCTTCAGTAGACCCATGTTAACCAGATCTGTGAGATACAGTGAACAATGTACATTCACACTGTGTGGGCCACCTCCAGTGGACCAATGTTAATCAGATCTGTGAGATACAGTGAACAATGTACAGTCCCACTGTGTGGGCCACCTTCAGTAGACCCATGTTAACCAGATCTGTGAGGTACAGTGAACAATGTACAGTCACACTGTGTGGGCCACCTTCAGTAGACCAATGTTAACCAGATCTGTGAGGTACAGTGAACAATGTACAGTCACACTGTGTGGGCCACCTTCAGTAGACCCATGTTAACCAGATCTGTGAGGTACAGTGAACAATGTACAGTCACACTGTGTGGGCCACCTTCAGTAGACCCATGTTAACCAGATCTGTGAGATACAGTGAACAATGTGAAGAATCCATCCACGAGAAGGAAAGCGATTTTTCTTTTCACATCGCCTTTTTGGTTATTTTTTCGGAATATTACACATTTCAGACATACCTGACAGTGGATCAGATGAAATTGAGACACATTCGCTCCCGGTACATCTCTGCCAGAGTCCTTCGTTTTGGCTATCTCTTGTACTCCACATTGGCGTCCCGAACCCCAGAAGAATAAGGATAAAGGCAAAAAGAAGCAAGAAAGCTGATGCCTTGACGTAGACCGTAGCCTTCCCGCAACATCCTACGTGTGTCATATCGGGAACTATCTGGGAAACAATTCCAGATCCGATTCTGAAGGAAATTCAGTTATACCCTTTTCAATACACGTCCTGGTATGGATTGGTTGCCATCTAGCTAAAATGCAAATGTAATGGTCACAGAAAGACCTTTTCTGGGTTATAATATAGTGTTGTCACGTGTTTATTTGTATTCTCGACGGAATGTCGCCTGAATTTAATACTGTCACGTATATTGTTGTCACATTAGGAACAAAATATTGTAGGTTCCTGGCGGCTATATATTTACCTTAACACCAAAATCTACATCACATGAATACACGCACAGAATATTGTGTCCATTTATTCGTTCATACAGAACGACTGCGTTGTGATTCAGCAGGATCTGAAACTTATTGTGCGCTGTTCTATATATATTCACTGGAGTTATAAGAAGGCTTTGAGGAAAAGAGGCGCTAACATGGACATGATCGGTATTGGTAGCATTATTTATATTTTCTTTTGTTTTACAGATTAAAATATAATGCACCAAAGCGAGGTTGGGTGGTTCTGGAACAGTCAGGCTGGTTTAGCTCATCATCAGATACCAAAACACGCCCGAGGTTTATCCTATATACAGTCATTCTGGAGGTGGTCTGCATTCATAAGTATGCATATTCCAAGTTTGTCACCGCAAAGACTCTATCTGATTGGCTGATGTAGCATTGTCAGCCATGTTCTGACGAATGCAGAGATACTGACCCAAGGTTCCTCGTTGAGTTTTCAGTCAGTGATTTATGAGCTGGGAAATAGCTTCTCAGTTAGATTGCAAACAAATAGAAAGTAGAAAATGAAATAAGATCCCAGATGATTGTATGAACCATGTCATTGTGTTATGTGTTTGCTGTTTTATAGATCGTTCATAATGTAACAGTAGGAAATAGGAAGAAAGTTTTGTCATTAACAGTTGTGCTACTCAAATATATAACTGTGATGAAGCCCTTTACGTGTTCTTACGATTCTGACTGTGATGAAAATGGGGTTCATTTGAAGCAAGGAATTGCATTGGACATAATTTTTGTAACTCTATTTTTGTACCATAAAACCTTCGGAAAATATTTATTTGTCTTTGAATGTTATTATTATATATTATTATAATAACGTATTAGCTTGATCATACAATTTGGCCCTGTAACAACACATTGCTGTGTAAGAGGTTTCTGTAGCGGTTTCAGAATCTCATCAATCGCTCACGGTCACGTTCTTTATGGCTATTTGATTGTTGGAGTGTTATATTCATCTTCCTTTTCATTATTGACCCCAGGGATTACAATGAAGGAACGAACAAGTGTGAATTGTTATAACGTTGAATGTACGACAAAGTGTTTTTGTCTTTGCACAATTCCCCCAATGTCTATTTCAACAAAAAACCATCGAATAACCTAAATGCAATTTTGTGGAAGTTTGGAGATTGGCATTAACATGGAATATTAAAGAGATTATATTATATTATCATGCTAAAGAAAGACATATTATTTTCTACTAATTAGTTTTCACTAGTCTTCGGTACCTAGCCAGTTTTACAAATCAAATGTTGTTATTTAAACAAAGGAAGGAAAGAAACGGTATATACTTGCCAGCACTGAAAGCGGGAAGAATGTAGTTATGTGACGCTGTGACTGAACGAGAGCAACATTTTGGTTTCTCTAAAAATTGGACTCTGTGAAATGAACTAAGAGAGATTTAATCTGAACACGTTTCATTCTATGACTTAGGAATATTTCGGTATGAAGATAATTCATACTCTTTGTGAATTTTGTAAATTAAAATCTTAATTTCTTTAGTGAAAATATATCAACTTTCACTGTTACCAGGTCTAATATCTTTTTAACACTGAACTTTTGTGTGAGTATCTCCTGTAGTTATGGTTTATCATGTAGCTGTCAAAACTGTACACTGTATCTTATTCAAGTTGTAAGCAGCCGCGGGCTAGGAGAGTGATTATCTCCCCAACCCAAATTGCATTTTTGCACAACTTTGCTATACATCTGCTCACCCATTACACTGCTATTTCAACGGATTGTTCAACATGAATAAATACCAGGCCACTATATACCATATATTCGTTAAATGAATCCCACACAACAATGAATATAATATGACCGTCTCTATAATCACATGAATGGTGGTACCTCTGCAAAGTTGAGCAGGGTATTATTTCAAGTCAACTGTATCACATGAATGGTCCATTCCGTTTAATGCTTTACAGTCCAATATGGGTTTTTTTAACATCCGACAGAGACTATATACCGGTCAATACTACCGAAAATCTCTTATTGGTCATCTTACCATGTCAGAAAGCTATGTTGCCCTGTTACTCGAAGGACGAATATCTCGGCCAGTTAAAATGTTTGAGTGACAGCTGCATTCTTTTCACCAAGAAGGGTTTTCGCCAAGTTGAACTGAAATAACGTTTGTCCAAACATGATCAGATATATACGTATAACAGTGTTCCTAAACTTAAATCAGGTAAATGTTCAAGTAACCAATAAATGACTTTTATCAGCACCTCAAGCAGAAACGTGAGCTTGCCCTCGAGTTGACACCTTGGGAAAAGGTAAGGATGTTTTAATGCATGTAGGGATGTACAAAGTGTATATTCTAAAGCACATGTACATGCATTGAAACGATATCCAGTGAGTCACAGGTAGAACGTACTATCAATGGAAACACTTACATTTCAAAGTATAAACAATGAAAAAGATTGACTGCATAATGATAACGACTTTCTGTTTGTTTTGAATTATTCGATGGGAATGGCGTTTACTACACAACTGAACAATTTGAGGACACAGTTGGACAATTTAGAATCGAAACGATCTGTTTTGTTCAATAGAACGGTGGGTCAGTATGACGCATTGATTGTACATTATTTCAGACATACGACCTCTGGCTCAGATAGACTGCACCCACTTGGGGAAAGGAAAGGTTTTACGTCTTAGGGTGGACATTCGTTGATAGGGGAGCGGATATCTGAGGCTGACTGTTGGAATTATGGAAAGATCTCCACCTCCCAAATCTCGTAGTTAGTTCGTATCAACAGATGACAAAACACGAAGCAGATACAGAAAATGTTTAAAAGACGGAGAGTATACTAAATGCCTTCTTTCCATTAACGTCGTGACAATGTCGTGACCTCATTCACATGCATCTGCTTTACGATCCACAGGAAGGTTGCGGTCAGTGTCGACGGCGAGGAGGACGCCAGCGACGACTAAGACAAAGACGGCAGCGAGAGTGATTCCCCAGGAGAACCCCAGATAGAAGACGGTGAAATATAAATCGCCTCGGATCCAGTAGACAAGACAACCGACCAAGAGAAATCCAGCTTCAAAAAGATTTTCAAAAAATCAGAACATGCTATAGTTAGAGTACACTCGGTTTATTGGTATTTGTCTTGAGTTTGGTCAACTAATGGTGACTAATTGGTCAAAATCCGATGATTTCTCCGTATTTGTGGTTATAATTTCTTCATTTAAAATGGTGTTATTCATTGAGTGTTGTTTTGAGTAATTACAAGTCCAGCTAATGATCCGACGCTTTCTACATATTTCTGTTTGAAATTTCTTCATTTAAAATGGTGATATTGATCGACAGTTGTTTAACACGACATATTCCAGGTATAGGGCGAAATTCTGCCATCCAGTGACCGAAATCGTGAGCACATGTTTTGCTGGAGACTTATGATACCATCTGCGAATGGTTGGGTAGAATATGTTTGGAAACAATAACATTTTAAACATGTACAAAAGTAAGAATAGCAAAGTAGAATTCTAAGGTACCAGTTCAAATGTTCGACGTAGGAAGAAGAGCCAAAGTTTTGAGATGGGGCAGGTAAATAGCCCTGCAAGTTATCCATCCGACCAAATAAACTCACCATAGTTCTCAAAGTTTTACATACTTGCTGAAATATTCAAATTAATGAAATAAGCAAACACTCCCATCCCGATTCACGATTCTACTTTTACCACGTTATTATCCCTGCCATAACGATTTGAGAGCAACAAATTAATTCGACCACAAACTCCTAACAAGGCTGTAATGGAAACCTTAACGGGACCAGCAACGCCAGGCATATGATGTGCGTTATCAATTGTCAAATATTTCCACGAGTCCCTGCAATTGTCGACAAATTCCAGAATATTGATTGTGTTGCATTAAAACGTGTGGAATACTGCTAAAATGTGTTTGTAATTCTTCATCACCATAGGCTTTGAATATTACAAGGAATTAAACATTTTTAGAATTCAATTTGGAATGGGTAGGAGGCGGGGGTGTATAGGGGGAGGCGATTATGTTTTAGTTTATACTTTTAATCTTTCATTGCCCCTAACTTGTCCTACCTGGCAGTTTTTGAGTATTACAAGGAATTGTACAGTTACAGAATTAAGTTGAGAGGGGAGTGAGGTGCGGCGAGGATGTTTTGGATAATACCATTATAATTTGGGATTAAAATACTCTTTCACTGAACCTTTGAACTGGCCCCTAACGTGCCCTACCTGGTATAAAGGCAAATACGATGGATGCAACCCGCATTGCCTTTTTGCCTGAACATTCTGCATCAAACATTATGATGAAAGTTAGTATGACATCGATCAAAGTGGTGATCAATCCAATCGTTGCATCCACTTGCACGATTATAAACCAGGCTTGGTCTGAAAGATACAGGGAACAAAATTATAATAGTATGGTGTGTACCTCCTAATAGACTGTATGGTCACAATCTAAAAGATGTGTGAGGCTTCACCAGTAGACCCATTTCAAACAGATCTGTGAGATACAATGAACAATGTACAGTCACAATGTGTGGACCACCACCAGTAAACCCATGTTAAACAGATCTGTGACATACAGTGAACAATGTACAGTCACACTGTGTGGACCATCCCCAGTGGACCCATGTTAACCAGATCTGTGACATACAGTGAACAGCGTACAGTCACAGTGTGTGGACCATCCCCAGATGACCCATGTTAACCAGATCTGTGACATACAGTGAACAATGTACAGTCACACTGTGTGGACCATCCCCAAATGACCCATGTTAACCAGATCTGTGAGATACAGTGAACAATGTACAGTCACACTGTGTGGACCACCACCAGTAGACCCTTGTTAACCAGATCTGTGAGATACAGTGAACAATGTACAGTCACACTGTGTGAACCATCCCCAAATGACCCATGTTAACCAGATCTGTGAGATACATTTAACAATGTACAGTCACAGTGTGTGGACCACCACCAGTAGACCCATGTTAACCAGATCTGTGAGATGAAGCGAACAATGTACAGTCACACTGTGTGGACCACCACCAGTAGACCCATGTTAACCACATCTGTGAGATACAGTGAACAATGTACAGTCACAGTGTGTGGACCATCCCCAAATGACCCATGTTAACCATATCTGTGAGATACATTTAACAATGTACAGTCACAGTGTGTGGACCATCCCCAAATGACCCATGTTAACCAGATCTGTGAGATACATTTAACAATGTACAGTCACAGTGTGTGGACCACCACCAGTAGACCCATGTTAACCAGATCTGTGAGATGAAGCGAACAATGTACAGTCACACTGTGTGGACCACCACCAGTAGACCCATGTTAACCAGATCTGTGAGATACAGTGAACAATGTACAGTCACAGTGTGTGGACCATCCCCAGATGACCCATGTTAACCAGATCTGTGACATACAGTGAACAATGTACAGTCACACTGTGTGGACCATCCCCTGTAGACCCATGTTAACCAGATCTGTGACATACAGTGAACAATGTACAGTCACAGAGTGTGGACCATCCCCAGTAGACCCATGTTAACCAGATCTGTGACATACAGTGAACAATGTACAGTCACACTGTGTGAACCATCCCCAAATGACCCATGTTAACCAGATCTGTGAGATACAGTGAACAATGTACAGTCACACTGTGTGGACCACCACCAGTAGACCCTTGTTAACCAGATCTGTGAGATACAGTGAACAATGTACAGTCACACTGTGTGAACCATCCCCAAATGACCCATGTTAACAAGATCTGTGAGATACATTTAACAATGTACAGTCACAGTGTGTGGACCACCACCAGTAGACCCATGTTAACCAGATCTGTGAGATGAAGCAAACAATGTACAGTCACACTGTGTGGGCCTTCCAGAGTATACCCATGTTAACCGGATCTGTGAGATACAGTGAACATTGTATATGTACAGTCACACTGTGTGGGCCTTCCCCAGTAGACCCATGTTAACCAGATCTGTGAGATACAGTGAACAATGTACAGTCACACTGTGTGGGTCACCTTCAGTAGACCCATGTTAACCAGATCTGTGAGATACAGTGAACAATGTACAGTCACACTGCGTGGGCCACCCGCAGTAGATGTATGCATACCAGATTTGAGAGATGCACTAAATAATCGACAGGTACATGGTGTTTCTCTGTACAGGCATTGAACACTAGTTGTCTTCCTAGAAATTGATCATAATGTAAAACTGTTGCTTGAGTATATGTCAAAGGCTGGAATATGGTGTTTTCATAAGAAATAAATGGCTTATACATGTATTCATTTTCATCAACAGTGAACAATGTACAGTCACACTGTGTGGGCCTTTCCCAGAAGACCCAAGTTAACCACATCTGTGAGATACAGTGAACAATGTACAGTCACACTGTGTGGGCCTTTCCCAGATTACCCAAGTTAACCACATCTGTGAGATACAGTGAACAATGTACAGTCACACTGTGTGGGCCTTTCCCAGAAGACCCAAGTTAACCAGATCTGTGAGATACAGTGAACAATGTACAGTCACACAGTGTGGGCCTTTCCCAGAAGACCCAAGTTAACCAGATCTGTGAGATACAGTGAACAATGTACAGTCACACTGTGTGGGTCACCTCCAGTAGACCCAAGTTAACCACATCTGTGAGATACAGTGAACAATGTACAGTCACACTGTGTGGGCCTTTCCCAGATTACCCAAGTTAACCACATCTGTGAGATACAGTGAACAATGTACAGTCACACTGTGTGGGCCTTTCCCAGAAGACCCAAGTTAACCAGATCTGTGAGATACAGTGAACAATGTACAGTCACACTGTGTGGGCCTTTCCCAGAAGACCCAAGTTAACCAGATCTGTGAGATACAGTGAACAATGTACAGTCACACTGTGTGGGCCTTTCCCAGAAGACCCAAGTTAACCAGATCTGTGAGATACAGTGAACAATGTACAGTCACACTGTGTGGGCCTTTCCCAGACGACACAAGTTAACCACATCTGTGAGATACAGTGAACAATGTACAGTCTCACTTTGTGGGCCTTTCCCAGAATACCCAAGTTAACCACATCTGTGAGATACAGTGAACAATGTACAGTCACACTGTGTGGGCCTTTCCCAGAAGACCCAAGTTAACCAGATCTGTGAGATACAGTGAACAATGTACAGTCACACAGTGTGGGCCTTTCCCAGAAGACCCAAGTTAACCAGATCTGTGAGATACAGTGAACAATGTACAGTCACACTGTGTGGGTCACCTCCAGTAGACCCAAGTTAACCACATCTGTGAGATACAGTGAACAATGTACAGTCACACTGTGTGGGCCTTTCCCAGATTACCCAAGTTAACCACATCTGTGAGATACAGTGAACAATGTACAGTCACACTGTGTGGGCCTTTCCCAGAAGACCCAAGTTAACCAGATCTGTGAGATACAGTGAACAATGTACAGTCACACTGTGTGGGCCTTTCCCAGAAGACCCAAGTTAACCAGATCTGTGAGATACAGTGAACAATGTACAGTCACACTGTGTGGGCCTTTCCCAGACGACACAAGTTAACCACATCTGTGAGATACAGTGAACAATGTACAGTCTCACTTTGTGGGCCTTTCCCAGAATACCCAAGTTAACCATATCTGTGAGATACAGTGAACAATGTACAGTCACCACACTGTGTGGGCCTTTCCCAGAATACCCAAGTTAACCAGATCTGTGAGATACAGTGAACAATGTACAATCACACTGTGTGGGCCACCCCCAGTAGACCCATGTTAACCGGATCTGTGAGATACAGTGAACAATGTACAGTCACACTGTGTGGGCCTTTCCCAGAAGACCCAAGTTAACCAGATCTGTGAGATACAGTGAACAATGTACAGTCACACTGTGTGGGCCACCCCCAGTAGACCCATGTTAACCAGATCTGTGAGATACAGTGAACAATGTACAGTCACACTGTGTGGGTCTCCTCCAGTAGACCCATGTTAACCAGATCTGTGAGATACAGTGAGCAATGTACAGTCACCCTGTGTGGGCCACCTCCAGTAGACCCATGTTAACCAGATCTGTGAGATACAGTGAACAATGTACAGTCACACTGTGTCGCCTTCCTCAGTAGACCCATTTTAACCGGATCTGTGAGATACAGTGAACATTGCATATGTACAGTCACACTGTGCGGACCTTTCCCAGAAGACCCAAGTTAACCAGATTTGTAAGATACAGTGAACAATGTACAGTCACACTGTGTCGCCTTCCCCAGTAGACCCATGTTAACCGGATTTTTGAGATACAGTGAACATTGCATATGTACAGTCACACTGTGCAGGCCTTTCCCAGAAGACCCAAGTTAACCAGATCTGTGAGATACTTCACCTTTTCGGTTAAGACATTTCAGACATACCTGACAGCGGATCAGATGAAATTGAGATGCATTCGCTTCCGGTGCATCTCTGCCAGAGCCCTTCGTTCTGGCTATCTCTTTTACTCCATAGCGGCGTCCCGAACCCCAGAAGAATAAGGATAAAGGCAAAAAGAAGCAAGAAAGCTGATGCCTTGACGTAGACCGTAGCCTTCCCGCAACATCCTACGTGTGTCATATCGGGCGCTGTCTGGGAAACAATTCCAGATCCGATTCCAAAGGAAATTCAGTTATACCCTTTTAAATACACATCAACTGCGATTTTGATTGGTTGGCATTTTGTTAAAATGCCAATTTAATGGTCACATGGTGAGTATTTTTGCATTATTCAGTTTTGCACGTGCTTTGGGTAATAGTGTTATGATATAGTATTTTCACGTGCTTGTATTGAGTGTGCATAAATATATGTATACCTCGACGGAATGAGGTTTTTCTATCGCCTGAATATAATACTGTCACGTTTATCGTTGTCACATTAGGAACGAATTATTGTAGGTGTTTGGCGACTATATTTTATCTTTACACCAAAATGTACATTGTATGAATATCTGCGTAGAATAATGTGTCCAGTTTTCCGTTCATACAGCACAATATTCAGCAGGATCTGAAACTTAATGTGCTCTGTTCCATTTACTGGAGTTATAAGAGGGCACTGTGGAAAAGAGGCGCTATTAAACTGAATTTATCATCATTGGTAGTATTATGAATATTTGTATTTTGTACTGATTAACATGAAATGCAACAGAGAGAGGATGTGTGGTTCTGGACAAGTCATGCTCCGTAGGCTCTGCATCAGATACCAAAACACTATATATGGGCTTTATGGAATCTGTCTCTAACCTCCAACCCCAAGTACCTATGGTCTGACCTTGGCCAATAGCGCCTCGACTAAGTGGACTGACTGAACCTCAACATTTTATCTTTCTACGTTTATGAAGATAAATCTTGCATTTGTCGCGCCCGACAGGCGTAGCATTGACATTGGAAATCGACTCGATAAGGAGAATCTGTTTTTCAGTGTAGAATGCAGGGGCGGATACAGCTTTTGGAAAAAAGGACGTGTGTGTGTGTGTGCGTGCGTGCGTGCGTGCAAGCGTGCGTGTGTGTGTGTTCATTTTAACCCGTTTTCACGAGAGTTTCAGTGGTAATTTAATAAACTCTGTTTGGTAAAAAGCTTTAATTATTACTTTTTCATCAAAGTGCTTTGAATGAATGTTGCATCAATTGAAACCGGATATAAGGCCAGTAATTTTATTGAGGAAAAATGTATCGAAAACATGCAGCGGTACTATAACCTTTATAACTTTTACTTGATTCAGAAGCTCCATAAATATCAAAGAAAGATATACCGCCGGGACCAGCAAATATTAACCTTAATTCTCAATACTGCACCAGACAATACAGTGATCAACAGCATGGGCATCGATCTACGCAATTGGGATACGATGACATGTCCGTGAGCCAGACCACCCGATCCCGTTAGTCGCCTCTTATGACAATCATGGGTTACTGAAGACGAATTCTAGCCCGTATGTTCACACGTATACGGCATAAATAATACTAAATACATAATGAATCATTTAAATGGTTTCCTAACATCAACCGTCCAATACATTTTGGCATTATATTTATTCAAACACGCTACCATTGTACGCCCGTTTTTTAATAAATATAGATACTGGAGATAAACCGAGTCCAGTCATTACCAGGGACCTCCTTATCTTTCTCACAAAGAACATGAATACATGTACTGCAAAACACTGACATTTGTGGAAAAGGAACATTTAAACAAAGTTGGTTGCGATCCTATTTGTGCATGGCTTCTTTTGTTTCGTACAACATAATGTCATGTATGTCATAACTGTGACAAGTTAACGGACTGAGAACTCCAGGCCATTACAATACATAAACGCTAATTCTTTAACGTACAAAAATGTTGTGATATCATAATTTGATTACACCGTATCTGGGACTAGGCAACACTTGTTAATCTGCTTCAGGAAATACCAATACTTGTTATATTGTTCCGAACTGTCATGTGTCAGCAGTGAGTTTCACTTATACGCCAAAGTTGGTTGGTTGGTTTGTTGTTTAACGCCGCACTCAGCAATATTCCGGCCATATGGCAGCGGTCTGTAAATAATCGAGTATGCACCAGACAATCCAGTGATCAACAACATGAGCATCGATCTAGTGAGTGATTGAGTTTCGTTTTACACCACTTTTAGCGAATATGAATATGATCCGGGCATATTTAGATATTGATCAAAGAACAAACGGGAAGAACTTTCTATCCAATAGAAAGACTTACTATTGAAAATTTATATAAAGACAAATATACTCGTAGAAACGAACAAGGGAACACGTGAATGTACACGTTTTATATTTCAAGAATTTCACTCACAGCGCAATACATACCTTGTGAAGAAACCTGGAAAAGAATAATGGAACACTTGTACTTTCATGTGTTCCCTTATTCGTTTCCATGAGTAAATGTACTGTATAATGATCACGGCTTTCTGTTTGTTTTAATGTGGTCAATGGGAAAGGCATTTACTATACAAACAAAACATGTGTGGACACAGGTGAACATTTTGGGACAATGGGTCCGTACGGCGGATTGATTGTACAGTATTTCAGAAGATGAACATGGAAAACGTGATAGTGCAGCTTGGAACTTCTGCACTGTTATCTTAGAGAGGTACCACTCCAAACTTATTTGCGCTTTAACACATTTGTACTAGAAACATTTGTTTTATAAAGTCAGTGATTCAAACCATGTCTGCACATAAATATCCTTAAGTCTTTGAGTCAGTCACATGATAAAATTAGGGTAGCAACTAACGTTTTGGTCGTACCATGCGTTATCAAAACCAGTTTTAAACAGCAATGCTTTTATATTCGTTGCCCAATTATTTGTTTCCATTATTGTCATAAACTATCATCATATTGTAACACATTTTGGGAAATCTATGTGCAGGCATGTTCAACAATCTTAACTAGTATGTGATAGCCTTAACTTGAGAAAATATATACATTGGGAATCTACCATATTCCCCATAGGCCGTAACACTAGGTGTATTTATCTTAACGCCAAGAAATCTTTTACAGACATATAATTGAACTTTATCTATCACATTGAAATGTTGTAAGCCCTAGATTTCAGATCCATATAGTAGTATTGGGCTTATTTTAACATCAAATATTTTAATAAGCGGCTTAAATGAAACATTTCCCCAAACCTTTAACTGCTTATGGATACACATAAAACCTTCTGAGCTGGTATGACTGCCTGTTTAGTGAGTCTGTTCCATGACCGGGTTTTCGTGAAGTAAACACCTGAATATTTATAGAACGATTTCTAAAAGTTCTCTTTTGAAAACATTTTTTATACCCGATATTTTCCCACCTATATAATAAACTACAACTTTCGTTTTATCTTTGTTTACACTTAGTTTCCAATTATCACAATAATTCTCTAATTCATCAATTTGTCTCTGTAGACCACTAACAGTATATTACGATAACAACTGCAAATAAAGGCAAAAACATCTGCGTAATATCATGAGACTAGCTGTGCCATGATTGCAATTTTCATGAATTTGAGTTGCTACTTCATTTATGAAGAAACTAAACAGAATAGGATTTAAAATACAGCCCTGACTTACTCCTAACTGGCTTGTAAAACATCGTTATTATTTCTTACACATACCTTTACATTTTCTTAAATACAAAACAGTAGCCAATGAAAGATCTTCACCTCCCCAAATATTGTAGTTATCTCGTATCAACGGATGACAGAACATAAAGCAGATGCAAAAAATGTTTAATAGATAGTGTACATAATCAAATTATATTATTATACCTTCGTTCCATTGACGTCGTGACAACTTCGTGACCTTGACATTGTAAAGTCAAGACCTGTACCTCATGTATACGCAGCTGTTTCAGCATACACGGGACTGTTGCGGTCAATGTCGACGGCGAGGAGGATGCCAGCGACGATCAAGACAAAGACGGCAGTGAGCGTGATTCCCCAGGAAAACCCCAGGTAGAAGACGGCGAAATATAGCCTGCCTCTGATATAGTAGACAAGACAACCGACCAAGAGAAAGCCAGCTGTAAAACATTTACAAAAGAATTAGAACAAGCAATATTGCTATTTTGTTCTTAGTTTCGAATTCGTCTTTAGAAGTCTGTCCACAGCAAACATTCCCGTCATGTTTTACCGCTTCTATGTTTTTACCCACATCGCTATTATCGATGCCAGGACGATTTGAGAGCAACAGATTAATTCGGACACACGCTCCTAACTGGTCTGGTAATGGAAACAACGCCAGACATGTACTGTTAGGTGTTTTCATTAAATACATCATTTTCCTCCTGCATTTGTCAGTTATTGTCTGAACATTCCAGAATATTGTTCATGTTGCATTTGAAGTACTACTAAAATATGTTAAAGGTCACATGCAATGTAAAACACAACTTTGCAGATTTTGATACCTTTCGGTATGGACTTACAGATACATATCATCAAAAATGCAAATTCAACTTATAAAGTTGAAAAATAACGCGATGAAAAAAACCCCGCGAAATCGGAGTTCAAACGATTCGCTAAACTCACCCCAGCTTGGGGTGAAAAGTGGTTTCAACAGCTGTGCTGCGCTGGGCTGCGGAGCTTGGAAGCGGGATGTCCGGATTATAATGTGGTGAGCAGGAGTAGTCTAATCAAAACAAATAGTAAATAATCTACTCGTTACATAAAAGAACCTTGTTAGGATCTAGATCTACTCAGCTATGTGTCAACCAGTGACGGAAACGGAATTCCTTCGCTGGCGGTGAGTACTCGGTGAAGGCTTTAATGTGAGCTATTTTTCTAATGTTTTGTTGATATTTCACAGGCGCGAGCTTTTTATATGTTATGACAGTAGATTACCGATTAAACTGTGTATATTAATTTCATTTGTCTATTTCACAACACGTTCTTCTTACTTGGTCACTTTCTCAGTTCGATACTTAAAAGCAATGTCATTATTTAGCATTGACAGAATTTCTAACTGTGATATAGATATGTCTTTGTCACAGACAAAACTCAATGTCTGTTTTATTGACACATATGTATCTGCCTGCCTGTCTGCTAATGACAATATGCAATACACAACTTTGATCACTGACCACATGCAATTTGAACTTAACACCTATCAGGCTATACACCATAAACAAAACGCATTGATTTATGGCTCGTGCACCCGAGTTCTGTCTCTGTCACATTATGTAATTACACAGACAGGCACGTGTGATACTAGTACACATGACATGTTATGATGTCTGTTGATTGCAAAATATTATACACAAAAAATGAGCATGTATTTACAAAACCCAACATCTATATATACACACACAATGACCCGTGAGGGCATCGGCAAATGAACCATCCAATGAAAGGCTTCGTTACACTTGAGTGCACACCCACCCGCTCTGACTGGGTTCGGTATCCCGGGTGCTTCGTTTCGAGGTAAGTAAACCCTAGTACAAAATATGCATACGTGATAATTGTGTTTTAATTATGTTTTTGATTTTTTGGTTGCATGTGACCTTTAACTTAGTAAATCTTCATCACTGCAGATTTTGAATATTCAAGGAATTCAACACTGAACCTAACTCACCCTACCTGGTACAAAAGCGAGTATGACGGCTGCAATCCGGATTGCCTTTTGGCCTGAACATACTGCGTCATACATTATGATGAAAGTTAGTATGACGCCGAGTATAGCAAGCATCAATCCAATCGTCACACCCACTTGCACGAATACAAACCAGCCTTGGCCTGAAAGAGGGAATACTAATGTACCTTCACAATCTTCAAAACCCAAAGAACAATATACAGTAACAACGTGTGGACAGAAGACACATGTGAACCAGATCTGTGAGTTTCCATTCGACATACCTCCCAGTGGATCAGATGAAATTGAGACGCATTCGCTCCCGGTACATCTCTCCCAGAGCCCTTCGATCTGGTCATCTCTTGTACTCCACATTGGCGTCTCGAACCCCAGAAGAATAAGGATAAAGGCAAAAAGAAGCAAGAAAGCTGATGCCTTGACGTAGATCGTCGCCTTCCCGCAACATCCTACCAGTGTCATATCGCGGATCGGGAGCTATCTAGGGCATAACAACAGATCCGATTGCTGAAGGAAGTTTACGTCAGTTATGCCCCTCGGTAATACTCATCAACAGCGGCTTTGACTGTTTGTCTACTTTCTAAAATGCACATTTAATGGTTAGATGATGAGCTTTTTGTGTTATTCAGTTTTGCACGTGCTTCGGGTAATAATGTTATGACAAGTTTGTCTCATGCTTGTATTGTATACAATACCTTATATCCGTGAATATAATACCGTCACGTCTAACGTAGTCACATAAGGAACGGAATATTGTAGGTGCTTGTCGACCATATATTTACCGCAACACCAAATGTACATTATATGAATACGTGTACACTAGTGTGGCAAGATCAGGCAGACCGACGATTTGATATCGTCAGTTGAAATAGAGGAGACAAATGAGTCTGCCTCATGTGTTTCATGTTTAGATCTATTCATAAAGAATCAGTATGACAAAGAAAAACTCTCCTAAAGGCTTACTACGAAAGGGAAGATTTCAACTTTATGTCGTTGATTTTCCCTTCATGTTGAGCAATACTCCCAAACGCTCTAGCCTTTGGTGTTTATGTTTCACAACTTTTGATGTACAATCGAGCATGCAAGATTTCAAAGTTCGTCATACGACTCTTGCACAGAAGTTTTGTCATCAAGGTTACATTATTCAAGGCCTTCAAAGCTTTCAAAAGGTTTTATGGTAGACATGTGAAGGACATTTCAAAATTTAAGGCATCAGTGAAAAACATGATGTCCGGTGCAATTAACTATTTTGACTTGTACCACGCTCTGATATGGCTATGAATGTACAACAAACTCTGTCTCTGTAATGGAAATGTCTCTTTATTTACATTGTGAAACTAAGTGATTTTCAGCTTCATGATTTTTACTTAAATAGGTTGTATCTTATATTGAAAGAGATCCGAAAAGCATAATTGATAAAACACAATATAATATTTGACGGAACGCATATTATACTGACTGACTGACTGAGTTTTGGTTTTACGACGCTTTTAGCAATATTCCAGCAACATCACGGCGGGGGACACCAGAAATGGGCTTCACACATTGTACCCATGTGGGGATTCGAACCCGGGTCTTCGGCGTGACGAGCCAACGCCTTAACCACTAGGCTACCCCGCCGCCCCGCATATTATGCAACAACACGTGTGGATGTTTGGCTCAACGCATATGTGAATAATATTCAAGAAAGTAAAGATGTATTTCGAATTCAAGTCCCAATTACCACGAGGAAAGATGTATGTAAATAGAAGCGACAAACCCCTTTCAACACACATAAGAAATCTCTGCTCAAACAGAGGTGATTGTACAGTTCTGACTATATCATGAGTAATATGTATTTGTTTCAGTAGTATGACAGCTGTACGATACCGTTTGAAAACAATCGAGTCTCGATCAGACAATCCAATGATTGACACCATGTGATACGATGAAGTTGGAATATACACATGACATGATTTGTGTGTGGCATTCTAGAAGTGGGTGGTAGAGAGATGACAAAACTTTATGGATTATCAACTTCTTTATTTTAACAATGGCGACGTTTCGGTATAGATTCTTATATGCATAAATTTGCATATGCTTGAAAACGGTATAAGAATCTATGCATATGCTTGAAAACGGTATAAGAACCTATACCGAAACGTCGCCATTGTTAAAATACAGAAGTTGATCATCCATAACGTTTTGTCATCTCTACACATTAATTACATATTTAGTAAAATTACTACTTGTATCTTGAACATGAACAGTATTGTATTGAACGCGCGCAAGCTCAATTTGATTCCTTTTTCACAAATTCGTTCACCCTTCTGATTGTGATAACGCATGTCAAAGTGGACATCCGTCCTAGATGAATTTACACATGTGGTCGAAGAAGACCAGATAATGCTTTCTATTTTCTGATATACATGTAGTTAATGCACGTTTGAAAATGCATTTACTCGAGATCCCGCCATCATCAGAACTCTTACATTCGCTGGGAATCTTGCCAAGAGTAATACATCTTCTTTAAAGGTCACATGCAACGTAAAACACAACTTTGCAGTTTCTGAAACCTTTCGGTATGGACTTACAGTAACAAATTATCAAAAATGCAAATTCAACTTATAAAGTTGAAAAATAACGCGATGAAAAAAATTTCACAGGCGCGAGCGTTTTGTCACATTATGTAATTACACAGACAGGCAGGTGTGATTCTTGTACACATGACATGTTATGATGTCTGTTGATTGCAAAATGTTATACACAAAAAATGAGCATGTATGTACAAAACCCAACATCTCTATACACACACAAAGAACCCTGAGTGTATCGGCAAATGAACCATCCAATGAAACTTTAGGCTTCGTTACACTTAAGTGCAGGCCCACCCGCTCTGACTGGGTTCGGTATCCCGGGTGCTTCGTTTCGAGGGAAGCAAACCAAAGTACAAAATATTGCACTTTTGATTTGCGATTGTACACTTATAATTTTGTTTATTTGATTTTTCATAATCAGCAATGTATATTATATGTCATGAATAAGTGATAATTGTGTTTTAATTATGTTTGGGTTTTTGGTTGCATGTGACCTTTAAGCATGCAACATTTGTCTTGGAATTGGAAAGGGTTGAAACTTCCCATTCCAAGGGGAACAACTGTGTCATTCTTCCAGGTTTACGAGGCTTACCATCACCTCAAAGCGTTTACCTCGATGGCAGAGGAAGCTTTGTCAGCTGGGTTCTGACGTATGCAGCGATACTGATCCCAAAAATCTTCCTGGTGGTCAGTGTGAGTGATTTGTGAGCTGGGTAACAGCTTCTCGACTATAGTGCAAACACATCGAACGATCTGTTTGATTGACATTTTAGATGTTTCGTGAGTAATAAGAAAGTAAGATAGTTAATGGATGACACCATGCAATAATGAAGTTGTCATCCTTAAGATATCTTACTTTCTTTAACAAATATGTTGCGATTTACAGTATTTTATGTCTTTGCTTTTCGTGTTTGCTGTATTGTAGAGTTCATAACGTAACAGTAGTTTATGGGAAGTAACTATTTGTCATTTGCAGTTGCAACAGAGCCCTTTGCATTTCCAGAAACGACTGTATGGTTTTGACTTTGTGATAAACAAAGTTTTATTACTGCCCCATGGATCAAGTAATAAAGTGTTTCCTTAAATTGGCCATGTGGAATAGTAGTGTACAACGTTGAAACATCAAATGTTTTCATTCATGAGATTGTAAAAACCTTCGAAATACTTTCTGTGAATGCAGTGAAAGTCATTCCTTGCGGAATTTTATAGAGCTTCGGAATCCAGTCAATAGAGGAATGGCCATGTCATCAGGTTTTAGAGTCAAACTAACGTTGATAGTTTGATGAAATGGCTTTAACATACTGGTTTTAAATGTGGCATTATTTGATATGCCACTTATCCCATTTGGATCAAACAATGAAGTAGTGGTATACATACAATGGTTATGTTATCTGAGGCTTTGTCAGTGGGACTAACTAGTAACTTTTCAAGGCTGCCAGGCTTTGGATTCCAGCTGGCTGGGACAGAATTGGTTTATTCCAATTCTGTTTCCTCTATTTCAGTTTGCGCATTATGAAAATAACAACATCGCGCACTGATGATTTAAGACTCTATGAAAGACATTGTAGAAGTTCCTCTTTTTTTTGGCCCGTAATGATTTTAAAATTGAAATGAAAATATGTTGGAGGCTACTCACGATATTATAGCCCATATGTGAATACCTGACATACGAAAGCCTAATGCTGCCACCTAAAATATTTTTCGTTGCTTCGAATATTTTTTCGTTGCTTCGATTATTTTATCGTTGCTTCGATTATTTTCTCGCTGCTTCGAATATTTTCTCGTTGCTTCAACTATTTTCCGTTGCTACGAGTATTTTCACGTTCCTTCAACTTTCTTTCAAAACCTTGAAGTAATATTTCGAGAAAATACTCGATGCAGTAAGTAAATACTTGAAATTTCAAATTTTGAAAGCAACTTAAAACAACGAGAAAATACTCGAAGTAAAGAGAAATTAATCGCAGCAACGAAAACATAATTGAAGTAACGAGAAATACTCGTAGCAACGAGTAAATACTCGAAATTTCAAGTTTTGTAAGAAACTTGAAGTAACGAGAAAATACTCAAAGTAACGAGAAAATGCGCAAAATAATGAGAAAATTAGTGAAATAACGAGAAAATCTCTAAGCAACGATAATTGTCGCTGAAAAAATATTTTATGCTACAAAAGTTGCAGCATTAAACTTTCATACTGACAAAGGTTTTTATTAGTTTTACCTTTAGTTTCCCGTTTAATGATTGTCCGGTTGATATAAGATATCTGGCAATACAATGTAGGAACGAACACTGTGCTTTATGTATTACATGGAATTTATTTTAGTGCACACATAGAGCCATGGGACACACATACACAGACGTACGCACGTTACTGGTTATGTCATATCAACAGATCACAGAACACAAGGCAAATGAATCATTAGTTTATAACAGATAGCATGGACCAAAAATATGCCCCCTTCCATTGGCGTTATGTCAACGCCGTGACCTTGACATTGTAAAATCAAAGCCTGTGCCTCATGTACATGCATCTGCTTTACAGTCCACGGGATGTTTGGCGTCAGTGTCGACGGAGAGGAGGATGCCAACGATGACTAAGACAAAGACGGCAGTGAGAGTGATTCCCCAGGAAAACCCCAGATAGAAGACAGCGAAATAGATCTCTCCTCTGACCCAGTAGACAAACAAACCGCTCAAGATCAAGCCAGCTGAAAAAGATTTACATACACTATGGTTAGAAGGCCGTCGGTAGATTTGTATTTGTTCTTAGTTTTGATTTCGTAACTATTGACTATATTGACCTTCTCTCTCTTGTCTTGGAGTGAAGTTCTTATCCTTTACTGAATCTTTGAACTGTCCCTATCTTGTCCTACCTGGTACAAAGGCGTGTACGATGGCTGCAATCCGGATTGCCCTTTTGTGTATACATTCTGTATCACACATTATGATGAAAGTTAGTATGACGCCGATCGTAGCAAGGATCAAGCCAACCGTAATAAGCCCTTGCACGGTTTGAAACCAGCCTTGGTCTGAAAGACAGAGGGAAAATGATACAATAACGTTGTGTGTACTTCCCGATAGACTGTATACCACAATAAATACATGGGCACTCGCAGTGTGGGTCTTCTTCCCTTGGAAACATCTTTAAACAGGGTCTGCGAGATATATGGAATAATGTACACTCACGCTTTGTGGGCTTTCCCCAGTAAATATTTGTAACCACATCTGCGAGATACAGGGAATAATATACAGTCACACTGTGTGGGCCTTCTCCAGTAAATATATGTACATCACATCTGAGGTACAGGGAATAATGTAAAGTACACGTGGCATGGGTGAGTGAGTGAGTTTAGTTTTACGCCGCACTCAACAATATTACAGTTATATGGCGGCGGTCTGTAAATAATCGAGTTTGGACCAGACAATCCAGTTATCAACAGCACGAGCATCGATCTGCGCAACCGATGACATGTGTCAACCAAGTCAGTGAGCCTCACCACCCAATCCCGTTAGCTTCCTCCTACGACAAGCATGGGTTACTGAAGATCAATATTCTAACCCGGACCTTCACGGGTGTCACGTGGCATGAACCTTTTGCTATAGACATATGTAAACCGGATCTGAGAGATTCGCCTTTTCGGTTATCTGATCTTCAGGAATATTCCAGGTTTTAGACATACCTCCGAGCGGATCATCGAGAGTGGAGACACATACGCTCCCGGTGCATCTCTCCCAGAGTCCTTCGCTCTGGCCTCCTCTTGCACTCCATTGCGGCGTCCCGAAACCCAGAAGGAGAAGGCCAAAGGCAAAGAGAAACAAGAAAGCTGATACCTTGACGAAGACCGAAGCCTTTCCGCAACATCCGACGTGTGTCATATCGGGAGCTATCTAGGGTATAACAACAGATCCGATTGCTGAAGGAGATCTACGTCAGTGATGCCCCTCGGCTCAGTCATACTCTATTTTATGCTCATTAACTTGGGATTTGTTTGGTTGCCAGCTGAATAAAATGCAAATGTTATTTTTGAGTTATTGAGTTTTGCACGTGCTTCGAGTGAAGATATAATGATACAGGGCTGTCACGTGCTTGTATTTTATATACATATGTCGACGGAATGTTGATACTCTCACGTACATCGGACTCACATTAGCAACAAATTATTGTCAACAAGTACATCTGCGACTACAGATTCACCTCGAAATCAATTTAGATCCAAATGAGTATGAAAAGAAGTGTTCCGTTCACACATCACGAACGCGTATGATTCAGCTTGACCCGAATCTTAATGTACATTGTTCCGGTCAATAGGGTTATAACAATGCACTGTGTAAAAGAAACGCTATCAACATGGGCATTATTATTATTTACAGATTTTTAAAAAATATAAATGATCCTGGCACAGTCAGAATGGTTAGGCTCATCATCGGCCCAGGGCCGTTCCACGCTGTACACACAGCCATAAATGCGAATGGGGCTGTTCCCAGCTAGCGTTGCCTTGTCGAACCCCCTGAGGACTTTTCAGAGAAGGTGAAGACACCCAGGCAGTGCAGCCGTGTGCTTTACAAAGAGTATCAGAAGGGTCGTGTAACTGTCGGAAAACACAGGTCCACTCCCAATTTGAGTTAACAGAGTGGTACGAAACTAGAGGCAAAGTCCGGGGAAGTATCTGTGGTATCAAATACCTAGGGAATTAGCTTAAAAGAGGTTCTGAAAAAAATATATCATTTATAGGAAGTCAGTCATGTTACTTCAACGACGACAGGTGCTCTCTCATGTAGTGTGTACCTGGTATAACACTCATGGGTATGTGTCGTAATGGCGTAACCGTGGTTCAAATCTCATATGGTTGCGTTCAGTCAGTTTACATACACTAAACGCCAAAAGAAACGTTACCCTCCTGCCTTTATGAATTACTTAAAAACTATCAAAGATAGTTAGAAGGTATTAGTTTAGAAGAAAGCTTAACAACACAGCTTTATGCAAATCACGAAAAACAATTCTGAAATGCATTCATGTTTAGGTGAAATGCATCTTTTTCAGAAGAATTAAATTGTCCTATTTTTGACCATGCCGAAATAAACCATTAACAGTGATTCAGATTTCCAAAAGAAAGGTTGAAATACAATTCTGCTTTGAGACAACCATTAAAGATAAACCATTTAAAGTCACCATTTTCAACTCTCAAAACAAGAAACAACTGTTGTAGAGCGTGTAAAATTGTAAAAGAATCATTCTTATGATTTCAGTCTTTTAAAACATTTTCTGCTGATTTGCATTAGTAAAAACAAGTAAAACGTGTCTTTGATGTTGTGAAAAAGTGTTTAGGAACATCCAAAATTATCTTTCTTAACATTTTTGCTTCCAAAGTAACATTTTTCCATTTTCTCTTTACACACTGCAATATCAATAGCCAAAACGTAGCAATATTCAAGCAGTATTTGCATCCATTTCACGTGTAGTATGATTCTATAGGGTATAAAGAGAGACTACAATCCATGGTATGATACACAAGTACGAGAAATATGCCACGATTAACAGCTGAAGAGATAGAAAGAGCCATTGGGATGGTGCAGATGGGGTCGACAGACAATGCTGTTGCCAACGCCCTCGGATGCCACCGTATGACGGTTATAAGACTTATTCAGCGCTACAGACAGACTAGGATCACCGTAGACAGACCAAGAAGTGGACGTCCGCGCATCACAACGCCAGCTGAAGATAGGTACCTCCGTCATTAAGGAAGGAGAGTAGCGTTTCTTTTGGCGTTTAGTGTAAAAAGTCCTAATAGAATGAATGATGTAACTGTGAAAGAAGAATTTATTTGCTATAGCTAAAATTAACATATAGATAATTTACTAATGAGAAATATGATGTGTTGCGATACTTTTGTCTATGTGTATATTGAATTCTCATATTCATGGCAACCTTGATGTTATGGGTGCTACAATTATTATTGATTGCATAAATGCCTTTTCGTGTACAACGTATAATAATAACGAGATTAGAAAAATAACAGATATCTGATACCTGCTTGGGTTGGATGTATTCACAAACCTGATTGTCAGCGATCCTCTCGTACTCAGTGCTTATACTGAGGCGAAGCTCGGTGGTCAGAAGCAGGACATAGACTCAAGGCCTAGAGAATTCTGAAGTTAGAAATATCCGTACAGTGTAGTTTATGAACATTTTCTGTAAGCCTTTAGACTCGGATTTGTAAAATCAAACATGGAAATCGGGCCAAGACATTTACCTCAAGATTCAAGACTATCGATGACCTGATATCATTCAATAACGGATATAAATACCAAAGTCCCGTCTGCTGATTTCAAACCTGAACTAGGAAATAAAGAAACTGGTATACCCATATTTATGTCCATATTTAGATATTTGCATGAATAATCGGAGCTTTTATGGTATTTAATGAGACAAAGATACTGGGTGATCGAATAAGGCGAATTGACCCTGCTCCGAAAAGTGGCATCCGTCGAGATGCCAAGACAAGTCCAGTCTCCGCCTGAAAAAGATATGGTACAAATCTGTAACAGTCGAAAACAAAGATTGCTGTAACACCAAGTACGATTCCAGAGAAATAGCTTTTACCATACATGACAGTGGCATGCCGAAAATATGCTGTGTGAGATGTACCCACCTGTACATGTTTGGGTAGGTTTACATTAGGTACATTCTATCTCTCTCTCTCTCTCTCTCTCTCTCTCTCTCTCTCTCTCTCTCTCTCTCTCTCTCTCTCTCTCTCTCTCTCTCTCTCTCTGATCGATCGAAGGATTTTAGAGATGGCCAACTCTATAATTGGGTTATATTTCCACTACGTTTTATCGTGAATATTAAAGTTCATAGAGTTTAATCATGCCAGTCTAAGTCAAAGAAATGCACCATGTGATCATCATCTGAAAAAACAGAAAAGATATACATAAGTATACAACATCTGTGATGTAACTGTTACACACCTTAGTTACATTCAGAAAGATCACTCCAATGTACATCAGTAATTGCAATTTAACGGAAAACATGCAGCAAAATGACAATTTATGAAATAATGATTATGAATATGAACAATGTAAAGATGAACTAATGAACACTGAAACATAATATTTACTATACATAAAAATATTATTGATTACACATAGAAATATAACATAGATTTATACATCAAAATATATACACTAAGTATATACGTAACAAAGTGGACCTGTTGAACCTGTTCGCTAGAAAATAATCATAAAGGCTTTAACATTTTTTCAGAAACATACTTTGTTCACAGTTCGTCCCTGTGAAGCCCGTGCTGCACATACAGAAATAGGTCATATTACTGCCGGTACTGAAACAGGTTGCATTGTGTTGGCATGGCTTGCTCAGACATCCGTCGATAGCTGAAAAATATTACATTTAACCGTGAAAGAACACAGACCGATGTCATTTAGATGGCACGTTTTGTAGTTCACGTATTTGTTTTAGTTATTTATTTTAAGATGATAGTGTTCTTTCGAGTGTATGTTCTATGATGGTTAACGTTCTTTTCATCATAGCACCCGTGAATATCCGGGTTAGAATTGATCTTCAGCAGGTGAGGTGAGGTGAATTTGGGTTTAACGTCGTGCTTGAGAATATTTCGCTCATATGACGACGTGCATGCGTGTGTATGTGTGTATGTGCTAGCCCAGACTTAAGCTGGTTTTATAGTGCTAGCCCACTGAGATACCATGCCGCAGTGAAGCATGAATACCCCACTCAGACACAGTATACCGACTCCGAGCCGACCAGTCCTTGTAGTACCCATTAATGCCGAGCGCCAGGCTGGGACCAACAAGTACCATATTTTAACGTCTTTTGGTATGACGCGGTCGGGGATCGAACCCGCAACCTTCCGCTCTCCGGGCGGACGCTCTAACCACTACACCACGGAGGCGGTTCTGATCTTCAGCAATGGGATCGGGTGGTCAGGCTCACTGACTTGATTGACTCATGGCATCGTATCCCATTTGTGTTGGCCGATGTTCATGCTGTTGGTCACTGGATAGTCTGGTCCAGACTCGATTATTTACAGACCGCCGTCATATAGCTGGAATATTGCTGAGCGCGGCGGTAAACAAAAAACCAAACAAACAAATTTATAATTGTGCATTATGTACCAATCTCCATTTCATTTCAATATCATTTTGATAAGCGTACCTATAATATTATAGAGTTCCTGTTCAATATACACATATATAAACTCTGTCAAAAAAGAAACGCAACCCCTGTCCTCAGATATGAAAAATTCGTTTGAATGAAGTTATTGCTTCCAAACTAAATTTTATTCGAATGTATTGAAATTATACACGTAATTAATGAAGATTACCATCCAAACAACTGCATTTGTACGCATAAGTGTATTTTATTGCTTATTCCGTCACAACGCATGAAATGACCCCCATGGTGACTTCGCACAAAAAAACCACATGCAAATCATGAAAATGGCAGTTAATGTAGGGGTGTATAAAAGCCCATGTGCTTTCGTATTATATTCATTCATTTGTCGCCGAAAAGCTGTGTTAAAAAATGCCACGATTGAGTGCTGCCGACCGAAATATCGCCATTGGTCGTGTTCAAGCCGGAGAAAGTTTTGGAACTGTTGCACGGCACCTAAATGTTCACAAAACAACGATATCCCGACTTTGGAGCCGCTACAACAACTTCAATTTGACCAACGATCGCCCGAGAAGTGGAAGGCCAAGAATCACGACCCCCCTTCAAGATCGGTACATCCGGGTCCATCACCTGCGTAATCGGCATGCCCTACCAACCGTGACTGCAACACAAATACCAGGTTTGAGGAGAGTGTCAGCTCAAACGATTAGGAACCGTCTGAAAGAAGCGGGTTTACGTGCCTGTAGACCAGTTGTTGGACCTGTACTACGCCCCCTACATCTCCGCCGACGACTCAGGTGGTGCAACAACGTAAGGATATGGACTTAACAAAACTGGAGGCGCATCTGGTTTTCTGATGAATCCCGTTTTCTTTTGCAACATCACGACGGAAGAAAACGTGTGTATAGGAGACGTCATAAACGTTTTGCGCCCATCTGCGTCCGACAGGGGGGACAGATTTGGCGGAGAAGCGTTATGGTTTGGGGATCCATCTCATACAACCAGAAATCAGACTTGGTGATCGTTGAAGGGAACCTGACAGCCCAACGTTACATCAACCACGTATTACAGCCTCACCTTCTCCCGATTATTGACCAACAGACACAGATTTTTCAACCAGACAACGCCCGGCCTCATACTGCACGTGCAACAATGAACTTTCTGCAGAATTCCAACGTCAATGTCTTGCCATAGCCCTCTAAATCACCAGACCTCAACCCTATTGAACACCTGTGGGATACTCTGGGTCGACGCGTACGTCAACGTCAGCCGCCGCCACAGACGCTGCAACAGCTCGGCGTTGCACTGCAGGAGGAGTGGAGAGCCATTCCCCAGGAAAGAATCCGGCGTCTTATCCGTTCTTGTCCAAGGAGATGCCGTGCAGTGATTGCAGCTCGTGGTGCTCATACGAGATACTGAGAAAGACGCCCCCCCTGGTGACAAACTGGTGTCTGTGAGATGACTTTTGAAATGACAATTTTAAACATGCCCATCTTGGTTATTATTCTGCCAAATTTCAGACTTCTGTCTTAAATAATAAAAATGCTGTGTCGTCTTAGAACTTCAGATCAAAATCTCTAAAATACAGGGGTTGCGTTTCTTTTTTTGACAGAGTTTATGTTCGAGGATACCACTGCACTCATGGACCGTTAAATATGGATGATTTACAGTGTCAAAAATGACGAGATGACACAAATAAGACAAAGATGTCTTGCTGTAACACCCCACGGACGTACATAATGTAATTACTACATACGTTATAGACAACCTTTATGGACAACAACTTCTTTTATTCCGCGAGTGCGATATTTCGGTAGAGATTATTGTACCGTTGTCAAGCAAAATCCTACCATTGTGTGCTTGACAACTGTACAAGTATCTGTACCGAAACGTGGCACTCACGAAATAAAAGATGTTGTGATCCATAACAGCTGTCTCTGTTATACTTCCCAACTTCTAAAATACCTTTCATAGACGTAATACATACGTGTTTCACAGTTCTTGCCAGTAAAGCCCGCAACGCACATACAGAAGTACTTATCAGCAAAGTTAGGACTTGTAAGACAGGATGCATTGTGCTGACATGGTATGCTCAGGCATTCGTCGATATCTGACGGGGAAAAGTGTTTTCGATCAGACTTATTCTCTACTTTCCACACTATGACGTTCATGTTATGTCACAAAACAGCTGAAATTCAGAACTGAATTAACATTATTGTAACAATAACTTTAAAAAATGCTTGTAAATATTTTCAACCAATCTGTAGAGCAAAGCGTGAACAAAGGTCTGGTGCATATTCCCAGATTTGGTAATAACGTTATTCTGGTTTGCTCATGATCAGCTCAAGACGTGTCACGGAGCTGACCTCCTGAGATGACGGTGATCGCACTTACTTTACCACAGAATACTATATACAAGGGGTATAAAATATGATTCCCTAGCCCGTACGTATAGCTCAGTAACACCAGAAGTAAGTCAGTTGCAGATCAAAATCACCCCGTAATTCCTTACTAGCGAATGTTTTACCTTACTAGCGTAAGTTTTACCTGACCGCCCAGGAACAGTACGACCCGCAATGGTCCGGCAATACCTGGCGACTATTACACTGGAAAGTAGGACTGCACGGTATTACCGGTATACCGCAGTACGTTTTTCAAACGATACGTATTGTAATATTTTTTTCTGAGAACCGTTATATTGGGTAAAGAACATCTGATATTTTCGTGATTATCTTTATGGTTTAAGTTAAAATCTGCCCAGACTTTCATTCACAGCAGATGTTTTCATTTCTTTATTCAATGACAAAACGACATACTGTAATGCTATAAATTGTATAAAAAATAAACTAGTATCCCTGACTATGCAACCTAATTTTGAGATTACTGTTATCAGGACCAAAACATATACTGTTTTGGGACTTATAATGTAGAAAATAGGATCGACATCTACCATTAGTGTCACTTACTGTCAAACACTTAAGTTCCCAATATATCGCAATACGGGTACGTCAATCGCAATATATTGCAATACAATTTATTTGCCAATACTCAGCCCTACTGGAAAGTACCAAGGTTCTTATACCTTGCGCACGGATATCAGAGAGAGTAATTTGTGCCAATTGTGTTTTCTAAACTAAGATGGACACAAATAGCAAAACCATCAAGGTAGGTGTAGACAGACAAATATAGGACTGAACATACAATACTCAACAACGGTACCAATAAACATTTACATCCCGATACGTACAATTCGTAAGATGACAAGAATGACCCAAAATAAATATACATCAGAACTATGTGAGGGGCAGGTTAAAGGTTAAATTATTCTCTCGGGTTCGATTCGCCACATGGTTACAATGTCTGAAGCTCATTTCTGGTGAACCAAGCCATGATATTGCTTGAATCTTGCTAAAAACGGCGTAATACCATGCTCACTCACTCACATCAGAAATGTCTACATACTACCAGATAATCCCGATAATACAAGACAAAAACGTTCCTAAAACATCTTCAATACATAGATAAACCAACCTATACATTAGAGATATAAGATAAATGTCAAAACAATACATGATGGAAGTATGGCTGTTAAACTGTAAGTGATTAATATGTATGGGCAACAAATTCCTTAATGGCCTCGTGATGAGTGTAAAGATGCCAATCTCTGCTGAAGCAAGCTGTGCTGTGCCAACCGCTGGATAGTGAGTGAGCGAGCGAGTGAGTATAGTTTTACGACGCTTTTAGCAATATTCCAGCAATATTACGGCGGGGGACACCAGAAATGGGCTTCGCACACTGTACCCATGTCCGGAATCGAACACGGGTGTTTGGCGTGACTAGAGGACACTTTAACCACAAGGCTACCCCACCGCCCATTGACATTGAAGTAGCGAAGATGAAGAGCCTTGTTGTACGATCCGTGGACAATATGTAAAGTGTTCAGTTTATTAGTATTACACATGTTCATTCATTTATTTACAATACCTTGATCACAGAGGCGACCAGTAAATCCCGGGAAACACTTGCATTTGAAGGTTGTGCCATTGTTTTCACACACACCACTATGACATGGCGATGCAGTGCATGGATCTAAACATAAACATGTAAACTGAAGGTAAATATATATTGAGAAGAATATGTTTGTGAACCGAGTATCAGGGTCTTGAAGAGTCTTTCTCAAGCATGTGTTTTGTGGAGTTGAAAGCAGCGGACACTAAAACTTTTAGTTTCTAGTATTGGGTGTATTTTGAGGAAAAACAATGTGAACACTTTACAACCACTAACGCAGTATGACGGCAGTTGTTATGACTCCGTTAGTGAATGAGTGAGTGAGTTTTACGCCGCTTGTAGCAATATTCCAGGAGAAATGAGCTTCACACATTGTGCCCATGTGGGGAATTGAACCCGGGCCTTCTGCGTGACGAGCGAATACTTTAACCACAAGGCTACCCCTCCGCCCCTATGACGGCGATAGATCTTGAAGCAAGATAGGCGAAACATTGGAAATTACAACGTTTCTGGATCAATAGTGCGTAATGCCGCCGCGGTACGTCAAAATGCATACTGCTATGGATGAGTATGTCTCCTAGTGGTTATTTAATTAGTCTCCCCCACTCCTCTTGCAGCACCTGACCATGTTCAGGTCTGCAGCCTAGCACCCTGACGCACCTGTCACCCTATTATGACGTGTTTAACGGGAAAAGATATGGACTCATTGCTGGACCTGGCCCTCTATGTTATGCTGCTGAAGGTTCAGTGTCACCACCTTACACACTGTGGAGTGGGGTTCGGTCATTGTGATGCCATCCCACACCATAGGTTGACTTGGGCTGGATGTTCATTTTGACAGGTGATCAGAAAGGATAAACCCAGTTTCGACGTTGTGTACAGCTTCGCTGTCTGTTAGCAATATGGCGACTTGCAAAGGGACAAATGATTCAGACAGACAATACTTTATTACCTTAAACGGAATTCGTTTTGGATCACAGAGCTTGACAAAATTACAAATGAATAACAACATAAAATATGAAATTACTAGAAACATAAAAAGGGATAAATATGTGCTTAAATATAATTAAATGAACAAGATGATATCTGGACATTCAACATTTGTTTATAATTTCAATACTTTTGAGGTACAAAAGCTCGTTTAGTCTTGGTGATTGCATAGGCGGATCCAGAGGGGGGGTGCAGGGGTGCGCACCCCCCCTTTTGTCCTGAAAGTTTATTAAATGACCATTGATACTCTGGTGAAAATGAAGTGTGCACCCTCCCTTTTCTCAATAGTGTGCACCCCCCACCCCACCCCACCCACCCTTTCTCAAAAAGCTGTATCCGCCCCTGGTGATTGGCACTGTGCAGCGGCGGCCCGAAGGTAAAAGCTTATACTCTAGATTTTAAAAATGTGTTTTTTCAATGACCGAACCCCACTCCTCAGTACTTGCCGCTCATGCAGAAGTGAAAGATTATCGAAGGTGACCCCGGCTATTCAATACGTACCTTTAACATCAAAGGTATATGTTATGTAGTTCTGTTTCGGTTAAGTCAATTTCAGTCTGAAAGGCACTGAACTGTCACTGAATATTATTCATAGGTACAGCCACCGTAAAGATCCTCTTAGATCTGATATTTTGAAATATATGGTTTTAGCATGGATTTGGACAATGAAAGCAAAATACAACAGTTAAAGGGGCAGTTATGCAGAAAAGAACAGTACTAACCAGTAATTTCCATTGTAATTCCAAGACATCTTTCTGCGGAGTGTGCACTGCAAGCAGAAAGTGTCTAAATGTACACGACATTTCATTAAATGTTTGTCCGTTATAATTCTTCCGTAAAACTTTTATAAAAAGAAGAAATCTTCCCCATGGGTAAAATAAATAAAAATCTTTTCTTGGCAAATACTTTACACAATTATCGCTAATTTCTGTACATCATTACAATTTAATAATAATATTGATAACATATTGTAGTTTGTACAACACTTTTGTGTGCCATCTGTTGCACATTATTATATCATGACACATAGTTCTGTGCTACATGTTGTATGTACCAAGTGCTATTTCTATATCATGATAATAACAATAACCTCACTTGTAATATGCCATGCAACCATGCTCCACAATCCTGTTATGTATTTTTATACATGTCACTGTACATCTTTTGTAATACATGAAAATGGGAAATAAAATTAATTAAATTAAAAAATAATAATAATATCTCTTCCGTAACTTATACAAACACGTTACAAAATATACATTTAAAAGATGGATACAAAATTTTGAATTATTTAATTAAGCATATTCCAGTTGTGGTGAATATAATTATTATTTTATTTCTTACCCACTGTCATCAAGCGCCTGGAAACATAAATCCAACCGTCCCATCTGGGTAGATGTTATGGAGACATCACTCACAAACACATTCTGTCCATGTCTGGCTATACGCACTGGCGTTGCGACAGAGATTTCTTCCAAATTTGATGCTGTATACTTCAAAGATGTGATCCTTCCGCTTTTTAAACAATATGTAAAAATTTGTATATTATCACTATTTATTGATGTAGCTCTCCATCACCTTATGGTGTAAACGTACATATATATTAACATGTGTTTTGTTAACTATTTTGCAAAATATATTTCGCTTTTGAACGTTATTAACGGATATTTTATATCATAGATTTTTTAACCTGTCTACGGGTGCATGTAGTCACTTCTGTGAATTTTCTTACCCACTTCGCTTGGTTGCAGAATAGATAGGAAAGGAACAGGTTGAATTCTGTAGGCATTGTATACCTTCCCCATCAGGGAATAACGTGAAGTAGGGCTGATTCTGAGGAAAGTAATCACTATGCAGTCTTCAATTCACGTATATAAAATAATAAATAAAAGTAAACATAGAATGTCAGTACAAAAGAATACCCAGTCTTTACTACAGTATCTTCAGAAACGAATCCCGTTTGGCGTAAATTGAAAAATAGCTGTGAAAATTCTATGAATGGATCGCTAAAAATCAGAGATGATTATGAAATACACATTATGAAATTGTGTTTTAATCTGAGTCTTCAACACGTGTATTAGTACCAGAAACTAAAGCGAGCATCCACATTACAGTTGCCTGTGTCCTCCCCGATCAGGTATTTCATGCAATAATGTATAGTTATTGTTGAAGTAAAAAACTGCACATGGCAGTTCATTTGGGTACATATCCAACATACTTATATATGTACTTACCCCAGGCACAACATCAGGTGTAGTAAAGTTTATATCTGGAAAAAAGAATTTAAAGGTGAATGTGCATTTGTTGGGAAACGTCACAAACACGTCGTGTATATATACTATCCCAAAAAGAAACGCATAGGCGTTTTGTATTTTTCAAATCTATTAATTGCCAATTGTGTTCAAACAATCGTGAAAATATGTAACAAAAGTGTTGATAACATGATTTCACACAATTGCACAAGTAAAAAATCAATGGCATTTCTTACAAGGATTAAAAAGGCATCGCCACAACGCAACAGAAATCACCTTCCAGTTGAAATTGTGTAGCAAAGAGCATGCACTGTCTGGCTATATAATTCCAGACTACTTTCTGAAATCGGCATTCGTTTTGAAGGAGTTTCATAGTCAAATCACTACGCCAGGTCTTGACGCTGCGACACGGAACATCGCCATTGAAAGAATGCACGCTGGAGATTACTAATCTTCTGTTGCCAGGGGTCTGAATATTAGTCTGAACACGATATCACGGCTTGCAGCTCGTTACAACCAAACAGGCATAGCAAATGACCGTCCCCGTACAGGCAGACCTCGAGTCACCACTGCAGCCCAAGATCGGTACATCCGGGCACTACATTTGCGTAATCGTGCTGCCACGGGTGAGAGCACAGCAGCCAGGGTGCCTGGACTTCGGGAGATATCCGGTCAAACTGTACGGAACAGGTTGAGAGAGATTGGACTTTGAGACAGGGGACCCGACGTCGGGATCCCGTGCTACGCCGTCACCATCGCGCTCAGCGTCTCCATTATCTAAAGTTATCCACTTGGTTGTATAGACATTTCCTTCCTCTAAACTGATGTGAACATTAATGTACTAAAGTCTATTTGTGGACGAGTTATACATGTTTGAAAATACAACATTTTCGCAACAGATATCTCGGTTATGCGTTTCTTTTTTTAAATACTATATTACACATAGCAACGACAGAATATAAAACAACACTACCTTTCACTATTACGTTGTAATTTCGATCCGGTCCGTCGTTCCTGAAACAGGAAGGTGAAAAGGACGGTGGCACAAGAAACATAAAAAGAATCAAAGCGTAAAAATCAGGTATTCATTACATAGCTGAGGTTGTTAATTGTAGAAAATGAAACCACCAATAAACATTGTAAGTCACTATGTAACTATGAGAACTATTAAGTCAATACAAAATTCCGATATATCAACTGGCTTCCCCAACGAAATCGGCTCATTTCATGGTAAGTCATCAACATGAAATGAGCGATTACCCCTACTCAGTAAAGTACAGATTCTAGTACTTGTTGGGGCTGAATCCAATCCGAGATTCGAACCCACGCTCTCTCGGTCCCAACTAATCGTCAACGGTCTAACCTACTCAGCCACTTCCCCAAGATGGAAGTCTTGGTAAAAATGGATAGCCTACATCACGTACTTTGTTTACTCCCCTGAGAGGTGGAAACTGGCACGACTTTCATGTGAAAGCAAAGTGCATTCATAGTAAGTTACAAAGGATATAAATTCAGTCGTTAATTATGTTTCTGTTAGAATGCTGTTACATTTTTGCCTTCAGTGGTCAAGTTCAATTCCGCCATATTGTTAAGTCATAATTGCTCTTAACACAAACCCACATATTAATGAAACAATTGGTAATAACTCGTGTTTAGTTTACCCCTGGGGCGGAGGGGTAGCCTGGTGGTTAAAGCGTTCGCTCGTCACGCCGAAGACCCGGATTCGATTTCCCATATGAGCACAATGTGTGAAGCCCATTTCTGGTGTCCCCGCCGTGATATTGCTGCAACATTGCTAAAAGCGGCGTAAAACCGTACTCACTCACGCACTCGGTTTACCCCTTGTCGTCTGTAGCTAGTGCACCGATGACATAGGTTCCCACATCAGACTTCTCCGTGCGCCATTGTACAATAGTGTACTTGATGTCATCATTCGTACGATTCATGTCGGATTTCAGTGGTGGGAGGACAAATGTTCGACTTGGAATAGACCTCACATGGAAGAAGTCCACTTTACTGAAATAAACATTTATCCAAATAAATAATGATGGAACTGTGTGTCTTTATGTGCTGATGAAATGATGCCCTATTAAACACAGTGCGTACCTTGAAGCTGATTTGTATGGCTTGGCATAGAGAGGGATTTCCAGAGTTGAGCCAGCATAAACGTAGAATACGTGTTGACTACTCTTCGTGGGGGCAACAAATTCCGGCGCCTCAATGACTTTAAGAGTCTGTATCATGAACTGAAAGTATTAATAAAATAGTTAATGAAAAATAATAGACTTCATCATAAGATTGAGTCTTTGAACGGCATTTAGAAGGAGTAAGAATATACTCCGATATGACATCCATAAATTTGTCATCATAAGATGAACAGGGCCTGTAAGCCTCGCAAGGCGATACAGGTTACACACCACCAAATGTTTTCCCATAGACTTCTATAGTAACCTTATAATTTTTTTAAAAATAGACAAGCTATCAACAGCCATTCCATGTACACATGGGTACACTCTGGCCTTTAAACTACAATAAAACACAATATCAGGCCAACTTGTCCGGCTCGTTTTGCGAGGACAGGAAGCGGAACACATCAACCCCAGTTCCGCACCAAATGTCACCTACTGGAAAATATCTGTACACACAATAAGCATAAGTCATGGTGATGAAAATGACAGCACTGAATACTTAAAATTGTGGTCAGTTTTAATTACTGGTTGGATATGCTTTTAAAAACATAAACATCTTACACTATTTCATCCAATCACAGCTGTCACATGTCTCTATCTCTTCATTTGTTTACATACGGTTCTCGCTCAGTGAGCAAGCGATTCTCATTTAGTGTAGTATAACCTACTACCGGGATTAAGCTGATTCCCGGCTCACGTTGCGCAGGCCAACTTGCGATATGCGAGACGGGGGCCCAGTTTACTTCCGGTATGTGACTTTACTAGATCGGGCCAGGTGTACAACCATGTTTGGCTGTCACAGCTGTTGACAGTCGTAATAGTTGGCTAACATTTACATCGGAAATTGGTTATTCCTGCAGGGATTATCGGTTCCTTACTGTCAACTGACAACCAGGAGTCCATTCGAAAAGGTATGAAACGTTGTTTGTCACCGGAAGTACTAAGGTCTCGCGAAATGCCGTGACCTACTTACGGGCCCTATGCATGTGTCACATCTTGTGTTGTGTGGGTAACACTTTACCTGAACTGTTACAGCGCTGATCTCCTCATGATATCTACTCATGAAAAACGGATACGGGTCACCCTTCCGTATCATAGGCTTCTTGTTATAGTCACTGACCATAAGGGCGATAGCTCCAAATCCCCCATCAAAGAAGTGATCCGCTTCAAAGGCTTTGATTTCAATGCTGCAATCCTAGGATCAATGAAAAACATGATCACTCTCAATCCTTTGGATACACATAGATGTCTTGTATAAGATTCGTTTAACTCAAAGTATATTTGATTATATTCATCCTTTAAAAACCCGTGATGGTCCGGATTAGAATTGATCGTCAGTAATCCATGCTTGTCGTAGGAGGCGACTAACGGGATCGGGTGATCAGGCTCGCTGACTTGGTTGACACATGTCATCGTATCCCAGTTGTGTAGATCGATGCTCATGCTGTTCATCACTGTATTGTCTGGTCCAGACTCAATTATTCACAGATCGCCGCCATGTAGCTGGAATATTGCTGAGTGCGGCGTTAAACAACCAACCAACCAACCTTTAAATTCATACCGCTTTACCTATTAAACCTGAGCTACAGGAAATCTACCTTATTTATAGTAACGTTGTTAAGTGGATGTATACCGCCGGCATTTACAAATAGTGCCACCCCACACTCCACAAAGTCCCCATCGCTGTCCCACGCTGCGAGTCTGATGGTTGTTACAGTATTTAGGAGAACTCTGGAAGATATATAAGTGAGGTGGACTTGGAACCTTTTTCAAATCCGTGGGAGAAGTAATTATATACTTCATGTTCATAAATTATGAAGTATATATCACATAAGTTCTTATTTTGAAACAAAATATTTTAAACAATCATAGAAAAGAGTTAATAATATTATTAATCGAAAACACAAAAAAGAAATGCTTGTGTTCAAACTTCCATCCATCCACCCACCCACCAGTCCATCCATCCATTTTATCCGTCCACCCATCCATCCATCCGTCCATCCATATGTGCAGAAGACAAGACGAGACCGATGCACACATGCAGCACGGACGACCTGTTAACAATACTCAGACCCGATTGGCTCACAGTGTCACGTGTGATGCACGGCTTAATACTTAAAGGGACCATCTGTTCCATGTTTACATCTCACATTCCACCCCTCCAGTGGTATTTAAGAGTACAAGACCTTTACTAACCAAAATGTTTTTACGTCGCGTATCAGCTGTTTTAGAATTTACACATGTAAAATCACCGAAGATTTTACTCACAACCAAACTCGTCTTAAAATGTTTCTTGCGAGATTTAGGACTAATTAGAATTTTAACGGCAACGTTATCACCTATTCTAAAGTTTCTCGATTGTCTGTCACATGTTTCTTCTTGAGTGAGTGGGTTTAGTTTAACGCCGCACTTAACAATATTCCAGCTATATGGCGGCGGTCTGTAAATAATCGAGTCTGGACCAGACAATCCAGTGATCAACAGCATGAGCATCGATCTGCGCAACTGAGAACCGATGACATGTGTTAACTAAGTCAGCGAGCCTGACCACCCGATCCCGTTAGTCGCCTCTTACGACAAGCATAGTCGCCTTTTGTGGCAAGCATGGGTTGCTGAAGACCTATTCTACCTCGGATCTTCACGGGTCTTTCTTCTTGACGTTCATGTTTGGCATGTTTCTTTGAACACAGTTGCCACAGTCAACTCATGTCTGCTACTTCCTCCCCTCCAGAAGGAACACTGCTGTAGAGACGACACACGTCACTTGATCTGCCAATCATGGCGAAATAAGGTGATACTCCTGTTCTGTTTGGACACGAGTTATGAGCCAACACGGTAACACTTTGTGTGTCCCAATTCTTTTCACTGGTTGCATCTCACACCATAGATGATTTCAAAGTTCTATGTGCCCTTTCCACTGGATTTGTTTGAGGACTAGCTATCGGGGTATAACAGAGCACAACACCCCAATGCAGGGCCGTAGTTCAGTTTAGTTCAAAGATTACGTACAGATGCTACAAGTTTGCAGGAAAAAATAATATTTGATACAAAATTGGAGATTACATAAAATGGAGTCTAAAATCAGGATGTGCTAACACTGACGCCTTAGTGAGTACAGTCTTAACTCTGCCAAACATACGTACGAGATTCTACCATGCGATTGAGTGGCAACACCAGATCGGAAAAGTGGGTATACATCTGTCAAAGTATGTAGCCGGAAAAAAAATGACCTTACTTGCTTCCATATACAAAGAACAGGATAATTCCGAACTGCCTCAATACCTTTCCTAACTCCATCAGCAGAAATTAAGAAACCAAGATATTCTATAGTAGCCATAAAGAAATGACACTTGGAAGGTTTTAATGTCAAACCAACAGACATCATTCGCTCAAACACCTCACGCAACAGTGACAAATGTTCATCGGCCGCGGACGAATGGACACACACACATCGTCCAGATACACCAAAACGTGATCTTTCGAGAACCCACATAGGACCAGATGCATAGTACGTTGGAATGCTAAAGGGGCAGTTTTAGAGCCAAAACACATACGCAAGAATTGCCAGACACCAGACGAGACCTCAAAAGCGGTTAAGGGCATAGAAGGTTCATCCCAAACAATCTGATTATAAGTAGAGTTCATATCAAGAACACTGAAAAAAAAATTCAAATCTGCATTCGTTGTAAGTGTAAGCTTGAATAAATGGCCATTCATCTTACCTAAACCTGTAAACAGTGTGTCTTTGTATTCTCTGAGCAATGCCCTCAACTTTTCCCAGAGTAAATCATCCACAGGTCCTTTGTTAAACTCGGGATCGCTTAACTCCCTCTGTTTTGAAGTTGAAGGTGTATTTGAACACACAGACTCCTCACACTCCCGGGCCTCGCCAAGAGTCTGACATCAGTACAACTTCTTACTCACAGGTTCTGGATTCATTACCAACGCACACATATTGCCTGAACTAACAACAGACCTGGCTGGAAACAATGTTGTCTTGGTTTCAAAATTCTCATTACGTTCAATCACCATCTGTTCACCATCACCCAGGTTCCGACTAACAGACACCGGCAACACTTTCTGACAGCTCTGTGGTATAACGACAGATTCAGTCAAATGTACAGATTCGATTAAGTTACCCAATTTGACGTCATTATGTACCCTGGGTAACTTTGATAAGAATTTTGATAAGAAATCCTAGGCAAGCAGAACATTCTCAGTACTGTTTTCCAACAAATGGAAAGTACAATCGTAGATACTACCATCAATACGGACATACGTATTAACTGTACCGATAGCATCTAATGACTCGCCCGATAAGCGACTTCGACTTTGTCTCCTGTATGGACACACCGCTAGGAAAAGCCTTCTCCAACGAGCTAACACTAATGCATGACACACACACACCTGAAAGGATGACTGCTTGCATACCGAACCTACCAATTTCAACAATTTTGGATGGTGAAGCAGAAGGATGTACAACATTCACTCTCTTACGACAGAATCGTGCAATGTGACCTCGTATACCACACTGGTAACACTTTCTCTCATCATGCGTACCTCTCCTGGAACTCGCTACACCACGTGATCCAAAGGACTGACATAACACGAGAATGTGTACTCACCTGAATAGATGCTAAGCGTAATCTACTACGACACCCTTTCCCCTTATGACAAAGTTGTTTGCAAAACGTAAAACTGCAGAATTATCAGAACTGTTCTGGGACTCAGTATTTTGCAGGCGACGAGTCACGTCTACAAGACTGTCAAATTTGGAACTTTATCTTGCTGACAAACAATGACTTGTAAATAATCCTTAACAGATTTGGAATACAGACCATCATAGAAACGCTGAGAACATAGTTCTTCCTTGGTTGATGTTGTAAATGAAGGATAAGGCTCGTCTACTTTTAAAGCCAAACGGTGCGCAAATTCATCAATGGTTTCAGAAACCTTCAGTGACAAAGTATGGGAATCACTAGCTGCATTTTGTTTACATTCAACAGTTCTTCAATTTCTTTTATCAAATACTTCTTGAAAGTTTCAAAGTCAGATTTTGATTCAGGGGGACAGAGACCAATCACCGTGTCACGTGTGATGCACCGGTACACATGTTTACATCTCACAATACTAACATACATACATACATACATACATACATACATACATACATACATAAAATACATACATACTCGTACATACATACATACGCACGCACACATACATACATACACGCATGCATACATACACGCACGCACGCACACATACATACATACATAAAATTCTACTCCGCGAGATATGCTCATTGACCTACTTGTATAAGGGCTTAAACATCACAAGCGGGCTGTTGTTCGCCTGCATGGTGTCATTTCTTTCGTTTGGATTTATCTTTGCTTGAAGATGAAACGGTGTGTCACCTCTGTAGTTATAGTCAAAGGCTTTCCATGAGTCACCCCTCAACCTTCAATAAACATGAACATGATTTATTGAATGCAATCCCACGGTTACCATAGGTTAACATAACTGACACCTACACTCAGTTAATGGTCTTCTACTGACAGTGTATACACATACTCCTATTATCCATTTCTCAGTCTGTGAGAGATACGGATGATCTCGTGGTATAAGATGCCGCAACTATTCCGTGTACAGCGTTGTATTCTTTGGGAATGCGAGACAACTGTAGTTCGACAACTGGGTTCGAGTCCGGTCGCCAAGGTAATATTTGTGTTTGTAGGCATCTCTTCTCGTGAGTTTCACCACAATGGTAAACATTTACCAATACTTTGAAATTCCGGCACACCTGAAACTATCCCGTAGTATTGAAGATGGACTATTGTCCAAGGAAGCGGTAAGTGATTTTACCCACTCCGTTTACAGCTGCTACGGGTAATGGATCAAACATTGTCTATGTCAGAAAATACCTTTAGGTCCGACATTAAACGACATTTCTTCGATATCAAATATGATTAAACTCAAGATATTTGTCAACGAAAACTGTGAGGAATTTGCACAACTGTGATAGCTGATTATAAATCAAATCGACAGATGCAATGTGAGAAAGAACATTTTGTTTCTCGTACTGCTGTAACATAAGCAAACTTAAAGGTTGATATTCTTCTAATTGCATTATGCGATAATTGTCATCCATCACATCAACGAAAATCTAAACGTTCTTTTTCAAAATAAAACGAAATAATGATTTTAATGCTTCGTTTATGTTGAAAAGTTACACTGAGCAAAAGGACATGAGGTCTATTTATCTTAAACTATCTTGAAACAATTGATGTTAAAGACTAAATTAACCTCAGAACCCGTATCGCAATACAATGTCATGGGGAACAGCCCAAATTAAGTGCTAAATCATTTTTTTGTGTACAGTAAGGCCTATCAAAGAAACCTAACAGGAGTGCTTGGTAATAGTGTAATGGGCAATGGTATTTTGCATCGACGCTTCTTAAAAGTAGTTCCTGTTGGGTTTTTGCAACGATGACGCCAGTGTAACATACTTACACAATATCTGTGTATTGAGCTGCAGGGCTGACCTCCAAAATGATTTGAGCGACTTCCTGTTCCCATTGGAGAGGCACATTCACCGCTTGTATTTCTTCAGTTACCATTCCCTTTGAAACTTTGTCAGATATTTGCCTGAAACTTATATTAGGGTGTGAGTAGTAAGTCTCCGAAGTCCAGTTTCCAAAATATGCATCTCCATACATGTCCAGCATATGCTTCCGGGTTACGATTGTGCTCCTTCCGAGGTCTTTGATAGAACAGGTCATTCCACAAGGCCCTTCGCCCAAAACCCATCCGGTAACTGCAGTTATCTCAACCTGAAAATAAAGAAGAAAGTCTTATTCAAATGTGCAATACTAGTAGTTAATAGTCAGTTCCATTTGGTAGATGTGATTTTGGTTTCAGGGAACACCATTTAAACGCATCTATCTGCCTGATTAATTTCACAAATCGTGACACTTAATTCTCTGTTTGCCCGCAGTACACAGTTTGTCTTAGTTAGGTCATGGGAACATCAACAAATCTAAAGGTAGTTATATGTTTTTGACAATCTGCGTCTTGGTACCATGAACCAAAGTCAATTTGTTTGTCAATAATCTTTGGAGCAAATGGCAGTCCTATAGTATGTATTTGCCGTGCTGGGGATTTTTGGAGATGTCTACAGTCCGCAAAATACCATGTTAACAACCTCGACAAAATTTTGTTAGGATAACAATTTCAATACAATTTCTTCTCTGAGAGATTAAGTGTTAACCTGTCTTTGAAGACAAATATACATTAACAATTTCGTTATATTACTGTACCACATTGATATCTCAGCTTTCAAATGACAACTCTATATTATAATTGTGATATTTAAGTCATTGCTCCATTTAGAATTTAGTCAAGGATAAACAAACATATCAACTTCAAACTGGTCTGTTTGTACTCGCGTGTACATGTGAGTTGACTCAGTGGTTGCTTCAATATATCACGGACTGGATACATGTCTCTGCGTCTACAGAAAGTATTAGCATGTCTTGGATACACAAAGCAGTGGTTCATAAACCTGCAAAGATGCATACACCACCAGTCGACATGCAACACTAGTAATTAAGGCAAAATATGACATTATAAAATAAAATGTACCTGATACGCATTTGGATTCGATGTATTTACAACCTTGAAAGTCAGCGACCCTCCCATGAAGTTCTTATTCTGAGCCCAAACCCCCAGTTCGGTGGTCAGAAGCAGCACCCAGACCCAGGACAACTTCATCATGGATCTTCCCTGAACAATGCTTAAAGGCTGGATATTGATGAACCGCCCCAATTGTCTGAAATAAGAAGTATAATACACTGTAGTTTGTATTAACATTTGTCTTAAACATGAATTCTGTGTATCTAATTATTGGTGACCACGCCAAGATAATATGTAAAACCAAGAAGAAGGATCCCCTACCTTTCACTTGGTTGCTGTCTGCAACGTCAGTCCTCAGTCGTTCGCTGACTTGCAATTGTCCATTCCCCAACGTCCAGACAATTAAGCATTGTATCTCGGCAACACAGGAATAGCGATGGTCAGATTTTCAGCCAGTGTTTATCTAAAGCTGATGGAATAACGGCAGATCTCTTTGTTGATATGTGTCTCTATGGGAAAACGGAGATTCAATTGAAGTGTTGTCATCTAAAGCATGACTAATCTATGTTGTGGCAGCTAAATTGTTCAGTTTACATGTTTACCTTTAAAATAATGTTGGGGTACAGTGGTTGTCGAACTTCAGAATGGTTTTATCAGCAAACCTATCAAGATCAGAAGTGAAAAATGTCACACAAACAAATAAATATCTCAAGTTGAGTTAGTGAATGTTGTGGATATTAAAGCTGAGGGAATTAATACAGAAACGTAGGTCGCCCAGGGTGAAACTCCAGGTGAACCACACGATAAATCCCTGGCACGTAAGGTACATAATCCTTCATTTGGTCTTGTGCTGCTAGAACCCCAGGTGAGGGATATAGTATCTCCAGGAAGAGGGGCTCCCCACAATGTTTGAATGAGTCACGCTACCTTGGTCTCACTGATTACACCGAACTATGCGGGCAGACGAACAAAGTCCGCTCTCTTATTTCTTTCTCCTGGTATATAGGGTATCCCATAGAGTACAGGATTATTGATCCTTTCCAGCATTCCGGAGGGTTGTATCCGGTCAGAGTGAGATTTAGGACTGGACAGTGCTATAAAATAATACTGATTCCGTAAATAGACTGATAAAATGAAATTAGAACGACTGTGCAGTGGAGGCTACAAGACGTGCAAGACTACAAGATCGTTTATCGGCTTATATACCAAGGATTAAATATTTCAGAGGTGGGTTGCTCGCTGTCGCTTGGGATTTGAGACAAATTGTACAATAGCGGCAATACTGTGAATTAAAATAAATACTTAACGGCCAAGTCCAAATATGACTACATTCAGCATTTGGTCTTGTGTTGCTCACTCAATGACGAATTACCATCGGGGGACCTTCGGGATTTGGAGGGTTCGATCTTGGAAAAATGACTCACATTAAATGATAAGCGTTACCTTTATAGACATATGTGTATAGGCAGGTAAGTAGATATTTAGGTGGATAATATAGAGGTTATCCATAAATGTTTCATGTCTCCATGTCATTGAAACTTCTAAATGCTCACACTTTCTTGACACGCATTTAACCATGGAATAAATAGAACAGTGAAATTCCAATGGTTACTATTTTTAGAAGCGCCAGTAAACGGCAAGGTTTGACCGTAGTTAATGCATGAAGCGGAGGTGTATGTAGCAAGTACACGTTTCTCCAATAGATGGTTCCGGGTGTTCTAAGAAGTGACAAATAATACGTTTGATTAGCTTAATCGTGATCTTGTGAGGGTTCTGCTCATATGTGAGTATGAACTGGTCACAGTTGCGAAATGAGTACCCGTTAGTCGACCGAACTTTCTAAATAGATGTTTTTAATAAGCAGTTTTCTGTGGTCAGTTGAATGCAGAGGCCGATGACGTACTAGAAATAAAAACGAGTGTAGTCCAAATATGTATCTATATATCGTATTTCCATGCATCAAGTTTATTTATTACACCAGTTAAGAATCAATATGCTCAGCATTGTCAATACAATTGTATTTTATTGTATTATATTACTTTCAATGAAAGCGACAGAAAACGTTTGAAGAATGTGGTTTTTTTCTTGTTCATCTTTATAAAGTTTCTTGTAAAATGAACTTACCAAGAATAAGTGTTTGTTTTGTTTGTACTTATTAAAGTAATTTCCTACTCGGAATAACTTGCGTTACAAGATATCAGTTATGGTTGAATGTTTTGTATGATCAACACTGATCCCGGTTGTACTGATGATATTGTCATCTTGATAATTTCATGCTGATAGTACTGGTCCAACAAAGTTATGTTGTGTCTTCAGTTCCTTAATTATGTAAATGATAGTAACAATACCCGAAAATGTAGAAAGTGGTGCTAAGTTACGATATTCATAGGACTCTTATAAAGTCAACTTCTTTGGGTGGATTTAAAAGTTGGTGTGATGAACAACGGGGAGAGTTCTATGGATATACAACTTCTTAATTATTAATGTAAGCGACGTTTCGGTGTATCTGCTAACGCGTTATCAACCGAGTTGACTCTACTTTGTAAATGTCTCTTGTGCAACTGTGGCTGTTGTTTGTGGAATTTGTGAATTGAGTTATTGACAGTTCCATGGGCCTACTTTCCTTGTTTACCGAGTTCCTACATATTACGATTCCATATCATACTGTGAATATATTGTGTTATCACACACATTCTCATCATTATAATTCATTTATGTATGTTTGACAAGATACGTGCATGTTGTTTAATATGCTTTAAATGTACAACTACTGGTATTGCCACACTACGCTGTGTTAATTCAAATATTATCTAACACTCAGTACTCTACAGCGGACTTTACAAGGGCGACACAAACATGCAGCGACGTTGTACGATTGCGACTCCATCATAAGCAGTGTTTATGAATAATGAATTATGAATTTATGTCGCAAATTTGCAATGTTGCAAAGGTAAGATAAAACAAATACAATCGTTCTGTCCCGGAATCCGAAAGGAGGGTTTTGTCGTCACAAGTAAGCACAAAAACCTCACGTTGTCGTCTCCTTTATTGTTATTAAATACATTTTCAAATATGTTTAGACATAGACGATGCCTACATATCCAAAATTACCAGAACGTACTGTGTATCCTTAGCACTTGCTCTTTTGGTGCCAGAAATCGGCTTCACTTCGAAGAAATCCACCTCCTGCAAAACAGAAACGATCAGTGCTACGACAGTCGTAAGTTTATGTTAAGGTATGGGAGTTGGTACTAAGATCGCTTTGTACAACGGCACCTAGGAACATGTATGACGACCTGAGTCGTTATTATTTGAGAATCAATCATTTTGCATTTGAACCCATTTGAATAAACTTATTTACTCCAAAAAGTCCTATAAAAACTTCTGTATCAGGACAATGCTCAGCAAATGACAAACACAAATGGCAGGGGTGTATTTGGGGGAACGACAGCCTTACCTGAGAGGATGCAATGAATGCTACCCTGTTTTTTCCATTGTAACCATTGACAGAAACCGTGACAGCGTTGGCATGCCCACTGGTCTTAGCAAACGTATGCCACGCCAGGCGCTCACTGAAATTACTTGGAACAGCTGCAAAACGAAGCCTCAGATGTAATTTGAATTAAATTATATTGAGATTATGTGTTCTGCTATGGACATATGCTTTGTAATACCGATTGCATGTGTCAAAACTAAAGATCATATCGCTTCCAAACGTGTGTCAGATAGGTTACAATTGCAGTTGAAATGATGTGAGAGGGGTTTATTATCTCAATGTAATATTCATTCAACTACAAAGAACAACCTTATGGTAACACACACAATGTTTATGTGAAATATTTAGGCATTTAATATAGTTTATTGAATACCATATTGAATGTCACATCATACACATCGTTATAATGTTCACATTGTGATTGTCGGCGATGGTGTCCCAAAAGCATAATGATCGTTATAAATATTTGAAAAAACGCGTAAATACCTCCTTGAGATGACGCTGGTCATGAATATTTTTATGTTTACTTTTGTAAATCTTTTCTGCTGTCTGCTTTCAAGAATTTCAAATCAATTTGGGGCGGTGGGGTAGCCTAGTGGTTAAAGCGTTTGCTCGTCACGCCGAAGGCCCGGGTTCGATTCTCCACATGGGTACAACTTGTGAAGCCCATTTCTGGTGTCCCCCGCCGTGATATTGCTGGAATATAGCTAAAAACGGCGCAAAACCACACTCAGCCAGCCAGTCAAATCAATTTACGGACCTCTGGGTATTCATACAGTTTCAGATCTGTGGGATTTTGATTGACTTTTTACAATGGTCATTCCAAGACTGTTCAATACAGCACAAATAGGCAACGTTTCAACAAAACTAGATTTTGGTAAAATATCACAGAGTCGCTGTCTGTTTATATTCAGTTTATCACTGTTCTCTGTCAACCGTACACGTCTCTTGTCAATGGGGGCGGTGGGGTAGTCTAGTGGTTAAAGCGTTGGCTCGTCACGCCGAAGACCCGGGTTCGAATCCCCACATGGGTACAATGAGTGAAGCCCATTTCTGGTGTCCCCCGCCGTGATATTGCTGGAATATTGCTAAAAGCGGCGTAAAACCAAACTCAGTCAGTCAGTCAGTCTTGTCAATGGTTCTTGTTGGCGTCCCGCAGCTGCCAATATGAGCAGAGACATCAACAAATATGTACACAGTACTCACCCAGTAATACTGCATCCGAGCCGCCATAACCACCCACAGTCATGTTGTTGATTTTCAAGTCATTTCTGTTGTCAATGGAAGCCACGGAGGACTGCGCCATAAACATCACACTGTTGACACCAGCAGCGATCTCAATGCTCTTCACACTGTTGCCGGCGCCGCTGCTTAGCCTGGAGAATAACATATATACTGAGTGAGTGAGTGAGTGAGTGAGTAATATGGTTTTGGCCGCTATTAGCAATATTCCAACAATACGGCGGGGGACACCAGAAATAGGCTCCACACATTGCCTCTGTGTTGGGAATTGAACCCGGGTGTTCGGTGTGACGAGCGAACGCTTTAACCACTAAGCTACCCTACCGTCCCCACATTATACTGTCTACCTTTGAGATGTCATGGTGGGAAGTTTCATGTCAGTTTGTATTTTGTACAATTGCTTTTGTACATGACACATGCAAGTGAGAAACCGAAATCAGGGAACAGTTATGCAAAACAACGCCATAAAATGATATTCCGGTTAAAATCACATTAATCGCTTGATCGAAAACTTCATTATTGTTAATGCCTCAGTGGTGTTTCGGTGGCCCTTCCCACAGTCCCATGACGTTGTGCATTCGTGGCATGATGTGGTGTTCATTAGCCGTTTAATTGTTTTCAACGATCAAACGTCAAACAAGCTTCCCAAAGCAAGTTTGTAACATTCATGTTCTCCATGAATGTTTCACCTTGATGAGGTCATATGTCATACTTATTTCTCTGGTAAAGATGCTTGGAGCTGTATGTTTAGAACAACCAACACGTTATTAAAGTAATGTTTTGAAAAACTATATGCTAGAGTGTTACCTCTGCATTCTGAGGTATTCTCAACCTACCTGGCAATATAGAACTGCACCTCCTCCACCTGTCCGCGATCAGTATCGATTCTTCCCCCTACCGATATCGAGGTGGCACCGTGCATGTTGTAGGTATTCACGTACTTGTCATACGTCGGCCTCTGGTGCGATGGCATAATCGTTAATCTGCAATTGCATTGTCAAAATATGACCCATTGGAATACTAAAAAATATAATAAATTGGCATTGTGAAAAGTTCAAATGATCAGTTAGTGTTCAAATTCAAGAGTAAACCATTCTCACTTACTAAAACCGTTTGATGGTTTTCTGTCGATACATAAATGTTATAGATGGTATAAGACAGATGACCTTGAGTATTGAGACCAAAATATGTTGAAAAGAAATTAGGGATCATGAATATTTTATAAATTATGTTGCTTTCTGATTGGTTTGGGTTCTGTTTAGTTCTATTTTGGGTTCTTTGTTTGGTTTTGGGGCTTTGTTTTAGTTTGGTTTGGTTTTTAATTAATTCATTCATTCATTCATTCATTTATTTATAAAAATTGTTTTCCTTTGTGTCGTTGATTTGTCCTATTTCGGTGGAGGGGAGGGTAAAATGACATGTATCTAAATAATCATCGCAAGTATATATAGATATTCCTTTTCAGCAGAGCGATGCTTAAGAAGTATTTAACACTGTCACAGCAGAAAAACAACGGTGGCGAAACTGGCTTAAGCGTTGTTACAACAAGAGATGCCTACGATGAAAGTTCAAAAAGTTTTTACCCATGGAGGCTGCCGTGGTTGTTTTGGATATCCTCGGTGTCGTATCTGAAGATGGAGTTGCCGCCGTCGGTATAACCAGCAAAGTAAAGTTTCTTGTCATTGTCGTTGTAGTAGATGTGTTGGATGCGACTGTCGGCCATGTTCTGTGTGTCATAGTCCTCGATGCCTTATTAACAGAATTTCTTTAACGTCAAAGCAACATTTGATTACTGCAGTGCGCGAACAAAGTGTCTCTAGTTGGACATCATTGCACTGAAGATTTTTGTTTGTTTTTTTACGCCGCCGTTTTTTATGATGAATATTCGGCAATATTCCAGCTATATACCAGCGATCTACAAATAATCGAGTCTGGACCAGAAAATCCAGTGATCAACAGGATGAGCGTCGATCTACGCAATGGGAGTACGATGACATGTGCCAACCAAGTCAGGGAGCGTGACCACCCGATCCCGTTAGTGGCCTCTTATGACAAGCATGGGTTTCTGAAGACCAATTTTAGCCCGGATCGTCACGGGTATGAACAATATCTTATAAAACAGCTTCTTTGTAGTGTCTATATGGACCTTCATGCATGCGGCTGAACATACAAATTCGGCCTAAATATTTCGTTTTCTTAACAAGTAGCGTCATCTACAATCCATCTTGAAAAGCGTACAAGGATTCAAAGGTCCGGGTTCACCTGATGTTTGCACATTGCAATTTCCCATTCATGATTTTATAAAAACTAAAATTGTATTTGTTTTAGTCGTTGGCGATGAATTAAGTAAGGTAATTTATTTAACCTCTGGGTTTCCGATGTATTTATAATTATATCAAAGTATTCCTAATGATTTAAGGGGAAGGATATTTTGCGTCCAGGATCCAGTAATAAGGCGAGATGTACACTTCTTGTTATCCTCGGCCTTTCAGCGGCACACCATACATGTGTTGGTGCGTACCGGTAATTCGCTGTCCTTTCAGATAGTTACCTCCAACACAGTAATCCGTCCAGATCACTTTTGACAGCAAATAATCCATTGCTAAAAGGCACGGGACTTGCACCGGGATGTGATGTGGGTAACTTTGGAAGAAATAGCTGTAGATAACCTGCAGTAAAAGAAGCTCTGGTCGTTAATATGGGCTTAGTATGACTGGAATCCAGTGATCAACATCATGAGCATCGATCTACGCAACTTGGATATGATGACATGTGTCAAATAAGTCAGTGAGCCTGACCACCCGACCCAGTTAGTAACCTCATACGACAAGTATGGGTTGCTGAAGACCAATTCTAACCGGGATTCTTCTAATTCCGTAAGGAAGTTACAGTTGGATTACAAATGTATGCTGTGGACATATATTGAGCATGAAGTATAAACCAGCAACAACGAAACCATACAAAACCTCAATCATGAATTAAAAAAATGTCACTGTATCGGCTTCGCTTAGTGACGAGCTTTTACTCCATGTTCTGCAGAACGTGACTTTCAACAAGTAGAATTGATCCACATTTCCGTTTCACTGTATCTCTGTATTTACTGATGCATTACATTAGGTTTATGGTATTTGCCACCCTGCCTTTGTTTACTAGACCACGGAACGCGGTGCGACTGATTTAAAACAAACAAGCACAGCGGTTACAAACGCGGGCAATCCTATTTGACAATCATCAGACTATTCCCAGTTGCGTGTGTTTTCTAGAAGAAGGCGGTTTACCTTAGGCTGCTGGTCTCATTTGTTAATAACGTTCCGGGATTATATTATTATTTTCCTGATATTCTGTAGGTCAGAATAACCTAGCGCTTCCCTGGTCTGCTTTTGGCTAAATGTCAGCAGAGATTGCAGGATTTGTTCCAATGTGTCACAACCAGTATGTTAACTTAACGCAAACACTTAACCGTCAACATTAACTGGTGGTATATTAATCAGCGATATCTGATGACACACCTTCTTGTGGGTACCTTGCAGGAAGCTTGGTACTGTAAGCCCACCTACAAGTTGCCTAGCTGTGCTTGCTCGTGGCGAACCTGTAGGTCTTTATTACTGTACAAATCTAACAGTTAACAGAAAACTAAACATTTCATTATGTTGCATGCTTTTTGCTAATTTTTCACTTAACTGAGGCATGAACATTTATGTATCACTATTAAACAATGATGATACCACCGTCGGTACCTATCACAAACACACTCAAAGTCAAGTCAATTGTTTACCGATAAAAAAAAATCATGTAAGCACGTACCATTTTCCTGTATGGATCTATGGCGGTGTCAGTGTAGTGATTCTTTCCTAGCTGTTTGTCACCAAGAAGTTTACCACTGGCGTCGTAATGGAAGAGATGCCCTGACGTCAACAGCATGGACACAGTACCGTCGGTGGCGATGTCGCTCTTGCACTTGGTTCCGGAGCAGCCGTGAGCTATATTGTTTATTCAAACCTCAAAATAGATATACACGAAAACGGCGACATCATTAGAGTCAATGGCGACATCATTAGAGGCTAAAATATCGCCTATGTGACTATAAATCTTAACTCCCTCAGTATTAGAGTCAAATGTATCATAGTTCTCTCTAAGTTCAAATTAGACAAATACATTTGAAGGTTTGAAGCCCTTGACCTGCATGTGATGTATGTTGCAGCCAAAAGTCTACTTTGAATGAGGCCTTTATGCTGTCTGGCCATATATCTTTGAAATGCTTATACGTGAAACACAGGGGCCTCAGTTTTCAGAATCAAGAGCAATATATATTTTCATGCAAACACATACCAACATTCCAGACCTGTTTGAAGTTCTGGTCGAGGACTGTAATACCAAAATCTCCCTGGATGAGAATTCTAGGAGTACCAGCCACATCTCTGACTCTGATACCAGTTACCTGGTATATACAAGCATGTTAGTTGAAGTAACAAGCAGGGTTTTACATCAGCATTGGGAATATACCAACCAAGTCTCCCCCGGGGTTACCAAATTTAGAATTCTAACATTGTACCATGTGAGCTATCACTCTTAAGCCCTTCCAATACCGGTGTCCAGTCTCAGGGTACGTGAGTATGATCTGACTCCCATAATGTATGTTTATATGTTTGTTTATTTGTTTGTTTTTTATCCCCGCATTCCACACATATGACGGCGGTCTGTAAATCATGTCTGGGCCAGATAGTCCAGTGATTGACATCATGAATATCGACCCATGCAATTAAACGATGTCCTGTGATCCACCAAGGCATTAAGCCCAATCACTTGATCCATTCAGTCGCTCGTAACGACAAGCAAAAGTTGCTGGGATTTATATTCATAACTTTACTTCTACCAGAATCTGCAGTGTGTGTGAGAGAGAAGAGAGGGGTTGGGGGAATTAAACCCAGCTGTGACTAGCAGAGCTCGGACACCTAGATCAACCCAAAGGAACACAAAGGCACATGGAGGAATAAGATATGATGTAACGTGTGTTTGTTTTCCACTTTTATATTTAGAATTAAGCTATTGATCATATAGTCAAGATATTCTACGTTTTATAGAGGGCATTTAGTAAATGTTCCCCTGGAACAGCAGCAGTGTTCAGGTAACTACATCATTGTTTACCACGACGTTATTCTAGGTTTATTTAACACTCATGGCAGTGATAATAGTAATACCCATTTACACTTTCACTTAATGAGTTAAGTTGCTCTACGTAAACCATCATTGTTTCCTAATCGTCAACTAATGCACATGCATAATTCTCAGCAGGTAATCCATGAATTGTCATTAGTCTCATCACTCTCGCCATTCCGGTATTGACAAACGGTTTGTACATTAACACTGTCAACATTAAGGAAGGATAAGAATCTATGGATCAACAACTTCTTTATTAAAGGGAGAGCGACGTTTAGGTGCACATTATAGGTTCTGAGACCATTATCAAGAAAGTGATGGAGAACCTACATCGACACGTAATAAAGAAGTTCTTCATCCAAAGATTATCCTTCCTTACTGCTCCAACTTCTAAATGCCTCTCAAAGAAAATATCCACATTGACCAACCTCTGAGCTGAATCTCCATACCCCGTCAACAGAGGACTCGGTATTCTTCAGCCTTAATACATATCCGTCTGCAGTCAATAAATGAATAATATACACAGTCACAGTGCAGGCTTTTTGTACTTTTGTATACACTGGAAAACTTCAAATTTGTTTGAAATTAAATTTATATTAAGTAAAGTAAACAAACACGGGGCAAAAGAAGGCATATTTCATAGTGATGAATGAACAAAAAAAGTAATGGTTGGCTAGTTGGTTAGTGATGTATTTTGAATAGCAGTGTTTTGGACCTCATGTTTCGGCGACTGTTTTCTGCCTAAAAGTGTTTTGGGACTGAAGTAAACGTTTTTAAATTTCTTTCTCAAAATATAGTTTTCAAGTGTGTACTTCTTTTTGCCCTGCAGTGTTTCCAAGAACATATCATTGGCCATCAAATCATTCAGATAAGAAGAGTATCAGCTGTTTTTAAAAAAATTAACAAAGATCCAGCTTTATAGTCGGTAAATGACTGTGGACCAGATGATCCAGTGAGCATCTATTTCCGCATTTGAGACACGGCGGCATGCATCAAACAGGTCAGCGAGCATGAGCACATTTATCGACAAGCATGGATTCCTGAAGGCCGCATTTTAACCCGGATCAGCATGGGGAAAGAAGGTATGAGCTCTCTGGATAATTAACAACAAATGGTCAAAGGATCCCAGTGGCAGCATACACCATCGAACCAGTTAATAGATAATAGACCTACTTGCGGAACGAGATACCTCTACTGACCTCCTGATCCCTGCGCATGCGCACCAAAGTTAAATGGCCCACTTCCGGCAACATACACTCTCCCCTGAGAATCAACGGCGGTGGAAAGGGCTGTGTTGATGCTGGACGAGGACCCTGAACAGGCATATTAAACATCAATATATAACACACAAATCAAAATGCTGCCATTAACAAACAGGGTTGTAGCTACAGATGCCAATCGCGTTTCCATGTTCTTTTGCAAGGACGAAGTCATCAGTAGACTTTTCATTTAGAATCATTCTTGGATGTCCTTTAGTACAATGTGCCTTCTACATAAATATTTGTTGTAGTAACTAGTTTGTAGGCATGTAAGCGCAAAGCATATCGGTAGCACTTCCCGTTTACCTCCACTTAAGTAGCTGATAAGGCTGACATTAAGGTTGAGAGGCGCGCTCCCTGCTCCGTGTGTCAGCTGAGCCGTTGCTGCTAAACACAGAACTACCAACATCTTGTATTCACTGAAACAATTATATTAGCATTCTTAAAAACTCTCACTTTTTCATATGTTACAGTCGTATTTGACGTAATGCTTACCACTTTTTCATATTTCAGAATTGTCAAATATTCCTTCTTCCATATTTCAATCTCATCTAAATTCATAACGATTGAGTCATTTTGGGGTGAATATATCATGAATAAATACAATACAATTACACTAGTTCTGTGAATTTGACATTATACTCATTTCGTATTTAGATTTTGCAGAAGCATGATTATGCAAAGGGTTTAGTCGCTTTTATTTGCCTACAGCGGGTATCACACAATACAGAATACAAGACCACACACAGGTGACCCGATTAGGAAGGACATGCAGGTTATTGAAGTGAGCATTATCATCGATGTACCTACCTTTGTTTACCTGTCACGAGTGAGTATATGCCAACATAATCTGACACAGATATATACAAAAGCCTGTGAATAGAACACGTGTCGGAATCTAAGTTCATAATGAGTTCAAGACAGACTTTCGGATAATCTTAAACAATGTTGGTTCACTTCAGTTCAAAATTCTAATAAATGTTTTATCACTCCCAATTTAAGACACTTTAAAATGTGGAAAGATATTTAAATTCTGATATTGCTTTACATCTCAGATCTGCACTTTTCAAATTTAGATATGGTAATTTTACTAAGCAGTTGAAACTGGAAGATACAAGATAAAGTTAATTACAATGAGAGAAATATATATTTTGTAAATTGAATGTAGATATTATTGAAGATGAATTTCATGTACTGTTGAAGTGTGAACGTTTTTCTTATTTAAGATTGAGATATATTCAGACATATTTGACTGATTTTGATCCAAATGCCAATGTTATCAACATTATGAAATCAAATAATCACTGTGTGATAAACGATGTTAGTATTTTTCTGTATCACGTACTTCAGCGCTTTAGAATTGTTCCTATTCAACAACATGTGCACTAAACTATCAATATCACAAGCAAATGACTGTATGATGGGCCTGTGGCCTTTTACTGAATAAACTTGTCTGTCTGTCTGTCAAGACAGCAGAACGACCATTTCGAGTGACAATGGTCTGAGATATATTGTATGAACTTACAGAATATGACACTATTATTATTTCATATTTCAAGTATTGTTGGCTGTGTCATACGATATGCAAAAACATGTTTAACAAGTCCATCTCTCTCTACAATTTTGCGACTGCAGATGAAGTGAGAATATTCTTGTTAGTGATGATGAATGATGATCAGCGGCAGCACATTGAAGCGCTCGTAAAATGTCATGTTCCCATATTTGTAGGTATAGTGACGGCAGGGTACAACCAGGGTACTTTAGAGATTCCGCCCTCTTGCATTGACGCTGTTTTACACCATATTACTCGAGACGTTAATAGAAGCGACAAAACCCTTTCCGCATCTATCAGAAAGTTTGTTATCCATACAGTTTGTTCAATATTATACGTCCCAACTTCTATAATGCCACTCAAACAAGTTATCCACCGTGTATATGGAGACGTGGCAATTAATCATTCCCGCTTGAAAACGGTACATGAATCTGTATCGAAACGTGGCACTCACGAAATAAAGAAGTTGTTATCCATAAAGTTTGTTCAATACTGTTCCTCCACATGTCTACCATAAAGCTTTTTGAAAGCTTTACTGAGGCCTTGAATGTTGTAACCTTGATCAAACAACCTCGGAGCAAGAGTGGTATGACGCTCTTGAAATAACGGTAAAAGGAGCATGCTCGTTTGTACCTCAAAGGACGGGATACCTATCTGAAAACGCCGATATTCTGCCTGCTTCTTGTTACACTAGCTGTTTCCACGCGCGGGCCGCATGCCTCATTCAAGACATTCCACTGAGGCAATTGTGTCCTGTATTTCACGTCCAAGGCCTCCTTTCACATAGCACTATGGTGATCGTAAGTCACTAAAGTAACCTTAGTGCAATGTTAAAGAATGGTAGTTAAGGTTAAACTTAGTAAAGGTTGCTTCTTGAAAAGACCCCCAGATGGGTAAATCGGTTTGTTCGTTTGGGGTTTTGTTTTATAGGAAATGAGATTATCGACACACCTGAAGTTCAGGTTAAACTTCTTGGTCACATTATCCCGTTTTGACTCCGAATTTGACTTCGGAGTAGAAACTTCGTGTTCAGAAAGGGGGGCGCAGTTGGTGCCCATGGGGAGGTCTACCTATTTCCTGGTCCCCAGTTGATACATATATATTGAGGATTACTAGGACCAGATGGAAGAAAACGTTCCCAAAACCTCTTAAATAAGACTTTCTGACATATGCTAGTCTTACCTATACGTTTAGTGTTGAAATGAAAGTCAAATTCTCATTCATATGAACATATCCATACGGTTATTTAAAGTCTTTTTCTGAGAGAGTCCTTATACCACATTTTCCTTCGCAGATAATATTTATGAGTGTGTAAATCAAATATGAAACATCATGAATGACTATCACAAAAAAACACAAGCATTAAACTGACGAATTCGTCCCTATAATACTTGTCCAAATCCTTAACCTTGAGCCTGTACGCATCACACTCATCATCAATGGTTACACCAGTTTTGTCAACCTTTGCGATTTGAGTCATTTCGGTTTTTGTTACACATTAAATTGCCATGCCGTGAAAACACCGAGATTCAGTTTCTGGCAGAGATTCTTTGTCGATGACAAAGTCTGCCAGTTTCCCAACTGCCGGTCACCTAAACATTTGTCTATGTCCTTGGTGGTTCAATAGTGTGAACCCGATCCCTGTTCCAAGCGTAAACTAATTATGAAATAAGCGAGATTACAACATACCCAAAATAAACACCAAAAGAAGTATGACAAATAACAGTAAGTTTCAACACACGAAAATCCTCTCTCATGATGAATGGATATCCCCAGGGCATTGTACACGTTGTATTCAACAGTATTTGGAAGCCAAACATGAGAAACAAATAGAACTTACAGAACACATCATAGCTAGAGATCGTTACTGTTATTGTATTTACATTTATCTATAATCAATGACTGGATTTTTTTTTAAAACATTTTGCATTCTCTTCCTCGGGCTATACTCACGTTGAACTCATTCATATTATCATTAAAGGACAAACAGACAATGTCTTTATATAAGAATCAGATACGTAATTAGTGCTAGAGAGTTTGATTCGGTGGTAAATATTTCTATGATTGTGGCCTCGGGTGTACATCGGAACAGTATGGATGAGGCACTGTAGCTCACCCAAATTTGCAGCTAACAGTTTAGATGTTGCTGCTGTCAGCTGTGACATTCCAACTACACATGCACTGGGTTATAAAACCATATTCTGCACAATTAATAACAAATACGAGTATGATAACGACTAGGTGTGTCATGTCTTAAATGCCTTCGAATGAAGATTGTTATGTTGATGCCGATAACGCCAAGGAATGTTCCTTGTTAGATCACATTTATAACTGGTTTAAATATTACCATGTGAACTGGCTGTGTGGCCAGGCACTGTGTCTCTACCTTTTTACAACTGACTTCGTTCCTGTTGACGAATGGCTATCCATATAAAAGTGTTCCGAACAGCTGGAGACTTCACTACCACTGATATTATTTATCTTTTTCGTTGCCTTTTCTCGTCTTGTTACGGATCCAGAGAGGACGAAAGACATCACAACAAATGTGAAAAGGTTAAACTTGATTAAGCCTTTATTTATGAAAATTGTAAGAATGCAAACAAACGAACGCGGAAACAGTAATACATACATTAGTAGCAAAAGATATTATGATATGGGTGAGATATTGTCGTTGCAAAGTTCGTTAGATGTAGACCCACACATCCAAGAGCGGAACGAACTTCAAGGAAAACTAAAATGCATACATGTCACTTGTTTCACCGAGTATAACAAATAAATAATTTCTTTGCTGCATTTCTGTCATGGTGGTGGAAAGCACCTTGAACCACGTAAATGGGAAACTTTACGTGGGAAACTTTACATTCTCGTAGTTGATGGAATAGAAGCAGGCTTACATTTATGGAATCGTTTGTTGAACAGCAACTCCAGAATTAAAGCCAACAAGGAGAGCCCAAGGCATACGCTAACGACGACGACGCATCCCAGTAAATCTTTGATCACTATTGCCTTGGCCGATTTGTCCTGTATACACGTGTTATTATGACCTGAGGACCACTTCCGTCTGTTGAGGATGTTTTGAATAATTCCTGACTGGACAAGGAAGGACATTCTACAAGAAACAGAACAAAACAGCACGTAGAACGTGAATGGGAAATGCAGTCGGACAACATTCTACCTGCGTGATTAAGTATGGTTTTACGCCGCTTTTAGCAATATTCCTGCAATATCACGGCGGGGGACACCAGAAATAGGCTTCACCCCTTGTACCTACGTGGGGAATGGAACTGGGGTCTTCGGCGTGACGAGCAAACGCTTTAACCACTAGACTATCCCATCGCCTTAAACATTAAAGATTATAGACCATTTGGACATGGTTATCATATACCAGTCACTTCATTATGAATCCAGCATATACCCGTGAATATTCGGGTTAGAATTCATCTTCAGCTAGCCATGCTTGTCTTAGGAGGCGAGTCAGGGGATCCTGGTGGTCAGGTTCGATAACTCCGTTGATGAGTGCCTTGGTATCTCAATTGCTCAATGCTCATGGTGTCAATCACAGGGATTTCTGGTCCAGAAATAACTCGATTATTTACAGACCGCCGTCATTTAGCTGGACATCTTCATGTAGCCTTCGGTCGACATTAATACCTAGATATTATCAATAGTTAATGTATCAAAGGTAAGGTGTCCATATTTTGAATGAAAGTTTAGCTGTATTGTACACTTCAAGGTTCTAGTCATGCAAGTACCCCCACTGTGTGTTTTCTATGAACCTCTATTTCATAATGAAGCTCATAGACGGAATGCAATATACTCTAAGCATTATTTCGGCTACATGTCAGCGGCCTGTGCTCAATCGGATCTGGAAAATATAAACCAGTGGTTGATATTAAGAACAATACCAATCAGTTTGAGGCTATGATGACGCTTAACCAAGACGACAAGTCTGATAAAACTATCCATTAAGCAAGATATTCATTGATGAGTGAGTGAGCTTAGTTTTATGCCGCTTTTCCAGCAATATCACGGCAGGGGACACCGGAAATGGGTTTGTACCCATGAGGGGAATCGAACCCGGAATGACGAGCGAACGCTTTTACCTCTGGTCTACACACCGCCCTCGTTGATGAGAGTCAGCATTACCAAGTATCTACACGAAGGCCACAGACAACATGCACCATGGATAATGATGGATATCTGAATCACTCATGATAAGATGAAAATACTAACACTATCTGCATAGATACGACGACAATACTAACACTATGTGCATAGATACGATGATAATACTAACACTATGTGCATAGATACGATGATAATACTAACACTATCTGCATAGATACGATGGTTAATACTAACACTATCTGCATAGATACGACGATAATACTAACATTATCTGCATAGATACGATGATAATACTAACACTATATGCATAGATACGATGATAATACTAACACTATCTGCATAGATACGACGATAATACTAACACTAACTGTATAGATACGATGATAATACTAACACTATCTGCATAGATACGATGATAATACTAACACTATCTGCATAGATACGATGATAATACTAACACTATCTGCATAGATACGATGATAATACTAACACTATCTGCATAATACGATGATAATACTAACACTATATGCATAATACGATGATAATACTAACACTATCTGCATAGATACGATGATAACACTAACACTATCTGCATAGATACGACGACAATACTAACACTATCTGCATAGATACGACGATAATACTAACACTATCTGCATAGATACGATGATAATACTAACACTATCTGCATAGATACGATGATAATACTAACACTATCTGCATAGATACGATGGTAATACTAACACTATCTGCATAGATACGATGGTAATACTAACACTATCTGCATAGATACGATGATAATACTAACACTATCTGCATAGATACGATAATAATACTAACACATTCTCCAGGTCATCTTTCAGTGGTGACTGCAAGGGGATGCCGAATGCGCTCTGTTGCCAACTGACTTTGTCTTGTAGAGTTGCCAGTCTACAGTCTTCCTGCTGATATTTCTGAATTTGGCTAGTGTACATAAAGGCAGCGTGTTTGCCTGTCTCAACCTTTCTGGCATGTGCATCGTAATCGGTGGACATTATGAAAGGGTTGGTTTCATTTTCTTTCTTCATTCTTCTCCAGGCTTTTTGTACGTCCTCCCTGGGAGATGTCTGTAAACATACATTATGAACATATCAACGTACATTGTATGCATGTGGGGAATCGAACCCGGGCCTTCATTGTGACGATGGAACATTTTCACCTAACGTTAGCAATGTAGAAAGCATGTCGAGTTATCAGCAGTTCGAGACAAAGGGAGATGGGAAATGTCTTTAACGATATGTCAGGATGATGGGAGTTCGAGTTAACGAGGTATTACGTTACAAATAATATTTTATACAAAATATATATGACCATGTTAACACTACACCGACTGAAATCAGAATCTATTTAATATGCACCGAAAAGGATGACTCGATCTGTCAGGGTAAGGTGACTGTATAGAATTCAAAAACGTCTAAAAGACACATGACCTTAATTATTGCACGTCAATATCTTACCTTGAATAGATCATAGTTGACACCTTCAATGGGCATTCCCAGAGTGTAGTCCTCCCTCTCTACCAGTTCCATCAGGTTGGCAAATGGCGGCTTCTCTTTCTTGACCGATATTGCTGCTACGAAACTGGCCGTATAGATGGAGACAATGACAATCAGGAACAGCAGCCAGAACCCCAGAAGTAGTTTACTTCCGTAAGACACCGGCTCCTGTCTCTTCTCACAACTTGGCTTATCTGTCACTAAAACATACATCAAAGTTTATCATGATCAGGGCCTAGATTTTCGTAACGTTCGTATCCCTACGACCTTCTTAAACCCATTCTTAACACATTGGCTACGATCAAAGTTAAGAATTCTTAGGGCTACGAACGTTTCGAAAATCTAGGCCCGGGTACATAGCAAAATATGATATCATATAAATCAAATTTGATAAAAAGACCTTTAAGATGCAGTATCCGTATTCGTTCTTTATATTTTTAACATTGCACATCATGTCAAGCTTAATTACAGCAGCATAGTTACACGGCTCATTAAGCGATATTCCAACAAGGAGTTCAAGTTCAACGTTACTCTCTCACCATCGTCCACGTTAAGTCAGAAGACACATTCATTCTCCCCAGAATGATCAAACAATTTTCGTCCTACTGTCTAATTATTAAGTTTTGTCTCAGTTACATAACTTATCTTTTTTAATAACGTCAAAAAACTTACCTTGCTTCAGTATTGTTGAAAGTGTGAACCACAACATCTCATACCAATACCGATAATTTGAGAATTCAAAGTTGGATCTACTTTGAGTGATTCTGTAGAGAATTGAAAACAGTATTCCACATGCAAATATAAGGAGAAATACTTCTAGTTTAAATGGTTTAGCCAGCAGTAGCCACTGATTGGCATCGTCGTCAACCTTCTTGTACATCACTTCCACGTAGCTATACATTATAGGGGGCATGATGAAGTCCATGACAGCAATCCTGTCTTCGTGAACACTTAGGTCCGCGGCTACCAAATCAACCTCCTGAAATGGAGAGATGAAAAGCACATATAAGAACTACAAATATAAAACCTTTAACATGTATTGTTAATGTCTTTGTTGTGGACCAAAAGAATGGCATTCCACTGCATGCAAACTGTTAAATAAAACTTTTATGAAATAACATGTGACAACATTCCAGCCGTGTTACTAGAAGGATGGTAAATGTCAAAAAGTGCCTGCAAATTGAAGTTTCGTTAGAACCGAAAATTGAATCATGTCATGGCATGGCATATCTACTGAGTGTAACTATCTAAATAAAATATGACAGACACACTCTTCTTTGTATTTGAATACGTATCCCTCATATAAAAAAATGTACTGAAACAGTGGTATTCTTTGGTGCCAACTGTACGCTATGTACAGTCGAGCATGCATCTAAGATTTCTGAAAAGGTTTTTGATCACGATTACAACATTCAAGGACTTTTAAAGCTTTCATAGTGTTTTATGCTGTACATGAGGAGACTTTTTTATAAATCAGTGATCATTGACCAAATGGATGCCCGAAGCAATTCTCTAGTTAAGCATACTCCGTGTTTGTTCAGGGAAATCATGACTTGTTTTGGCATGTGTAGGTGACTTTGCAACCGCACCGTATGCTCTATCTTTGCTAGCAGCTGGTATGAATTTTCAGGTACGATTGGACAATCATTATAACTCATTGTGAATAAGATCATACACAGGGCAAAAGTGATACCAATGACGGAGCAATCCTAGCTATTATATTACCCCAGTTTAGCATCTTTAGGAACTAGTTATGAAGGGCAGAATAATGGACCTACTTTTTGGCTTCTTGATTCCTTTTTTACCAACGTGCTTGATATTTTAAATTCTTTGAGGCACTAGTTATGAAGAGCAGAATACTCGGCCTACTCTTCGACATCTTGATTCCTTTTTTACCAACATGCTTGTTATTTTAAATTCCTTTAGGAACTAGTTATGAAGGACAGAATACTCGACCTACTTTTCTCTGCAATTGCCCTACCATGCCGTTCCATACTCCATCGACCTCAAGGCCCCATTGTTTGTCAGCCGGAGGTCGGATGATGTAGCTGAAATATATATGGGCAAGTAGCTCTTTTTCAGTACATCTGGGGATGTTAATAGTCCGTAAATCTTAATGTCGACTAATAATCACAAACAGTTCTCATTTCCTCTTAATATTGTCTAAATATCTTTTCACCAGATTGGTCATTACGAGCATAATATTAATTTGTACCACCAACCTGAAATTTAGTGTCTTTGCCAAAATTTGAAGAATGTCGGCTATAGGTCCGGAAATTGAAATTCTGTTGTCCACTACGTCCATCTCAAGCATTCCTAGAGACTACAATGGAATATGTTAGAATATTGCAAGCGTTGTCATTAATCTAACAAATAAGTATGTGCAAAAGGGGAAATAGATCCAAAGGTGACTGAACTCTATTTTACGCCGCACGATCTACTCTCTCAATTCTGGTAGTTTGATTATAATTATCATATCTGATTAATAATTCTCGTTTTGAAAAGTCAAAACAAAACTTGGACTTACCGGTAAGGTCGAAACTACCAATGTTCTTTTGTTGTGTCCATATTTCATGTTGGGAAACAGATTTGTCTCTGTGTATAACAGAGTTGGTACTTCCAGGAACCGGTGTTCTGCCATGGTGTTATGGATTGTGTATATAAAAACCTTCTGACATCTTGAATCCTTAAACACCAAGCAACACTCACGATGTGATTGTATACATAAGATAAATGTCATTTAAGGCACAAATCGCGTCACAGGTATTGGTTTGCATGGCAAACATTTGATAAGTTTATCCACAATATCCGAACAGTAAATGTCAGACATGAATAGATACTGTCGAATGTGAAATATGAATAACAACATTTTAACCTTTACATGTATTGTTTTAGTGTTAAATTTCAATATACAAACACAAGTCATTAAGAACCATGGTGTACCCAATGCCATATAGCAGCCTGGTACATGCATAATCTATATTGCTTCTAAATTTTAAAACACAACGGTTGACAGGGATACTGACTTATCTACCTAAGCCTCTCTGGGCCACTGTGTTATCAAAAAATACTTGTAAGTCATATTCAATTAAATGTGTGAGTGAGTTTAGTTTTACGCCACACTCAGCAATATTCCAGCTACACCGTACATGGCGGCGGTCTGTTAATAATCGTATCTGGACCAGACAATCCAGTGATCAACAGCATGCGCATCGATCTAGGCAATTGGGAACCGATGACATGTGTCAACCAAGTCAGCGAGCCTGACCACCGGATCCCGTTAGTCGCCTCTTACGACAAGCATGGGTTACTGAAGATCAATTCTAACCCGGATCTTCACGGGTCTTCAATTAAATGAGCAATGTTTTATACGAAATACTCCTATCGATGCTTGATAACACATTATGCGTCAACATTATAAAACTTTTACAGCCTTGCCTTTGACTGAAAGAATGCTACATTTTCCAGATAACCAGAGTGGTTAAAGGTGCCATTCCTAGTATCCTCGTGACCAAGAACGATCCACTTGGACTGATGTCGAAAGTCTGTTGTTCTGTTGGACTTCAGATCATAGCGTGCAGCCTTCAAAGAAAATTATACGATAGAATGAACTACATAAACATAAATTGTTTGACAGATATATAGAAACGTGGTTTAGAACCTCTTTGGTATTGATTCAATCAAAGTGCAATTGGGAGCCATGAAATCGATTTGTCTGTAAAGTTTAAGAGTATTAGATGGAGCAAATATTGGCTTAGGAGGTATTTACAAATGAGTGATGGTGACTCATACCTCGTCCAGGAATCGCCAACATGTCCTTGACTCTTCACAGAGAAGCACGGTATTAATGTTGGGCTGCAGGTTGTGGTAGAGAACATGCAAGAGAGTTTGTACACCAACGCTGATGAAGTCGTAGATCATCGTTGTCGTTGTTGGTAATGAAGACGTCAATGTTTTCGCCAGCGACCCAATTGTAGCTGGAAAGATTTAAATGGATGACCATTTTTTATAGGACTACAAAAAATGGATTTCAAAATGAAGAGGGTTTTGAATCTTAACTTGACAATATCCCCGGATGTATCAATAACAACGTCATTTTGGGTTGAATGTCATCTCGGGTCAAAGGATGCCTAACCATATTACTCACAATCCTTGCCCGATCCGCCATAGATACATAACTTTATTCGTTTAATGTCACATTAGGCAAAACGTAATTAGGTCTCTGTAACACGCCAAAGGTTCAACTGTATAGTGTATAATACAAACTACAAGAACTGTTTTGTGTTTTGTGACAGACAGCTAAGAACATACCTGATTTGCCATCAAATATAACAGCCACAGATTCCCACCTCATGGTTTCTATCCATTTCACCATTTCTTCTATTGGATACTTGAGTTTTTGAAGTACATCACCATCAGTGATGTTAGGTTGATAACCTTTAAAACATCAATATATTCTTATATAGACTGGCAATGTGATTTGCCTTTCTTCTTTTTTCGTTCGGTCGCAGAAAGGTTAATGAAAACACGTTTATCCGCCGTCGTTGGTAATCGCGTCGTTCTGAGAAATGCCATGAATTCAATGTGGGTTTGGCCAAATCGTGCTTGGATATTCCCATTCCAGTAATTTCTTTGAGTGGGATTTTAGAAGCTGGGAAGTACAATATAGACAAACTTTATGGATAACAACTTCTTTATTTCGTGAGTACAACGTTTCGATACAGATTCATGTACCGTTGTCAAGCAGTACAACGGTACAATAATCTATAACGAAACGTCGCACTCATGAAATAGGTTTGTCTATATTGCATGCAGGTTAATGTTCGAATTTAAGAGATTTCAGTGGCTTGAAACAAGTTGAAGCTGATACAATTGTTCAATGGTTTACCAAAGACTCGTTTGATGCATACAGATGCAACGTCAGTGTTCCAGATCATCTTTTATCTACTCTCATATATTACTTGTACATTGTAGAAACGATTTGATTAAGTTAATGATTATTTCAGGTAAAGATATCGTGTTCATAGCTACGTAATACCAAATATTGTTCAAATAATGGATTTTCTTAAAATTGTAGAGACATATAGACAAGGAAAGAAACACATTTATTCAGTAGGGTACAGCATGGTTCTTTCATATGTGAAGCTAACAGGATATTGCCTCGACTACAACAGATGGTCTATATATGTATTTCTTTTTCGATACAACATCAAAAGACCCTAGCATAATTGTCATTGGATGATGACTCTGGTTCTTGGAATTTAAAATATACTGGACAAAAATAGTTAGGGATATATGTAAATTTTGAAATTATGAATAATGATCTATTTATTCATTGACACAGTGATAAATATCAATCATATAAAATACCAATATGCCTAACTTATTTTGTCCAGTATATATGGGTAAATCTAAATTATGATGGTAAGAAAGTTTAAGTGGACAAACAAGGGGGAAATGATTCCTGCCCTAGACGACTGTTTAGGAGACTCGCCACCTAGAAGCAAGTGATAACGAAAATAACGCCAGCATTCATAACAAGGCCTCTTAAGTTATTTCCATGTATTTCTTTCTCTGGAGTTCTTTGAGTCTAATCACTTTATTCATGAAGCACATTCACAGTATTCATGGTCTTGATTAACGCATACCTGTTCGTGTGTTAAGGAGGTAATCTAGACCTGAATACAGGTATTCAAAACACAATCAGGTACATGTCATATGTATGTATTATCTTAGTGTACAATGAACACGGCAACCAGATCTATATTTCCATTCATCCTATATGGTGTACAATTACTGTAATACATGCAATGAATGTTGGGTGCTAGCAGTAGAGTAGGATGTGTTAATTCTTTCACGAGCACCTAGTGACATAATTACAATGATTACTTCATGTAATACCGTTTTTTCTTTTCCGTCATTTGCATATTATTCTCCGGCGTTAACATTTCGAATGCAACAAGAAACTATGAAAATTACCTCAACTTTTAGGATGACATTTTTAGCGTGTGAAGATGAAGTACATGGGATATGACATTGGGGGAGCGTCTTTCGGACAAATTCGACCACAACATTGCAATTGTGACCAGAAGTTCTTTGAGAAGCATTGGATCAATGAGGAAGGATGACAACATATGAATGAGCAACTTCTGTATTACAGAGCCACTTGCTTGATACGGGTGTTAGAACCTACACCGAAGTGTCGCTCTTACTGTTATAAAGAAGTTGCTCATCCATTTATTGTTATCCTTCGTTATATGACGGAAGGTCTATGTCCACAACGCTAGTTAAATTAAATATACGTAACTTACTTGAAACGTCTGCGGCAGCTAGAACACACAACCACAACACAGCGGCCATGTTTTGAAGTTCTCTGTCGTCATTAACATTTCAAATCAGTATAGATTTCTGCTCACATGTAGTGCCAATAATGCATGTTATAGACATTGGCTGTAAAGATCAAATGGTTAGTGTTAATGTCGAAAGTGCGCGGGCATCGATTCTGAATGTATGGTAAGGACAAAAGGGCGGCGTGATTTGTTTGGGGATTGACTTCCTACTCAAACATTTGCCAGACTGGCACAATTGGTTGGAACAGTCTGGTTGCCATGGCTATAGTATGTCAGATACTTGACAGGGATGTAGAGAGGATTGTGTCGCGTTCAACTAAACAACACACTGTTTACGTTTTGTATAAACTTATTCGAACTTTATATAGTGTTAGTCAATTATGTGTTTTGTTAAGGCCGTTGCACAATGCCCTGTCGCTGAACCATTCACTACATAAATTCAGGTGCTATTTGAATTTGTTAAGACAGAAATTTCTTGGTTCAGATGTTTATTGGTTTCAAGCAGTAAATGTGCGTTAGCTATGCGAGTATACATGTAACGCAAGATACTGGGATTCGCCTCTTTGCGTGAACATAGTGAGTGAGTTTGCTTCTACACAAACTATACATATAGTTTGTCAATATTCTAGGCATATTGGCATCAGAGATGGGGGCATCAGAGATTGGCTTCACAATTTGGACCAATATGGAAAACGAAAAACAAACCTAGGTTTTCGGTGTGACGAGCGAAATTTCTTACCACAGGCCACTTCACTGCCCAAAGCGTGACAAAAATTCTAGTTATTACAGAGACACACACACACGCACGCACGCACGCACGCACGCACGCAGAGAGACAGAGAGAAGTCAATGCTGTGTATCCTGTCTCTCTGTGTTGAATCCGGCATGGTGAGTGTGCAGGCTGTTCCTGTTGCCTCTCGCCGTTTTATGGATATAGTAAGAAATAACTCAAAATCACTTGGCGCACCAGAAAATCGGTAATGTCTGCTAATTACTTGGGCTACCTTACAATAGGTATGACAAAAGCCTACTGTGCGAATGACCGAAATTAATACGATGTTTGAGAAGAGCAGCTGGGGACTTAAAATCGAATATATCCTGTCGTGAAAATATTGGCCGAGCGACAAATTTGATAAAACTGATGGAAAGACGTGGTCAGACAATTGCAATCGATGGCACAAGAGGCAACCGCACTGCTACGACAGATGCTGTTTCTCCTTTAAGCTGGGGATTCTATAAGTGAGTGCACTTTTAGCAATGTTCCAGCAATAACACGGCGGGTGACACCAGAAAAAGGACTTCACACATTGTACCCATGTGGAGAATCGAACCGGGTCTTCGGCATGACGAGCGAACGCTTTAACTATTAGGGTACCCCACCGCTGGTAGGGATTGTATTAACTTTTGTAATGAAACATGACATATACTAACTTTTCCCATAATTCAAGGAAACACTGTACTTATGTACTATGAGGCTACCTGTACTGTACTGTACTGTACTACTGATGTAAAACCTGTAAACATGTAACACTTCATATACATGCTTAGTTTGACCATTTTACATATTTATGAACAGTATGATGTTAGATTGAGTGACAAAGGAAACACTGTACTTGTGTACAATGAAACTATTTGTACTGCACTGTACTACTGTGGTAAAATCTGTAAACATGTAACACTTCATATACATGCTTAGTTTTTGACCGTTTTTACATATTTGTGAACAGCATGTTATTTGACAATGATATCAAAGAAACACTGTACTTGCATACTAAGAAGCTACCTGTACTGTACTACTGAGATAAAATCTGTAAACATGTAACACTTCATATACACCGTTTTACATGCAGCATATTTGACAATGATATGAAACACTGTACTTGCATACGTTTTGTACATATTTGTAAACATGTAACAGCTTAGTGTAAACAGCATGTACAATGATATCAAAGAAACACTGTACTTGCATACTAAGAACACTTCATATACATGCTTAGTTTTTGACTTCCTGTTATTTGACAATGATATCAAAGAAACACTGTACTTGCATACTAAGAAGCTACTGTACTGTACTACTGAGATAAAATCTGTAAACATGTAACACTTCAAATCTTAGTTTTGACCGTTTATGTAACAGCATTTTGACATATATGCACTGTACTTGCATACTAAGAAGCTACCTGTACTGTACTACTGAGGTAAAATCTGTAAACATGTAACACTTCATATACATGCTTAGTTTTTGACCGTTTTTACATATTTGTGAACAGCATGTTATTTGACAATGATATCAAAGAAACACTGTACTTGCATACTAAAAGCTACTTGTACTGTACTGTTCTACTGCGGTAAAGTTTGTAAACATAATTCTGGGAATATAAACATGAAAAAAACAACACAAAAAACAAACTTTTCCCATAATTCATTGGGGATCAGAACCCCTTTGAAATGTCACTTGACAACACATAGGTCATTTGGTATGTCAATACTATACAACATGATCTTGCATCTGACCCCAATTCAGTGTTTGTTTATAATTACATCCAAGCAAAGTAATTTACTATTGTATTATGTATTGAACGATGGGTTTGAGAGCAAACAATCGTTTGTACGTACCCTGTTAATTTCTGTTTTATCAAGATTCTATGTAAACGTCAATATTTCTCCATTGTCGTACAATTCCTTCATGGTTGCATCCACAGGTATATGGTTTCAGCCGGAAAAACAACAAAGGTAAGTCGATATTGTTGAAGGGTAAGACACCCCGTCCCAAGCACAGTTTAATAATGTATATCTTGATAGACAAAACGACACAAAGGCAAAAACACAGTGGAAACCATGTTAACGGTTTTGATACTGACGAACCACTGTTAAACGTAACATGTTTGCGGTATCGAAGTTGAACGACTAATTTAGCACCGAACGTATATATCAAATTCAAGAGAGAAAACATGTCCATATCGTTCAGGAAATCGGCCACATGCATATGTATTCAAAATACAATCCTGATTAAGCAACGGACAATATAATATCAGGAAATACTCTTTTCTACATGGGGCGGTGGGGTAGCCTAATGGTTAAAGCGTTCGCTCGTCACGCCGAAGACCCGAGTTCGATTCTCCACATGGGTACAATGTGTGAAGTCGATTTCTGGTGTCCCCGTCGCGATATTGCCGTAACATTGCTAAAAGTGGCGTAAAAAGACATACTCACTCACTCTTTTCTACACAGTAAAAGCATTCACTTCTGGCCTTGCAGTCACAATAAATGTCTAAACCGTCAGACGTTGTAATGTAACATATTTTACCATTTCATTTGTGAATCCGCCTTGTCCAGTTTCAGTGACCAAACTATCAACGTGACACCGACAACAATGTGACATTTCAGTGTACATGACATCAAGTGAGAGCGCTGTCTAGTACACTAAATCAGTTTACATAGCAATTCAAATTACTGCAAAGACTTCTAGTTGTAGTACATATACTTCGGCAATATGATATATAAGCAGTGATTATAAATATGGAGACAGTGATGAGAATGTTCACCTAGCACCGCCAGGCTCCCAGGATACGGCCGCGAATAGCTGCAAAATGGCTGAATAGGCATTAAGCAACTGACTCACTCACTCACTCTAGGCATGGCCTGCAAACAGAGGGTAATCTTCAAACATTTCTGGTCTTAATTTGATTTGATATGTCATTTACATCTACGTATTGTCTTAATACTTCCTCACGGTGGAATATTACCCTACGAACATCCAGTAACTAGTAACTAGCACACCACTAGCACACCACTAGCACACCACCAGCACACCACTAGCACCACCACCAGCACAGCAACAGCACACCACACACCACCAGCACACCACTAGCACACCACCAGCACACCCACCAGCACACCACCAGCACACCACCAGCACACCACCAGCACACCACCAGCACACCACCAGCACACACCACTAGCGCACCACCAGCACACCACCAGCACACCACCAGCACACCACCAGCACACCACCAGCACACCACCAGCACACCACCAGCACACCACCAGCACACCACCAGCACCACCACACCACCAGCACACCACTACACCAGCACACCACTAGCACACCACCAGCACACCACCAGCACACCACCAGCACACCACCAGCACACCACCAGCACACCACTGCACACCACCAGCACACCACCAGCACACCACCAGCACACCACCAGCACACCACCAGCACACCACCAGCACACCACCAGCACACCACCAGCACACCACCAGCACACCACCAGCACACCACCAGCACACCACTAGCACACCACCAGCACACCACTGGCACACCACCAGCACACCACCAGCACCACACCACAGCGCACCACCAGCACACCACCAGCACACCACCCCAGCACACCAGCAGCACACCACCAGCACACCACCAGCACACCACCAGCACACCACCAGCACACCACCAGCACACCACCAGTACACCACCAGCACACCACCAGCACTACACCACTCAGCGCACCACCAGCGCACCACCAGCACACCACCAGCACACCACCAGCCAGCACACCAATTCAGTACACCACCAGCACACCACCAGCCACCACCACCAGCACACCACCAGCACACCACCACAATTCACCACCAGCGCACCACTGGCACACCACCAGCACACCACCAGCACACCACCAGCGCACCACCAGCACCACCACCAGCACACCACCAGCACACCACTAGCACACCACTAGCACACCACCAGCACACCACCAGCACACCACCAGCACACCACCAGCACACCACCAGCACACCACCAGCACACCACCAGCACACCACCACTAGCACACCACCACACCACTTAGCACACCACCAGCACACCACCAGCACCACTGGCCACCACCAGCACACCACTAGCACACCACCAGCACACCACCAGCACCACTAGCACACCACCAGCACACCACAGCACACCACCAGCAGTACCACTAGCACACCACCAGCACACCACCAGCACACCACCAGCACACCCCAGTACACCACCAGCACACCACCAGCACACCACCAGCACACCACCAGCACACCACTAGCACACCACCAGCACACCCCAGTACACCACCAGCACACCACCAGCACACCACTAGCACACCACCAGCACACCCCAGCACACCACCAGCACACCACTAGCACACCACTACCACACCACTAGCACACCACTAGCACACCACCAGCACACCACCAGCACACCACCAGCACACCACCAGCACACCACCAGCACACCACCAGCACACCACTAGCACACCACTAGCACACCACTAGCACACCACCAGCACACACCACCAGCACACCACCAGCACACCACCAGCACACCACTAGCACACCACTAGCACACACACTAGCACACCACTAGCACACCACCAGCACACCACCAGCACACCACCAGCACACCACCCAGCACACCACCACACCACTAGCACACCATTAGCACACCACCAGCACACCACCAGCACACCACTAGCACACCACTAGCACACCACTAGCACACCACCAGCACACCACCAGCACACCACCAGTACACCACCAGCACACCACTAGCACACCACCAGCACACCACCAGCACACCACTCAGCACACCACTAGCACACCACCAGTACACCACCAGCACACCACCAGCACACCACCAGCACACCACTAGCACACCACCAGCACACCACTAGCACACCACTAGCACACCACCAGCACACACACCAGCACACCACCAGCACACCACCAGCACACCACCAGCACACCACACCACCAGCACACCACCAGCACACCACCAGCACACACCAGTTCACCACCAGCGCACCACTAGCACACCCCAGTACACCACCAGCACACCAACACACCACTAGCACACCACTAGCACACCACTAGCACACCACTAGCACACACCACCAGCACACCACCAGCACACCACTAGCACACCACTAGCACCACCAGCACACCACCAGCACACCACCAGCACACCCCACACACCACTAGCACACCACTAGCACACCACTAGCACACCATTAGCACACACCACCAGCACACCACCAGCACACCCCAGCACACCACTAGCACACCACCAGCACACCATCAGCACACCCCAGTACACCACCAGCGCACCACTAGCACACCCCAGTACACCACCAGCACACCCCAGCACACCACTAGCACACCACTAGCACACCCCAGTACACCACCAGCACACCCCAGTACACCACCAGCGCACCACTAGCACACCCCAGTACACCACCAGCACACCCCAGTACACCACTAGCACACCCCAGCACACCACTAGCACACCACCAGCACACCCCAGTACACCACCAGCGCACCACTAGCACACCCCAGTACACCACCAGCACACCCCAGCACACCACCAGCACACCCCAGCACACCACTAGCACACCACCAGCACACCATCAGCACACCCCAGCACACCACTAGCACACCACCAGCACACCATCAGCACACCCCAGTACACCACCAGCGCACCACTAGCACACCCCAGTACACCACTAGCACACCCCAGCACACCACCAGCACACCCCAGCACACCACTAGCACACCACTAGCACACCACTAGCACACCAGCACACCACTAGCACACCACCAGCACACCACTTCCCTCGAATCTTAACATGAACAATGTTACAATCGCAACTGGTTTACAAACATCACACTGGCATGTAACACTATAAACAATGAAATGTCACAAAATTGATTATTAACTTTGTTGTTGACGTAATGAAGGTGTTTCAAATAGATACAACGTCAATTACAATTGTTTCATTTTAGAAAAACCAGCTGTCTATTTCCTAGCGTATGAATGTTTCCATTACCAAATGGGTCGTTCTGCTGCAGCACACGACATAACAAATAACTGTAATCTGCGAATAATGTGGGGCAGGATTTCAACAATAAAACAAAAAAAATAAATGACAGATAACAGAGGTATTTACACTTAATTTCATGAAAAGTGTGAGAGGGACCCGTGCTACTGGAATGTCAGAATGTGTTTACTGTTTACATCTAATTTCATCACTAGGTGCGCTCGATTAATGTTATTTTCACTGCTATTTTGTCTAAAACCCAATGGGAATATACGTCGTGGTAAAATTGAAACACGTATTCCCCGGCGTTTATGTATATTTTTTAATGTACAATGAAGTTTAAACACAATTAAAGCGTGTATGTAAAATGGGATAGACTGGAGTGAAAATGATCCGCCACCCGTTATTGTGATAAACCTTGCAATCCAAATCATCCCTGTGTCCTGGCAAAGGCAAATATCTGGGTGGACCTATCCAAGATTACAAAAGAGTTCTGATGAATATTTTCCATAGAGTGTTCGTACGCTGTTTGCCACAACATGAATTACAGTGTAAACATACACAGATTTCTCTTGCGACTAGCAAGGGCACGTAATTAATATGTGGTTATTAATAATCAATAGGCGTTCTTTCATTGTGTTTACAATACCATTAAGGTTAGAGACAGCGCGTATAACACGTTGACCGTTTATGCAGATGACCACACAGATGGTTTGCCAGTATACTGGCAGTGAGGGCCAAAAGACATGGTAAATGTGGTGTTCTATCTTCTTGGTTTCGTCGCTCTATCTTCCGCTGCATGTAAGTTTGTGTTTTTGGAGGTGTTGTTTTTACAATGTGTGTCCTTATATACCTCCTTGTTTGTTTTCCAGAATATTCACCATGTCTTAAAAACCATCAGCAGTGTTTCTTCTGACTGTCATATCGATGTGCATTAAGGCACATCATCAGTGTTCAGAGTACCACTTTAGATGTTAGTAAATGGTATTTGGAAAAACTGTTATTTGGAAAAACTTGAATTGATGAGAAGTACCTTGTGTAATTTGTGGGATGCGAACAAGACGAAAAGCAGTAGTAATTCTTGGCATGAATGTAAAGCAATTCTTACACTTCAAGTGTAACACCAAGAAAGATGTTTAATATACGTACTTGTCCATATTATGGAACGAGCCAGTGAGATAGAGAGGTAGCACACTTTTAGACATACACATTAATAGAAAATGTAACTATTTTAGGTGATCATCAGTCCTTGACAATTGGTGATGGGATCAACCATCGTCAAGGAAACCGTAAAGTCTCGATCATGGAATTGGCGAAATGGATACAAAACATGAGATGGCGTTCTGTAGCTATTGTGTTTGATGGGAAATCAGGTAAGTTATTGTTATACTTTTATATGTTCTACTATTGCAGTTTAGACAACTACATTTTTATACTTGCACTCCGACAATCGGCAAAAAAGTACTGCTTTCCTAACCAAGTACATCTAGCAAACAACCATATATATTTTAATTTTAAAACATTCAGTTTTAAAAATCTGGATTTAAACTTTGGAAAAAAAAAATTTTAAATACCATTTGTTAGTTTATTGATTGAAGAAGATGTTCAAATTCCAATGACTTGATCAGGGTATATATCCAAACCAAATAAACAGAGGAGAATACCTAAATAACAAGAAACTTAAAAGGAGTCAAATTCAATGTAATGAGGCTTAAAATTATATAGAACAGGACATACTCATTTATAAGGAATCTATATTGCGATATCCTACCCTTGCGATTCTTTGCTAATTGTGCTGTATAAACCACGTTTTCCACTTTTAAGCAATAGCAGTATCGGTGATGAAAACATTATCATCGTCGTTACCGAGAACGGCATGGTTAGTATACGACTTTATCCACGGTGGCATTCGACCTGTCCTACACGCTATATACCACAGCCTTCAACCACACGTCAATATTGTGCTGCTCTGCCGGGACTCCGCATCGTGCTGGAGGGTCCTAGATGAGGTAGAGTTTAAAGATACTTTATCCCGAAGTTGAAAATAAATTAACCGGGAATCAGTCCATAAAAGAACTAGTTCTCTAACCAACAGACAACAATTATGATGTAATTCACTATTGTGTTCTCAAATTAACTACCCGTGAAGATCCGGGTTAGAATTGATCTTCAGTAACTCATGCTTGTCGTAAGAGGCGACTAACGGGATCGGGTGGTCAGGCTCGCTGACTGGGTTGACACATGTCATCGTATCCCAGTTGCGTAGATTAATGTTCATGCTGTTGATCACTGGATTGTCTGGACCAGATCCGATTATTTACAGGCCACCGCCATATAGCTGGAATATTGCTGAGTGCGGCGTAAAACTAAACTCACTCACTCAAATTAACTAAAGTTACAAATCACTACAAATCACTACAAAGGTATCACCGCGACAGTACAGATTCAATGGTAACATAATACATGAGCAGTGATTCTAGCAATAAAGACGGTGATGGCAATATTCCCCTCTCAGCAACAGTAGTCCAACATGCAACTAGGCCTAGGCAGGGTATAACGACCATCACACACAATGCTGGGCTTCTCGTTACTTTAAATGTAATTTGAGATAAGAGGCAAGAGTTATCTACCCGCATACACCTAAGAAAAACTACTAGATCTTCCTGCCCTGTTCATAACGTCACTGGAGATGGCACGGAATATCACATGTACAATGTATTACACTTTAATCATTGTTATTCGCATTTTTACATTCAAACACCACAGAGAGAAATAAACATGCATGTGTTGTCACAGTTGAATGTATATTTATTATTTAACGTAAAACAGCATCTTTTAATTATCTAGTTTAAAACGAATAATCATATTTTTATAGTTTCTATCTATCATTGTTCAAATATCGCCCCTTGTGTGTGTATTTTATTATCCATATTTGTGTCCATGTGTTTTAGGCAGCACGCTACGATTTCAACAGAACATCCGACTTTAGACACCAATCCAAGTGGATCGTTCTTGGCCATGAGGACACAATGGATATTACCTTTGACTTGCCTGTGTCCATCGAAAATGTGGCATTTTTTCAGTTGATGGTACGTGTACAATAGGTATTTCTTCACAAAGGTGAGTGAGTGAGGTTTAACGCCATCTTTTTAACATTATGCCAGTTATATCACGACGTGTCAGCTGAAGAGGGAGAAAAGACGCAATGGATTCAGATCTCAGCCACTGACCTTCTGTGGTGAAACCCACGAGCAGGTCTATGGTGTTGACAAACCTAGAAACATTGTCTTCTAACAAGGAAATAGTTCGTCTTTGCTAAACACCTCAGTGTTAAAACAACAAACAGTATATGGCATATGATCATTAGAAAACACACATGCAAATATGGATTGCATTGTCGACTCATTGAGTGATATATGGAAAAGTGTGTCTTGCTCGGAAATCAACGATTCAAAAAGCCAGTATTTACATCGACTATATCAGATGTAATAAGCTGAACATTTTCTCCAATTGGCCAAGGTATATCCAAAATCTATGAGTATTTTCATTCACTGCAGGACTCAAGCCACGACAGTGCCAATGCACACACATTTCACGCCACGACGGGAGAGAGCAAAGCTGTCACTTCAAACTCAAACACAGAACAGGCTCTGTTTCCACACCTGAACTATGGACTCAACAACCGGTCATTAGTGGTCTCCACATTACCGGTAACATTTAATACTAAATGAGGCACTTATTGAAAACTCCCTCCATGAGTCTTGAAGTCTTCTATATGATGTAATCTAAAACAGTCTAATATTGGCCTCTGTATCCCTCCTGATGCTACAATATGTAACGGTATTTTACCATATTCCATATTTATGATGTCATATATCCTGACAAATAGATATATTTCTAAGACACAGTCAATAGACAACGGTGAGTTTGATTTTTACACCGAACACATGTACACTTCCTCTCTTCCTACATTCTGAATTCTTGGAGGACACTTTCTTCTTGTCAGATTGTTTAAATCAAAAAAATAAATTATACCTCTCATGGTCGCCGCCTAAATGTCTATTTTAAGTCTTGTCAACCTATTTTGAAATTTCCAACTTATGCTCCCTGTCTTTGAACCTTTACATGTGGAAATTATGTTTGAAATATACTGAAACAAGTTAAAATATACTGATCCATGCGTAACGACACGGTTCTTTAATAAGCAACATTTCAGTAACCTCTCAAAAATCTAATTAAAATATATGTTTTTTACGTTGATATTTTGAGGACTCTCGTCCGGTTTCATGTATGTTTCATTTTGTAGTTCCATTACAGGATTCGCGAAGACTTTCAAAGTCATCCACCTCTGTGTTGTTAATCCACAGATCTTTCTGGTAAAGAATCTATCTCATATTTACGATCATATCAGTCCATAGGTATTCTTGAAATGAGCCAGATCGACGAAAGAATCATTATTTCCGGACCTGTATATGAAATCCTGGAAAACTTGGCAGATGTCCTTAATTTCAGGTGAGTAGAATATTAACAACATTTAAGAACAAACTCAAAGGCTGCTACATAATCTGTAATGAAATGACAGTAAGTGAGTGAGTTTAGTTTTACGTCGCACTCAGATATAGTCCAGCTGTATGGCCGCGGTCTGTAAATACGCGAGTCTGGACCAGACAATCCAGTGATCAACAGCTAGAGCATCGATCTGCGCACTTGGGATACAATGACATGGGTCAACCAAGTCAGCGAGCCTGACCACCCGATCCCGTTAGTCGCCTCTTACGACAAGCATGGGTTACTGAAGATCAATTCTAACCCGGATTTTCACGGGTCGAAATGAAATGTAATCCAAACATGTGCCAGCCGTGGTAAATGTCCGATTAGTACATCCTATAGGCATGGAGATGTTATCACAACTGGATATATTCAAATAAGTGAAACATACAAGATCATCTCTGTTATTATACGAAGTGATTATGAACCACAATGGAACCATGATATCACACCCGTCACAAACACATGCAAAGGCATGACGATTCTACCCCTGAAAAAACATGGGAACATATGATAAGCGTCAAATTTTATGTCGCGGTGTCAAATTTGGACATGTCCAATCCATAAAAGGAACGGTTTAACACCTTACCCAGGCCTGTAATGTCGTAACCATGGTCAAACATGTTTAGCACGAGTAACATGATACTCTGTGAAATCTTCGAAGAAACAAACGCGTTCGATAGTGCAACATGTTGACGTCAAAAATTGAAGCTGCTGGGATATATCATTAAAAAATACTTGCCTGTTGGAAAGTTAAACATGTAACTCTATGAATGACGTTTTAAGCATGCCTTTCAGAAAGTGGTCAAAAGTAACAAATGTTATATTTGGGATAACACTTTCATACTAAAGTCCACTTGATAGTACCATCTGGACTCAGCAACATTTGGGATTTGAACCGACACTCTCAGAGTAACGCTACAAGTCGTAAGCACATAAAGTCAGTTACCTAACCCACTCGACCACAGAGGATTCTGCAAGGGTAAGCTGACATGGCTACATGGTCGAAAGGCATGTGCCTTTCAGGAAGTGGTCTTGACGATTCGTCATCTGTGGGGTAGCCTAGTGGTTAAAGCGTTCGCTCGTCACGTCGAAGACCAGGGTTCGATTCCCCACATGGGTGCAATATGTCAAGCCTATTTCCGGTGTCCCCAGCCCTGAAATTGCTGGAATATTGCTAAAAGCGGCATAAAACTATACTCCATTCGCCCAAGGCTTCCTTAAGAATGTTGTAAGGGATCGTGGTGTACAAATTTAATGTTTGCAAAGAATTGGAAAGCAACTCTTGGTTTTCGTTTTTCGAAAATCACAAATACTTCATTGTTTTGGGGTGTATGGTTAATCTTTGAGGCGTGGCTTGCGGTACTTTTCTTTACAATGATTCTTCGGTGCGTTTGAATGCAATACAAATGAGGAATGGACAATGACTTTATAACCAAAACTTCATATTACTGAGGTGTGGCTTTGGCATATACTCGTACATATTTCTCAGTTAACATACTATACGGGATATTATTTGATATGTCACAAACCAAAATCTTTGCTCAAACAGTAAACGGATTGATGTAATAGTGATGTTATCTGGAACCTTGTCATAGGAAAGAACTGCAATGGTTTTCCAGCAGGACAGCCATACTTTGGATGACAGTAGGCTGGGACAGCCACGTTTAACCATTTCCTGTTTTCTCTGTCGTTTCTTGCGTTAAAGGCAAACAAAACTTTATACCGCCCCGAACACACGACTTTGGGACAGCCTAAATATATGTTTCAGACATAAGCAAAGCGAAGGATTAAGACAGAAAATGCAAACAAATTTTATCCGTATCGGTTCAGCAATGTCCAACAAAGGTGCCATCGATATTTTTCAGCTACCACCTTCAGCCCCCAACTGACAAAGAATGGGGCCAGGAGATGAATGCGACATGGAACGGAATGACCGGTCAACTACAAAGAAGAGTGTGTATATACTCGAAAAATGCAAAAGTGACACTGATTATTACAAATGAAAGTCAAAATTGTTTATTAAGACACTAACATTAGTAGTAATCCTTGCACTTGACAAATAATCAACCTTCCAGAAAAATAATGCGATTTGCAACTTCATATATATTGCTTAACATCACTTGGCAAATTAGAACAAAAGTAAGGTAGTTTATGGACGAGTGAGTGAGGACATGTTGTTTTAAGCGTCATCAGAAATTTGCAGCTATTCGCGACACTTTAAGGATGAGAACTTCTATATTACGCTCAAGATGGCTTGTAAATGGTATAGGAATTTATTCGTAAACGAGGCGTAATAATATACTCAGCAGTAAAAAAAACGTCAGTACGAATTCAAAATTAGATAGGCACTGTAATCAAATCATTACAGAAATGGACATAATAAGCGGATCAAAAACAATTTTTGTGTACAATATCTTGACACATCAATGAATAACTCAGCACAATTCCATGACATTACGTGAACGTTTGCAGTCCATTCAGACTCTTGACTTCAGTATCTAGTGTGACCACCACGAGTGCACCAATCAATTGATGAAGGCCGTTGGCACCTTGAACCGCACTCTGAGAAAGGCCTGGCGCAATAAATCAGCCTTGTGTTCAGCCTTGGTTTGATATTATTCAGTCTCCTCTGAATTTCATCCCAAAGATGTTCAGCTGGGTTTAAATCAGGATTAAAGGCTGGCCACTGCATAATGTTGACACCGTTCTGCTGTAGGAAGTCCCGTGTAGCTCTGGCAGCATGGGCCCGGGCGTTATCATGCTGGAGAATGTTGGTCCGGTGACGTGCGAAATGTGGTATGACGTGGGGTCTGAGAGCTTGGTCGATGTAGCGCACCGCTGTGATGCCAGCTTCCTCTCCCTGGACCAAGGTTCTGGAACACCACAGGACCCACTCTCTGGTTCAGGCCTATTCCACCCCATACCATGACGCTTGCACCTCCCCATGACTCTCTTTCCATAACACATTGGTCTGAGTAACGCTGGCCACGTCGTCGCCATATTCTTGTTCTGCCATCTGCAGTTGATACGCAGTACCGACTCTCATCTGTGAACAGAACAGTTCTCCATTGCCTGTATCGCCAGTTTTAGTGTTGTAGGGCAAACTGTAGACGTTCACGCCGATGACGAGGGGTGAGGATAGGTCCACAGTAAGGTCTACGGCAATGGAGGTTCCCGCTGTTAAGACGTCGGCGTACTGTATCAGTACTGAGTGGTCTTCTGTGTGTTCCCACTGTCTGGCGTGCTGTTTCGGATGCCTGCATGAAGGGATTCTGTACATGCTGTCGCACAACATGGCGGTCTTGTCGTCTTGTTGTCACCCTTGATCTGCAAGTACGGGGGCGATCATTTGTGGTGTTGGTGGCCCGGAAACGTTGCTGCAGCCTGTAGATGGTCCGAACATTGACCTGGAAGTGATTGGCAACGGCTTGTGCAGTGTGGCCAGCTTCAAGTCTTCCTAGCGCCTGGTTCCACTGAGCTGTCGTGAGAAGGAGCATCCTGCTGACGTTGTAATGTGAATGTTTCAACCAGGTTTGGGGGTGCATTTTATAGGGCTGGTCCTTGTGAACAGCTCGTGCAGCATGAGTTGCATGAAAAACATGGAGAACACCGTTACATCTCCGATATCAGGTTGCGTTTTTGAGACCATTTCCTGGGTTCCATTCTGAGTTTGAGAAGGAATGTCTTTGCTCAGGTAAAGTTGGAGATGTTGTAAAAAATATACAATCACAACATTAAATGAATTTACAGTTATCAGTTTCTGCGAAGGAAAATTCCAAACTGACGTTTCTTTTGCTGCCTAGTATATAATAAAGAATTTGTCTTCCATAAAGAGTCGTGCCATTCTTCAGGAGGTTTTAGTTTACAACTTTGTAGTTCTCATTACGTGCCTAGTATACCCATTTGCTTTTCATCTCTCCACTTCAGGAGGTTGATTTGGTAGCAGCGGACCTAAGTGTTCACGAAGACAGGATTGCTGTCATGGACTTCATCATGCCCCCTATAATGTATAGCTACGTGGATGTGATGTACAAGAAGGTTGACGACGACAGCAGTCGATGGCTGCTTCTGGCCAAACCGTTCAAACTGGAAGTGTTTCTGGTCGTCTTCCTATGTGGATTCTTGTTTCAAATCGTGTACAGGATAACTTTAATTGGTATAGAAGTGGGCTTATCAAAATACGGGTACTGTTATGAAATGCTGTGGTTTACAGTTGCAACAATACTCAAGCAGGGTAAGGTACACTTCGAAGCAATAATAAGTGTTTTGTTTCGAATTTTTAAGTGCACAGAAACACAAACGCGCACGCTCATAGATATACATGTATATAGATATTTGAGTGGGTGAGTTTAGTTTTACGCCGCTTTTAGCAATATTCACGGCGGGGACGCCAGAGTGAGTGAGTGAGTTTAGTTTTACGCCGCTTTTAGCAATAGTCCAGCAATATCACGGCGGGGGACACCAGAAATGGGTTTCATACATTGTACCCATGTGGGGAATTGAACCTGGGTCTTCGGCGTGAGAAGCACAAGCTTTAACAACTAGGCTACCCCGCCGCCTCTATATACATATGTAGATAGATATGATTGTATAGATAGAGATAATTAAAGAAAAAGAAACGCAACCCCTGAGATTATTTGATTATTATAATTATTCGAATATTTTATTGCTTATTCCGTCACAACGCATGAAATGACCCTCATGGTGACTTCGCACAAAAAACACATGCAAATCATGAAAATGGCAGTTAATGAAGTGTATAAAAGCCCATGTGCTTTCGTATTATATTCATTCATTTGTCGCCGAAAAGCTGTGTGAAAAATGCCACGATTGAGTGCTGCCGACCGAAATATCGCCATTGGTCGTGTTCGCCGGAGAAAGTTTTGGAACTGTTGCACGGCACCTAAATGTTCACAAAACAACGATATCCCGACTTTGGAGCCGCTACAACAACTTCAATTTGACCAACGATCGCCCGAGAAGTGGAAGGCCAAGAATCACGACCCCTTCAAGATCGGTACATCCGTCCATCACCTGCGTAATCGGCATGCCCTACCAACCGTGACTGCCACACAAATACCAGGTTTGAGGAGAGTGTCAGCTCAAACGATTAGGAACCGTCTGAAAGAAGCGGGTTTACGTGCCTGTAGACCAGTTGTTGGACCTGTACTACGCCCCTACATCTCCGCCGACGACTCAGGTGGTGCAACAACGTAAGGATATGGACTTTACAAAACTGGAGGCGCATCTGGTTTTCTGATGAATCCTGTTTTCTTTTGCAACATCACGACGGAAGAAAAACGTGTATAGGAGACGTCATGAACGTTTTGCGCCCATCTGCGTCCGACAGGGTGACAGATTTGGCGGAGAAAGCGTTATGGTTTGGGGATCCATCTCATACAACCAGAAATCAGACTTGGTGATCGTTGAAGGGAACCTGACAGCCCAACGTTACATCAACCACGTATTACAGCCTCACCTTCTCCCGATTATTGACCAACAGACACAGATTTTTCAACCAGACAACGCCCGGCCTCATACTGCACGTGCAACAATGAACTTTCTGCAGAATTCCAACGTCAATGTCTTGCCATAGCCCCTCTAAATCACCAGACCTCAACCCTATTGAACACCTGTGGGATACTCTGGGTCGACGCGTACGTCAACGTCAGCCGCCGCCACAGACGCTGCAACAGCTCGGCGTTGCACTGCAGGAGGAGTGGAGAGCCATTCCCCCCAGGAAAGAATCCGGCGTCTTATCCGTTCTTGTCCAAGGAGATGCCGTGCAGTGATTGCAGCTCGTGGTGCTCATACGAGATACTGAGAAAGACGCCCCCCTGGTGACAAACTGGTGTCTGTGAGATGACTTTTGAAATGACAATTTTAAACATGCCCATCTTGGTTATTATTCTGCCAAATTTCAGACTTCTGTCTTAAATAATAACAATGCTGTGTCGTCTTAAAACTTCAGATCAAAATCTCTAAAATACAGGGGGTTGCGTTTCTTTTTTGACAGAGTTTATGTTGTTTACCGATTTTTAAAAGCTTCAAAATATGCACATTTACACAAATTTGTGATTTCAGATTTCTTCATCGTCACCTGCATCCACGTCTGATGTTGTTTTCAGTTTGTCCATTTCAATTATTAATTTTGGGTGTATATGTTTTATTATGTATCACATTTTCTTGTCAGATTTGTCCATGACACATCCAAAACTGACCCCGCAATCGTGTGGCAGTAAAGTGCTCATAGCGTTCTGGTGGCTATTTCTAATTGTCACAGTGTCCATTTATTCTGCAAATCTCGCAGCCGGACTATCAGTGACAAAACAGAAGCCGCCATTTTGAAACCTTATGGAGCTGGTAGAGAGGCAGGACTACACTTTGGGAATGCCTATTGAAGGCGTTAATTACGAACTATTTAAGGTTAGTATTCATAGCATTAGGCAATTGTCTGATAGATAATATGCTTGAAATTTGCTGAAAGGTTTCATATAAAGGGTTTTAATTGCGATACCTAACTTCTGATAAACATTGTTATTACACGTACACTTCTATGTTGGTTGGTTGGGTTGGTGCTTAACGCCGCACTCAGCGGTATTCCAGCTGTATGCCAACACTGCAATATACTCATAATTAGTGAGTGAGTGAATATGGTTTTACGCCGCTTTTAGCAATATTTTAGCAATTTCACGACGAGTGACTCCAGAAATGGGCTTCACACATGTACCCATGTGGAGGATCGAACCCGGATCTTCGGCGTGACGAGCGAACGCTTTAACCACTAGGCTACCCAACCGCCCCCGTTAACTCTTAGATCAGGTGGTGGGAAATTATGTGTCTGAATTGATCAAACTCAATGTTACTTAAAGTCAGTTCGTCATTATAGTTGGTACTACTGCTGTTGGTTAAAGGTGGTGCTTGCCAGAGCTTAGTCCGTTTGTTTCACAGTTGGGCTTTCTAAAACTTAATCCTTTTGGTTCAAAGTGGGGCTTGCTAAAGTTTAAATGCCTGGAGATATTATATGCCAAGAAATTATGACACAGCGTTTCATGTATTTGTCCTCTGATAATGCTTCACCAGACCTCCCCCAGGAAGGATGTACGACAGGCCTGGGCAAGAATGAAGAAAGAAAATGAAACAAACCCGTTCATAATGTCCACTGACTATGATGCGCATTACAGAAGAGTCCAGACAGACAAACATGCTGTGTTTATGTACAGTCACCAAATAAAGACATACACAGATGAAGACTGCAGATTGGCTGCACTTGGGGAAAGGATCAGTTGGCAACAAAGCGCATTCGGTGTTCCATTACATTCACCGCTGAAGGATGACCTGGAGAATGTGTAAGTATGGAGGAAGGGAAAGGAGCCTTCCACACACTTAAGAATTACGATGTGATGTTCACGGGCATTGGTTTAATATAACATTAATATGTGTGTACGTTCCCCATACTGCTCAACCAGGGGTTTTGTTCATCACTCAATCAATGAATTGTTTGATCGGCATTTTAGAAGTTGGTGAGTCAAAAATGAAACATACATCTTTATGGATGACAATTTGTTTATTGCATAGAGCGACATGTAAGTATCTACATAAAAAAGCTTGAAAACGATGTTAGAATCTACATCGAAACGTCGCTCTATGCAATAAACAAGAAATTGTCATCCATAAAGTTGTATGAGCCACATGGCCCATAGTACATTTGTAAGATAAAGTATATTTAGGTCCCATACCCAGTGTTACATCTCTGTCGATCTCATTTTAAATAACTTATATGAATATAAAGCTATCGAGCGTAGTACATTAACATGACAGAACAGAACATAATTCTACCGTTATAATGTTTCTGTAACGAGGTAAGAAAACTTTTTCTCAAGTGAGTATATTTCTTACATATATAAAAGACATGGTACTCATCTTCTACCAAATGACGGTTACAATTTTTATATACAGATTCCGTATGAGACATATTTAACAATGACCTGAATAATGTTGACTCGAAAGTTGTAAAGAGATATTCGAAATCCATACATTATCTTTGTCAATTATAAGGGTAAATTTCCGACTTAGCCAGTGAGGTGTATGTTTGTGTGTTTGTTTTAGCATGGGTTACCTCGTTGCGTCAGGAATGTTACAGAAGATATTTGAGAGACGGAAGAGTTACCGGTATCATAACAGGACTTGTGAGGTGCAGGGTTTGGTGGAAGCTATAACAACTGAAGATTTACTTGGAGCCATCGTGGTCGTTGGGGGAGGTGTTGTGTTGTCTGTGTTGACGTTGATGGTGGAATTACTGATTCCCAGACTGAATATTCCGTTCTGATCAGTTACATCATATCTCCAGCTTGAGAGAGAGTTCGAGATTGATGCGAACACAAATACCTCCTTAGTTTCTTGATGTATGTTTAATGTTATTCAAGGTGACTTCAGAGAACATATAATGCTTCAAGTATATGGCAAAATATGGGTTAAATGCGTGTGCGTTTTCTCACTACACGAGTTTGAAAAACGTGTAATAATAAATTGGATGTGATGCTAAAACTCTTCTTTCCCTTTTCTCACAGACCCAAGAACATCTGGGTTAGAACTGATCTTCAGCAACACATGTTTGTAGTAAGATCGGGATCGGGTCGACAGGCCCGCTGACTTGGTTGACAAAATGTCATCGTATCGTTGAGTAGTTCGATGCTCATGCTGTTGATCACTGGGTTGTCAATTCCAGATTCGATTCTTTACACTTTGGGCGTTAAAGAAGAGAAACGCATGAAATATACGGATGGTCTTGAAGCCAGGATTACAACCAGTACCACTCTTTGAAGTATTAAGGTACGACTCGGGCACCGGACCGAACCTTTAATTGTATTAATTGTTGCTATTTGTTGTGTACAATATCACCTAAAGTCATCACTGATTTCCAGTGGTCTTCTTGATACAGATTTCACCACTATTTCGCTAACGCATCTCTAACCCATACCAATGCCCTTGGGTTGTATTAACCGTGTATACAGATCCAGGTTGATGAATTGAACTGGGCCAGTGTGCCAATGACGTAGATATCCATGGTCTACTGACATAGTTATTCGGACTGATTATAGTCAATGTGACCTATTTGTCCCTGTCATATAAACCATATTTTATCAGATGTATTAATATTTAGTTTTGTTACAGTGAGTGAGTTTGGTGAAGCTTGATATGTGAGGGAAGCCCGATACGGCTTTCTACACTGATTTATACGTGTACAACATGGGTAAACCCACGAATACCGGGGAAGTGCAGACAAACACAATACTGACCAAGGATAACCTGGATTCAAGCCTTGGATACGATACCTTTATAAAAATAACATTCTGTAACTTTAAAAACTCTTGAAGTATCTATCTCAAAGTTTATGGTTTTATTACAAATATCATTATAAAAGTACAAAGTAATTCAGTAATACTTGTGTAAACTGGAATGAAAAAATCATATCCAAAATATAATAGTCAAAATATACAAACAATAAAGATATGAATAGTTTGGATGAGACATCAACTTACGTTGGTTGGATGGAATTTGTTTCACAACCTTTTTTTTGAGAACATAGATCCAAAATGAATCTTGTTGTTATACGATGAGCTGTTATTTTACGTTTACCTTTTGCCTTTTTGTATCTGTATGAAGACTGCTTGAAACGTCTTATATTTGCTAAAGTGACGAAACTATTTTCCTTAAAGCATATCGCAAACCGGAAGGTACATGAATTTGATGAAACTGTTCGCGTTTGTGGAAGGTCGGTGTTCCATGTACTCAAGACAAAGAACTTATCAACATCGATAAAATAATATCATACAAGATTATCCAAGCACCATACCGCAAAATGACAGAAGCTACACACCATCCAAGGTTGTAAGTAAATAAGACAATGTCTTTCACTCTGAAGTGGATTGGTCTCAGCACATCTCCCAAGTGTCTGTAGTACAACAATGGATGAGTCTCTGTTCATCTCCAACCATTTGTGCGTTACACAACAACGGATGGTCCCTGTTCATCTCCAACCATTTGTGCGTTACACAACAACGGATGAGTCTCTGTTCATCTTCAGCAAGTAGTCCGTTACACAACAATGGATGAATCGCTGTTCATCTCCAACCAAATATCACCATTGGACGGTATTCCTACCAGGGAAGCCTTCACGTCGTTTATTGTGTTTCGCCTCAATGCTCGCATGTCAATTCTCCTTGTTTCCTTGTTCAAACTGGTCATTTTCTTCTCCCCACGCTCTCCCTGTCGCTTGAGAACGACGACAATAACCACGACCAGCACAGCTACGGCAAAGCCTACGAAGACACCGAGGATGGACACGTCAGTCAGAGACAGATGAGAAAAACCAGATTGTGGATGTTCAAATAATGTCTTCGACATTTCATTTCTGTCAGAAACAGCTTCGTGTTTCAGATTAGCATCTTTGGATGAGGCACTGTGTCCAAGTTTTAAATCATCTGTTTTGTCGTTGAAAGACATTAATGTTGTCGCTTCATTACCTCCGACATTGCTTCCAATGCTTGAAGATGAAATAGGTTCTTGATGGTCATGGTTTACCATGCCAACATCCCCCGAAACCTGACCAACGTGTTCGACGTTAGATGACATCGAAGTAGTCGTTTCATAACCCCCAACATTGCTTCCAATGCTTGAAGATGAAACAGGCACTTGATGGTCAAGGTTTACCGATGGATCAGTAGTAGTCGTTCTTATAACACTTGTTGGTTTTGCTGTAGATGGTACTACGCTTTGGCGTGTCTCCAGTGCAGGAGAAGTCGGTATTGTAAGGAGACTGGAAACAGTGCTTCCCCCTACAGTTTGGGGTAGAGGGATACGCTTTATGAGTCTATATGCACACCCTTCACCTATACAGGACTCGGTAACAGGACCAGTGCTAGATTCACTGGTGCTGATGCCACTGTGTGAGTCTGTTTGTCCATTATCGTCTTGTTCGCCTTCTTTGGTTGTCACGCTTGATCGGTTTGTAGAGATAATATTATGACTGAATGTTTCATTTACGTCTGTTTTCGCCACATTTTGTAACAACGACGTTGTCACTGCCGCGGTGGTGGTACCGCCTGATGTTGTAGATGTTACTGCGGCAGTAGTGTGGACAAGGTCAGGTGTTGTATCTGTGGCAGATCTGTCACTCAGAGAGGTGACAACGCTTGTCGTTTGCTCTGATGCTACAGACACGTTTTGATCCGGAGCAGACGACACTATCAGTGTTTGGTTTCTGTGTACTGACGATAACTTCTCTCCATGTACCTGAAGCAGACACTGGGAAATATAATGCCTTTGTTAATTTTCACATGTCACATGAACCATACATTCTTTAATTCCATTACAGTTTTGCTACATGAAAATATTTCAGCAAACTAATTCACATCCTTAACTGAACCATTATCAAAACAATGAACGTACACATCGTTGTGTTTCAATGACGGAGATACAAGGAACGATGCGTCACCAGCAGTTCCGAGAACAACTGGCAAAGTTATATATCATGACTCATACAGATGTGTTTGTGTTATCAAGCAGACGTTTCATAATGTCATGTACCTCTGTCAACCGATAATATAGTTCAATGTACTGATTACAATGCTGGATTGTTCTTAAGTTAATACTTTAATAACCTCCTAGCAAAAAACACATTTGGAACCTAAACAAAAGATATATTCTATCGGTAGTTTGTCAAATAAAAGCGACAAATACATGTCCAAAATCATGAGCATAACTATTCTCTGCTAACAACAGAATCGATTGTTGGATCCTGTCTATAGCTACAGCACGTGTTTATCATTCACAATCAAATATCGATGACACCACATGTTCTCTGAAAGGCTGACCTAACAATACATTCTTATATTATGTTCATTTTCCCAATACGTATTTATTCATATACTCATCGATCGCCTAATATAATGTGAATTAAGTTAATGTAAATATATAAACAATATGTACTCACCAGCACAGCAAAGATTGTCAATAGAAGAATTGATAACATTTTTCGTTTGTCTGCTGAAGGCTCTCTGTTACGATAGACCCGTCAATGGCCTTTGTTTCAAGTATATGAGTGTGTGTGTGACAGTCTGGTGTTCCTCACGGCTGATGTTTGTGTGTTGTTGACGACAGACTACAGCTTACAGCTATAAATGTCATGCCGTTATCAATTAACGAGCGGAATAACCCGGAAACTGCTGGACCGTCCAACCGTCACCATCTATCGTCCTCGTGTATTGCTTTTGTAGTTGTACATGCCGTACAGTGGTTACGAGGCTGCCAGCGCTCTGACTGTGGGACGATGGTGTATATAGTCTGAAGTATCACTGACAGGTGTGGGGTAAAATGTAGCAAAGCCTCCATATCAGAGTAGTTACAGGTCAAAAGCTTATTCAGCATGCAGAATTGATTGGGGGGTTTTGTTTTTGAATTTTTGTTTGAGGATTACCTATGCTACATATTAATCTAAAATAAAGGATGTACGTAAGTGTCACTATCATGAACAAGGATGGGCTTACCCACGTGACGTCACTGACTGACAAAAGAAGCCTGGGGCATTCCCGTCGACGTCATCACTTTCCCAACGAACAGCACAGCGGCGTGAGGGGAAACCCATGCTTGTCACAATACCTACCTGAACATTACATGTCATTTTTGATGACACAATGTTAATTTCCTATTCAGTTATTATCATTAGTTTAAATAGAGGTGCATGTTCTTCCACAGAGCGTAGTGTATTGATACATAGCCCCCGGGGGAGTGGGGTGTGTGTGTGTTTGGAGGGGTGCGCACCCCCTCTTTCGTCCTGAAAATTTATTAAATGTCCTTTGAAACTCGTGAAAACGAGTGAAAATGAACTGTGCACCCCCTTTCTAAACTGTGCGCGCACGCACGCACGCACACACACAATTTCTTAAAAAGCTGTATCCGCCCCTGACAGGCAGTAGTACGTTGGTAACTAACCTTTTGATATCAAAACCAATGGGTTTCATTACAAGGGGCAGTGGGGTAGCCTTGTGGTTAAAGCGTTTGCTCGTCACGTCGAAGACCCGTGTTTGATTCCCCTCTTCGGTACAATGAGTGAAGCCCATTCTTGGTATCAACCTAATAATATCTTCTTCTAAAAGTCCATTTTGTTTGTATACCTGGTAGTGTTCCGGGTCAATGAACGAGGGGCTTTTATTGCCACGACATCAACAAATTCAATTTTACAACACATACTGATTGTCACAGGTCACTTACCACACTGTTTATTAATTGAAATTGTGAAAGTCAACTCAACAAATATCTACAGAAAGTGTTCAACGCACCTTCTTGACTGAATTTTCCTTGTTCCTTCTTTTCAGATGTACGCACATAATTGCTTTTTCGTAAAGCGGAAAGATATTTGGGGGAGTTATCAAGTAGTCTTTCAGTCAGCTTGTAATCTTTGAGATATGTACCCATGATGTTTTAAACAGTTAACGCATGAAGATCCGGGTTAGAATTGATCTTCAGTAACCCATGCTTGTCGTAAGAGGCGACTAAAGGGATCGGGTGGTCTGGCTCGCTGACTTGGCTGACACATGTCATCGTATCCCAGTTGCATAGATCGATGCCCATACTGTTGATCACTGGATTGTTCGGTTCAAGCTCGATTATTTCCAGACCGCCGCCATATGGCTTGGATACGGCTGAGTGCAAGGTAAAACTAAACTCACTCACTCATTTTAACAGTTAACGTATTATGAAGGCACCTCCATGTGTGGTGATTCTGTTGGTCGTTCTCTCAGCAATGGAGGTAATAAGTTAAGAACATATGCTACCTTTAAGGATGAATATCATCCTGAATTTTATTTATTTAGCCACATGCCTCGCTCTTATAGACGTGCTTTAGCACTTTTTAGATGTGGTATTGCTCCTCTAAGAGTTGAAACTGGACGTTATAATTGTACTCCTCTAAAGGAAAGAACATGTTTTTACTGTAATGATTTTATTGAAGATGAATGTCATGTTTTACTGCACTGTCCACTTTATTCTTTTGAAAGAGATGTCCTTTTTAGTAAATGTGAGCAGCTTATTGTGAGCTTTTTGTCTTTAAGTGACTTTGATAAGATCCGATTTTTACTGTCCAATCCACAGGTGTCTTTTAATACAGCCAAAACCTGCTTTCTTATCATTCGGCGTCGTCATGACCTTTTATACTCTTAACTTCGTACTGTAAATATATATTATATATCCTATATTCTTTTAGTTTTGTATTTTATATGATATAGTCTCTCATAAGTCTGTAAAGATTGGCTCAACGTTTTATTATTCCCTTCTATGTACATATGTATGATGTTGAGGTGAGACTCAAATAAATTATCTGTCTGTCTGTCTGTCTGTCTGTCTGTCTGTCTCATGGCCTCAGCTTCTGTTGGTCATTCCATCATGGCCTCAAGCTGATTGATATATATATGTGATTTGAACACTCGTACCACTGGACACGCCGGGCGTTCATTCAGTTTTTGCGATGGTATTATCTTCAGTTTCGGGCACATCCATTTCAACAAATTATGTGTGAACTGTTTGGCATTTCTTTAAAGTTGGGCAGTAACAGAAAAGGCAAGATACGCTGAGGATGACATTTGTATTTAATAGTTATTCAGCATTTCGGTGTTAATCCTTATACTGTTGTCTGTTGACAAGCCTGCTCATTGCCTCATAACACTAACAAGACCTGAACATTCCTCACTGATTCCTTACATGTTGGGGCGGTGGGGTAGCCTAGTGGTTAAAGCGTTGGCTCGTCACGCCGAAGACCCGGGTTCGAATCCCCACATGGGTACAATGTGTGAAGCCCATTTCTGGTGTCCCCCGCCGTGATATTGCTGGAATATTGCTAAAAACGGCGTAAAACCGAACTCAGTCTGTCAGTCAGTCGTTACATGTTAACCAGACTTGTGTCATTGTCATCGGTATAAGAAATAAAAATAGAAATATCTGAGATGAATTGTGGTATCGCATTTGGATGTTTGATTAAACTAGATATGACATTTTCAGTTTAACATGAACACCCTTCTCTTCCACCACAAGTCAAGTTATTTTACAGTGCTTCAACGGAGAAGCGTTTACCGAAACGCTATGTATGAATTTCTGTCGTGAGAGAAAGAGGTTTTAGCCTATTTTGGTAATAAACTGTAAGAGTCTTGAAACTAATTTGATGTTCCATGACTAAACTGTGGAAATGTTCACTTGTTACAACAAATAGTAGTCTGTCATACAGACCCTGAAGCAAATAAATCCAAGAAAGACCACGCAATACTAGAAAATGTGGCAAGTCTAGATTTCCTCAACTTCTGAAAATGAAGAAAGTCTCAGGGCTCCTTTTCATTATATTTTTTTTTTAACAATATTTTTTTTCAGTAAAATATGTTCATTTCAGAGACTAGTTGTTAGTCTACAACAAATAGGAGAAAGGTTATTACTTGGACCCGGTTGTTTGTGTGGTGTCGTATTCCAATATGTGGAGATCTGTATGCTGGAGTTGAGGGCGAGAACGAACGTCCTGAAACGTTCAGTTCTACTGAAGAGAATATTTTTGTCGAAAGACACACAAAGGGTCTGCGGGTGGTGAACATGTAAAACGCAATTACTTATAAACGCTGGTTATATCTGACTTTGTTCATGCTTGATGTGTATAGATATATATGGGACGCTTCAAAGAGGCTTCATGTGTTTAGAAATAACATGGACATTGCAGGCATAGATGTAGTGAGGCAAGTAGCGTTCACTGGCTTCATTCAGCAATATTTTGTATGATGAAGCCATTTTCGGAAAATCAAATGGTTTGTGTTCTTATGGACTAATAAAAAACAGACTAAAGGGAGATAATAAGGTTAGTTTAACTTGTTTTATATCACACTGTAACATGAAATGACAAATTAATATAAAGATACATTTAGACTGACTGACTGACTGAGTTCGGTTTTACGCCGCTTTTAGCAATATTCCAACAACATCACGGCGGGGGACACCAGAAATGGGCTTCACACATTGTACCCATGTGGGGAATCGAACCCGGGACTTCAGTGTGACGAGCCAACGCTTTAACCACTAGGCTACCCCACCGCCCCCAGATACAATTAGAAAATGGAATAGAAATAGAATAGTACCAGCTAGAAAAGTTCATACATTATAAGCGTCACTTAATATTTCATTAAGACTTTGGAAGGAAGTTGGAAGTATTAATGCTGATGTCTATCGATAATTTTAGAAGCGATATATAGTATCAGTTTCAAAATATCTATGATATCACTTTTTAACTGGCAATACAAATAAATTAATATTTCGAAGGATCGACGTGAAAGAGTGACAGAGATTTTTATGTACGTGAATTGACGTTTAAAAGGAGCTATGTAATACGGACCTCCAATTATAGATACACCTTATGATTTACAATATTACAAAAACTGAAATTTTCTATGAATATTTAAGCAGTTTTTCAAAAACAAATTAATAAACTATTTCAATATATTAATATTGACTGGAATGCTGACATACCGGACAAGTCAATTGTCTTTGTAAGCAGCTCTGTAAAGACTCGTCATAATTCGTTGATGTTAATTTCATCTCCAATCATAAATAACTCAAAATGTATCGTATAAGTGTTTTCTACTATACCCTCAGATCAAGTAACACATTCTGATTGGCTTTTCTGTGATGCTCTTCTCGTTCGAACATATTTGGGGGAAAGTTTTAACATTTGATGGTGAAACATACAGTCGACAATAACGAACTTATAGTAAATATATCTGCCTTTATGCTCCCGGCCTCTTGGGGCTTCGAAATGCGTAAAACGAACTACTGTTATAAACTAAAATTAGTTGTCCCTTTGAGTTGTAATGGCCAGTCGTTTACCGAATCAAATTTTGGTGTGATATTCTTTGTGACAAGCAAAACACCCGTGAAGATCTGGGTAAGAATCGATCTTCAGCAACTCATGTTTGTCGTCTGAGGCGGCTAACGGGATCGGTTGGTAAGACTCGCTGACTTGTTTGACACATGTCATCGTATCACAACTGCGTAGATCGATGCGCATGATGTTGATCACTGGATTATCTGGACTCAATCATATAAAGACCGCCGTCTTACCTTTCTGATTTGTTAAATGCCACTCTGAGAAAGATTCCAGCTATATGTCAACGGCCTGTCAATGATTCAGTATGGACAAGCAAGTCCAGTGATCAATATTGTGAGCACCCCGTTGGTGTACAATGCCTCACAATCAGTCAAGTCACAGCCCGACAATTCATTTAGTAGCCTCTTGCAATAGGCATGGATTACAGGTGACCTGTTCTTACTGACAGTCCCTAACTCTCATGTTACAGGCAGTCCCTAACTCTCATGTTACAGGCAGTCCCTAACTCTCATGTACTTCAATCTACAGAGATAATAAGGAATGCTGATTGAAGCCTTGATCAGCACATCATGTTTAGTAAAGACAAATCAGCTTTACAGAAAGACTGTTTATTGTATAAGATGACAATGACAGAAATACAAAATATACAAACGTGTGTGAATATTTCCCTCCAATACAAATTTGATCATTTATTTGAAAAATACAAATTTCAGCTGCATCACTACTTCATTTTCTGACAAAAGACGTTTTCTAAGAATGTATTCTAAGATTTAAACTGTATAGTCAAAGGCACATGCCTGATGTCAACTTGTTTGTGTTGAGTGCTACTATGAACATACATATACCAAATTCCGTTACATTCAGAGGAATATGTCTGAGTCATGTCTATAAACCTAGTTTTCAGTATTGCTGCTATGGCTGACCTATTGAAAATAAGATTCAAAAACCTTTGGAATAAGTTTGGGTGTACACAAAAATATTTTGAGTGTATGCCATGGAACAAGCATGCCAATATAAACTTCTGTGGACCCATGGTTTCTGAGCAAAATAGTTCATATTAAAAATACAAAACTGGCAATGGGCAACCATGCAATGATCAAAACTCATTTATCATCAGGTATTCAACAAGTGATCAAGGGAGGTGACAGCTGTTAAAGCTATCTACATCCCAGCTGTGAATCTAGTCTGGTTCAGACAAGCAGTAATTGACAATACTTCACACTTTGCAATAAAAGCATTCCCAGCATTCAGGATGTTAACTGTATGTCTACACTTGCATTGTTCATTTGGTCACAGATGGCATGCTGTTAATGGTGACTAGAGATTCAACAGTAGTGAGTAAACATTACCAGAAAAAAAACACTTACAGCATTAAAAATGTACAGCATATGTAATAAAATAGCTTTGATTCATTTGTTGTTATACAATACAGTGTCAACTCATTTAAAAGGGTTTATAGTCTAAGTTGACATTGTTAAACAGAGTTTTGAAACAAGATACCTATATAATTATACGTATATGTATTATGAATAATGATATGTTGCAGAGCAATATCATTTCCAGATGCCTGAGGTCTGCCATTAACTGCACCACAATGGAGGTCAGTAGAGACAGAGGGCTTCAGCATATAACAATACCCTGAATGAAATGTTACCCTCTATTACAGCTAAAATGGACAGAATTTGAAGCTAAGAATTGACAAATAACAATAGCATCAGTTTAGTGAAAATAATAAACACCTCCAAACTGAGATCATTGATACTTAGAACATTAGAACAGCAATGTCATAGAACATAACATACAGAAACAAACATAGCACTGTCTCATTATGATGTCACATAACAATACTTTAATAGTAACCCATTATTCCTAGAATATGGGCTGCTACTAACTTAAAGTGGACCGTAAGTTTTTGATAACATGCAGAATTTTTAGGCAAATTCTATCCATTTCAGCTATACATTTTATATAATTGTCTTTGTGCAAAAGCAATCTAAAAATACAGCACAATCAACAAACTGTATATCAAAGAGTATGTTAAAGTCTCACTGCACTAAATCTCAGATCTACCTACACTTAATTACTGACATGACTAGCAAGTGAGCATCTGCAATTGTTCTGATTTATTTGTCCCTGGAAGTAAAAATAAAATGTGGAAAGAAATAATATTTATTCCATGAGAAACAAACCACTGAGTTGACAGAAATACAATGTACATACAATAAGCTGCACAGATGAAAAAATATGTTTGTTTGATGACAAAAAATTCACCTGACATGCCATAAACATCAGGTGATATGTCTTTCAGAAATATTGCAGCAGTATTAGGGTGGTGTCTTGTTCAGAAATAACAAAACTTATGACAAGAAAGATCACAGATGCCAAAGGTAGTCATTGATAAAGAGGATTGTCATCTGACAACAGTTGCCATGTGATATACATGGTGTTTTGAGTACTGTCTGGCTAAAGACTGCGTTGAGATTTTGTTGAGGTAACTTTTTGACATTTCTATTTTGTTCAATAAATAAATCATAAATATTGTGTAAACCACTGTCAAACAATATATTTCATAATAAACTGAAGCTGGAAATACAAAGATTGTATACAAATGAACCACACAAGATGTGGAATGGGTGTCGAGGAGTGAGTAAGTGAGTGAGTGAGTATGGTTTTACATCACTTTTAGCAATACTCCAGCAATATCTTGGAGAGGAACACCAGAAATGGGCTCAGTGTGATGAGCAAATGCTTCAACCACTAAGCTACCCTGGACTGACTGAGTTTGGTTTTACGCCGCTTTTAGCAATATTCCCGCAACATCACGGCGGGGGACACCAGAAATGGGCTTCACACATTGTGCCCATGTGGGGATTCGAACCTGGGTCTTCGGCGTGACGAGCCAACGCTAAAGCTACCCTGGATGAGTTCATAGCACTACAGTTTCATAACAAAGAATGTCACTGGAAAATACTGTTGACATAAGAAAGCAGTTGTCTTATGTGCTGCTATTCACTGTGCAGAGTTGCTTCCCTGGTGGACTCCAGGAACCTATGATCATACATTCAAATCTCAGACCACCCAAAATACGATTCTAGGCCTGTCGGGACGGTGGGGTAGCCTAGTGGTTAAAGCATTTGCTCGTCACACTGAAGTCCCGGGTTCGATTCCCCACATGGGTACAATGTGCGAAGCCCATTTCTGGTGTCCCCCGCCGTGATATTGCTGGAATATTGGTACTAGCGGCGTAAAACCACTCACTCACTAGGCCTGTCAGCACTATACTTGTCAGAACAGGTTTTTCATAAAAACAGACCAGCGTCACTTCAGGCTTTCCTACTGCTTTGCTGCTATGGTCAACCATCTTTAAAATTCATTTGGAAGTTTATGTAAAAATCTTTGATCAAAAAGCAAGAAAACACAGTCACAATCACATAAGCCTTCAAAGCATATTGTGCAATCAATTTACTAAAACAGAACAGAAAAGTAAAAAGCAGTTTATAAGCTTAAATAATGATACAGTAATTATGTTAATAAACAAAACAGAATTAACCTTTTGGCTTCACTGAAGTTTTGACATGATCCCTTAGGTAAAACATGGTAAACTGCACATTAATAAGGACAATAAAAAACTCAAATTATATCCCAAACAGTTTCAGAGTGTGTATTACAGATATCAGATTATAAATACCACTATTTGATACCGGTTATGCAACATGAGTCCTTGAGAAAAGTGTTCTGGGAAGATAGATCTTTACCATAGCACTAGAACAATTAATCATTAAAAACTAATGCAAAAAGAAATGAAATCCTAAAAGACAAACAAAACATAAATATATGTTAGAATATCATAATATTGCTTTGAAAATGGTCTTACTTTACAACATGCAGAGGCAATGCTTTTATAAACAGCATATTAAAGTTACTGGGTAGGCCTCTTGTTAGTGTGACTTGATAACATGAAGAAAACCAAGTTTGAATCCAAAAATTCAATACTGCTAAAATACTAAAAGCAGTACAAAGACCACGAGTTCACAGTACTGCTTGAGAAAAACACCTCCCCGGTGCCATCCCTCCAGAATAACAACTAGACACTAACAAGACACCATGACACACAGATTCCATATAGAAACACTTCATACTACATATGTGAGGTAATTGAAAACAATAGATGTTGATCAGAAATATTTTGTCTTTGAGTAAATTCGTTTGTTTTAGATGGTTTGATGTTTTACAATGTTGAGTAAATTGCATGGCCTCAGTCAAATATATAAATGCATTGTTTTCATTCCTATAATTATCATCACAACTGTGGGGAATTTTTTAAATCTGTTTCAACAAATCCTCGAGACTAAATATTATCTTACATTGATATTTTAATTGTGTCAAACCAGTTATTAAAACTTTTGTCAGATTTTACCTAAAAACATTTTTAGGAACTGTAAGTCAATTAAAATCTTGACAGTCTTGCAAAACTAAAATTAATTCATCCATGGCTACTGATTACATGCATCTGATATACTGTGTACTGGAAGAGTTTGACATGTGATACTTCAGTGGAACTGTTGGTTCCAAGGGTGCTTCATGGTAATATTATACTGTTATCACTTCAGAAAATTATGAAAATAGTCATCACAGAATAATTATATATTCCATCAACTTGAAATCTGGCGTTTCTAATGTGTTACAAACCAGTGCAAACACGCTACAGAATTATCAATACCAAGACATCAACCATGACTATCTTCATCTGCAATTTGGACATATACCATCTACATGTACATCAATGTTATCTAGGTCAGCTGCATCCCAAGACCAGATTCCCACCACATGCACATCACACATACAAACCTGTAACACTGGTTATATGTAAAATAATGCTTCATTGTGTAACATATATCCTAATATCATCGTTGTAGATTCTGGTATGTTTGAAAACACACAACCCCCGTAAATGTGAAAAAATACATCTATAGTGATGGTAAAACATGAGAAATGCTACAATCTTGAGTTAACATTATGATCATTGACTACGCTAGCTGTCCCTTCTGGTGTCAGCAACACTCTTGGCTACCCTTTCAACAGTTCACATGCTGTATTGCTTTTTATCCAACTGAAGTAACATAACAGCGACCCACCATTAAAAATTATGGGTAACTTGAACAATTTGATGGATACAAAGTATTTGTTTCATTCATAACATGCAATCTTTTCTATGACAGAAGCTGAACATTTTTTTCTCATCCCTTCTTCTTTTGAAACATTCCTCATTTATGTTTTAAGCATTGAAGTATAAACTGACCTAGAAATGTAAATTTATGGCCAGCAATGAGGGCAAGAATCGCTTGTAAACATGTATTAAGCACTGTTCATTATTAATGTTAAAGCTGAGGCAAAAGAAATGACAGCAATCTTCTGCTGCAAAATATAAAAACGGTACACTCCACGCACTTGACCATGTCAACATAAAACATTATTTCTTCAAGTCTTCATAAGGAAAGCTGTCAGATATTTTTGATATTTTTTTATATATTCATAGCTGGGTGGATTGGGACACATAGTCACAGTACTTTGTCCAAGTTCACAGCACGGTGCTGTACCCACAACTAGGTGTTCATGTGGCCACCATCTGGTCATATACCAACGGATTCGTGGGTTCTTTTAAATTTAAGTTGTTAAGATTTTCAAACTCTATTCCTAAATATCACAGACAAGAATATGGCACTTGAAGGAATTTTTCATATTGTTAGAAATATGTTGAGATAAAGAAAAATATAGCGAACTGTTTTCTATAGTTCAGAAAAATAGTACATTATCATGACATTAATATATTTGTTCATCATTAATTCTTCAAACATGGCAGTGGACCCTTGGGTTGTCAATTTTTTATCATCAATTCAAATAAACTGCCTTTTTCATTAATCACGAGACAAAAACACTTCAGCACTAAACTTAGTGAGTAACTTAGTCTATGTAAAGGCATCGTAGTTACCATCACCTTGTCAGTATGGTCACACCCTTTGTACAATCACACCCAGCACAGGAAGACATCTTACAATCCAGCAGTATAAGCATCAGTTGAGCAACAAGACAGAAACCGTGACAAATGTGTAACATGTTCATGGTGCAGACGTGCTATTCCGTTGCAGTTCAGCCACCAAACAAAACGAAACATCAGCCAATTCAGGTTGTTACATAGGATGAAAGCAAGGCACTGACATATCTTCCTAAACTCCTGGTCACAAAGCAGCAACAGAACAGGAACAGACAGACCATTAAACAGTCTTTTAGTTTTGCAGAAGAGATGATGTGAATTTTCTGGAGGAAGAAACAAAAACACTCATTATTATCAAATTTCTAAACGTTCAGAATTATTTTAATACATGCTATCAAATCAACCAAATAGTTACACATATTACAAAAAGCCCTTTCAAGTGAATGAGTGAGTAAATTTAATTTTATGCCACTTGGAGCAATATTCCAGCAATATTATGGCAAGGGACACCAGAAATGAGGTTCACACATTGTACCCATGTGGGGAATCGAACCCGGGTCTTTCGCCTGACGAGCGAACTAGTCCACTTAGCACACATTAACCACTAGGCTACCCCACCGCCCCTTAACACTTAGACCAGGTTGTGGTGTACATTGAGGACAGTCCGTTACTACCGTAATCTTTTCTTAAGAACGGATCAGACACCCCTTTCAAGCTGCACAGATGTGTAATAAATATTTGCTCTGAAACAAGACACAATTTGTCCAGTTGGTTTTTACTGTTACCTTACACTGCCTTCTAACCATGAAGCAACATTGACATTGTTACTTACGTGACAATCCTTGAGAAGTCAGGATCCAAGTAAGCATTGTTGTGACCACATCCATCCATCACCACCATCTCTGTGACGGCATTAGACCTGGCTGGTGTATTCTGGGCCGTCTCAAACAGCTGCGGAGAGGAAGCGAGTCAGTGAGTTTAGCTTTACGCCACACTCAGTAATATTCCAGCTATATGGCGGCAGTCTGTAAATACTCGAGTCTGTACCAGACAATCCAGTGATCAACAGCATGAGCATCAATCTGCGCAGTTGGGAACCGATGACATGTGTCAACCAAGTCAGTGAGTCTGACCACCCGATCCCGTTAGTCGCCTCTTACAACAAGCATGGGTTACTGAAGGTACCTTCTAACCTTCACGGGTCTGGGGAGAGGAAGACACTGTTCTAAGTCTTGTCCAACCACATGTTTTTATTTAACAGGGATGTCTTGTGTATTTCAACTCAATGAACAAGTAATTGTGTAATTCCAGGGTGGTATCAACTTTCTCAAATCCATGATTACCTTATATGCCAGTTCTATCGGTATCACTCGGTCGTCTTTTGCATGTATTATGAGGATAGGTGATGTCACATCACAGATGCTGAAACACAGAACATGTCTGTATCACTGGTTATCTATTGAATGAGCAAAGTTAAACCAAAGACACAATCAACATAAGAAATAATGTGCACCTGCTAGATTAAACACATGCAGTGTCTTCCTGCCTCATCCAACACATGACATGTCCACCTTCCTCATTCAACACATGACATTTGCACCTGCTACATTCAACACATGACAACATTTGTACCTGCTACATTCAACACATGACAACATCTGCACCTGCTACAATCAACATATGACAACATTTGCACCTGCTACATCCAAGGCATGATGTGTCCACCTGCCACATTCAACACATGACAACATTTGCACCTGTCACATTCAAAACATGTGTGTACCAGCCACATTCAACACAGAACATGTCCACCTGCCACATTCAATACATGACAACATTTGCACCAGCCACATTCAACACATAACATGTCCACCTGCCACATTCAACACATGACAACATGACCACCTGCCTCATTCAACACATGACAACATGACCACCTGCCTAATTCAACACATGACATGTCCACTGACTCATTCAAGGTGTGATACTTCCACCTGCCTTAAATCATAATCCATTGCAGTCAGCAATATTACAGCAATGTTAAAGCATCAGTCATGTCTGGGAGCTGGCAAATGTATTGCTGACTGCATCAGTAATAATCCATGTGAGGAACACACACCATATACTTGACCTCATCCGTAGTTCCAGTTCCTAATCCAACTGGTCATGACCATGATGGCAAGCCAGAGACCAGTATACTGTATCAGCTGTCTTCCCCAGACCTACTTGACCAGTGTTACATGTAACATGATATCAAAGATACTTACTAGATGTCACTGGAAAATGATGTCCCTGTGGACTTGAGAGACCTCTTGAAATACGGCATATACCAGGGCAGGAACCTGTATGGCTGTGGACGTGAGAAAGGTTAGTTCATCTCATTGAGTAGCGTATCAGTGGTGATGTAATTGAGATCTGGGACAGCTGTCTGCTCCATCTCAACTTTGATTTCTGCATGCTCTTGGTACTGATTCTATTATTTCTAACAATGCTTTCAATTTCAAATCTTACCACCTTCACAAAGAAAATCCTTAAAACATGTAATTGTGTGTTCTAAATAGCTTTCATACATCAATAGGACAGGATGACAGAATCCCCATGTTCAAACACATGGTGGCAGAAAGGAATTCTTTTTTTTCCCAAAGAAAAGGGGTTAAAGACAACAATCACATATTCACCCTCTGTATATATTTGCTTTACTATGTTTGCTGTATATTGATTCATACTTTGGACAAAATCTCCTGTCTTACCATTGCCATTTTGGAGTAGTCCATGACACTCAGGACATTGGTAAAGGGGTTCTGTAGGACCACGCCCAGTGCAGGTGTACCTAAAACACATAGCACACATCACGCTATTACAGATAAATTTACACAAAAGTAGCATTAATCAGGCTATTATAGCAAAAGATAGTTTTAATTCTGCCACTCAAAAATGAATTATGATTAAACAGAAATTTATATCCTGATTGAAAGTGCAGGAACACATGACAGATCACAGTAGCGGGAGACCTCACCTGGATGAACACTACAAAGCTAACAGTCATTCATTACTGGCTTGTTTCATAACAAGCTGTCATCCATATGTTAATCAAAAACATGATGAAGTGAAAAAAACCTGGCTTGTTACCTCACACAATACAATGGTTATGGCAAAAAGCTCATAATGTGATATCATCAAAATATGATAAACTGATATCCATCACAATACCATTCGACATGTTCTGTACAACTGGACTACCTGGAGAATCATGCCAACTCACCTTCTAAGCTGAGGTGCCTGGCTAGCTTGGTAGCTACCCTGGAATGAGATTGTCAGCGATGGTCATGTGTGATCTGTACTTCAGATAAACAAGAGTCACAACTACTAGCCTCTACTGTTGTGAAAATAAGCCTTTACCACTTCAGGTGATAAAACAAGAAGAACTGTTTCATTAATTTAAACCCTCCCATCCTTTGTAGTGAAAAAGAAAAAAATATTCTTAAAATATTCATCATCATATGAAGCACATTCTGTGATCCATGCTTAAGAATTGAGTCAAAAGTTGTCCTAGCTGTGTTCGTTAGTTTGATTGGAGGGAAACAAGAAGAACTGTTCCTCACTCATTACTAAAATATTTATGTCGGACATACAGTCAAATTCCGATGAGTCGAATGCCGGTGTCTCGAATATTATGCATAACTCGAAGTACCTGTCGGTCCCGACCATTCCCTGTTATAGTTGTCATCATTTGATTTCCGGTTACACGAATTCGACTCATAAATACACACGATGACTCGAGAAGGAACTTTCGTCCCATGAGATTCAAACAACAGCAATCTTGTACACATAAGCCGAAGTCAGTCAATGAGAAGTTGATTGGTGTAGCAAACTGATCAAATTAACAAACCAGCGCGACTCACACCTTTCCGCCATTGACGGGTGAGTTCAAAAGGCAGCTAGATTAGTGATTTTACGGAAATCACTGTCTGTGCTAATCAGACTGGAACTGATAGGGTGCCCCTATTAGTGATATGGAAATCATTAGATAAACAAATGCTTAGGCGGAGGAATTAGGACTGGATCATCTTCTTTTCTACCCTCACAGACATACCCATGTCTCGAATACATCGATAAGTCGAATTTATTACTTGGTCCCTAGCGATTCGACTCATTGGGATTTGACTGTATTTTGGGTTTTGGAAGAGAATACACTTGACTACATAGATTTGAATGAGGTAAATTTACTAACCCAGTTCCTAGAGAGTGCCCCCATATAAAAACAGGGGAAGACTGGCATTGTAGTTTCACCCATTTGTACACAGTGAGAGCGTCAGCCATGAGGCCGTCCTCAGTCGGGAATCCTGTGGAGTCACCATAGCCTGGCAATATCACAAAGTCAGCCACAGCTTAATAAACAGTCATCCTCACATTCAGAAGTCAGAAAATGTTTTCAGAAACAGCTTCTGTCACAGAATCAGTCAGCTGAGAAGTCAGAAACCATCAAAAGCATAGTCAGCCACAGATTCAGGAATCAGAAACTCAGAATCAGATGAAACAGTACTAGCCTCAGAATCAGTCACTGATTCAGGAGTCAGTAACTGTCTCAGAAACAGAGTCAGTGACAGATTCATTTACAGTCAGAAACACATTACCAGGGGGTTTTACAGTCAGGGGGTTTTACCCTCAGAAACACATTACCAGGGGGTTTTACCCTGGCAAGGAAACTCATTGTTCTCATCATCATGATAACAGATGCGTATTATTATGGAGGAGTAAAAGTTGGGAAATGAAAAGATTCTAGATCAAAATGTTTTATATAAAGTAAACAATGGTTAGGGACCGTTCATAATTCATGGTTAGGGGGGTGATGATGATTTTTATTGCGAAGAATGTACAATGTGAGTGACCCCCCTAAGTAAGTGACCCCCTGCATGTCATGTTACAAAATCAATTACCCCCTCCCCATATTTTTAAGCATAATTTTTATATATTTTTATGTACAAAATTGATGACCCCCTACCTCACCAGAACAAAATGGGTGACCCCCTTAAAATCATCATCACCCCTAGCCATAAATTATGAGCGGTCCCTATATAATAAACACAAAGGGACCACCATTTTTGTGTTATAACCGTATTTTTATACACATATTAACTAAAATATACAAGTGGCCATGCAAGAATGAGTGAATATGGTTTTACACTGTTTTTATCAATATTCCAGCAATATCACGGCAGGGGACACCAGAAATGGGTTTCACACATTGTACCCTTGTTGGGGAATCGAACCCGGGTACCCCATGGGCCATGGAAGAAAATCCAGTTCATTATACCCGTGTAGATCATTATAGGCATGTCCGTTATAAACATATACAATGTAATCCTAACATGCCCAGATATACTACTGAACCATGTAATAAAACCTATCAGAACATGCCATGGGCTTTACGGTGATCAAAGTGATATTTACACACCACAATCTTTTATTAAACACTTTCATAACTTGAAATGACATGTACTTTAACTTAACTTTAACTCTTCTAAGTGCAATGTCTGTAGAACCTACTGATGTCATGACAACGACAAACAAAATGGTTATTTCCCTAAGACATGCAAACTCATAGCAGAATCACCTGACAGAGATGTGTTAATTACAGGAAAGAGTGAGTGAGTGAGTTTAGTTTTACGCCGCACTCAGCAATAGTCCAGCTATATGGCGGCAGTCTGTAAATAATCAACAGCATGAGCATCGACCTGCACAATTGGGAACCGATGACATGTGTCAACCAAGCCAGCAAGCCTGACCACCCGATCCTGTTAGTCGCCTCTTACAACAAGCATGGGTTACTGAAGGTTCATTCTAACCCGGACCTTCACGGGTATTACAGGAAAGAGATTTCAATCTTCAACAATGCTGTTTCACTCCTTTACATCTCAGCCTGCATGTTACTAGTGAGGTGTAACAGTACAAATGCTGGTGACCATCAACAGCAGGAAATATTCTCCAGCATATTCACAATTGGTTGCACACAAGACACCATGTCGGACTCCTACCTCTGTAGTCAAAGGTGATGACATGGTAGCCCATCCGCCTCAGTGCTTTGTATGTTCCTACACGAATCTTACTCCCTCTGGAAAATATATTACACAAATATTCAAATATTTTGATAAAGAAAATGATGATCATAAATGGAGGAATTGAATAAGAAGTTGTGTTTGTTGCAGGGTTTAGTGAGTGAGTGAGTGAGTTAGTGAGTCAGTCAGTGAGACAGTGAATGAGCACATGAAACAGTCTGCCTTTTTGAAATGACATGCAATGGACAGGCAAATATTTACCTATTTTGACCTTTTCCATGTAAATAAAGAATGATCTCTTTTCCCGATGCCAAAGCCTGTTCAAAAGGTTGACCACTAAGTGAGGCTGGTAACAAGTGCCTGGAACATATGTCATAGGCTTAGTATTAGTGTCATTATCACTGGGGAGAAAGTCTCCAAGCAAGCCTGTCCATGATGTACTAAACAAATACATGTATATTTGTAATACATGAACTGTTACACCTAAGAATGAGGACATTACAAATGCTGTGACAAAGTCACTCACCATATCCCCAGCTGCAAACCATCCTCACTGACAATTTGGAAGTTGCGAGTGTCATGTAGGTCATAGGAGCTGGGATGGGCGAGGTCGGAAAAAGGCAGCACAACTGAAAGAGCAACAATAAAAGTAGTCGATGGAGTTTTAGTGCACCAGTCATCGGAACCACTGTAAACTAGTGACCTGTGATCACAATGATGTTTTTCAGTACTACTGGCCAGGTCTGTGCTGTACAGAGCAATCTGCTATGACTAAATACTGTCTATGTCACAGTAGAGACCAGAAAATATTTTTTTATATGGTCTCTGGTTAAAGTATGTGAGTTACTACTATCTTAGAGCCATTACTGCATTCTACAATAGAACCCTGTCATTGACTCCACATATTTATCATTGCAATCATCATGTTTAAATAATCTAACAGTAACTATAGTAACATGAAGCAAGATTCCTGGATTGTTTCAAAATCTGGGTACAACGATTCTGCCAAACAGTTTGTAATATTTCGAACAAATGTTTTGACTGTTACTGACAGTGCCTGGAGAAACAGCTGAACTTACAGTAGTTTCCAAAGATGAAAATGTTGACGATGCTAGGATGAAGCCACACCAACAGTGGTACGACTACATACAGGAAGACCCCCATCGCCACCACGAAGCGCAGCTGGAAGCTCTTGAGGTATCCCAGAACGCCCTGCAGGTATCCCAGAAACGTCCTGCAAATAGGAAACACAGTGAAAATCTGTGAATGGTGTTTAATGTCCTGGTAACCAATTATCTTACTTGTAGCCAGAAATCCAGCTTCTGAATCCACGGTGGCTGAGCGGGTTAGGTGGCTGACTTTGTGTGCTGGTGATTAGGTGCCTGACTCTGAGGATGTGGGTTCGAATCCTGATTGGGACTCAACCAAACAAAAAGTACTATAATCTGTACTTTACAAAGAAAGTGTAATCCCAAATATAACATGTTACTTCTAAATCTTGACAGTGAATTAGAATTACCAGCCATGGAAACTACATAGCACCTCACTGGTGATATCACCATTACTTGAGTGAGGGTGGAGAAGGCACACCCCTACAGTAATAATAGATCAGTCCGAGCAGTCCTAATTAGCCCAAACTCTGGTCACCACTCCCCTAATATATAACTTACCCTTTCTATGGAGTAAACCGTAAGTATAATTGTTCTTCTTTTAAAACTTTCTCAACTGATATTGCAGATGTTTGAACTAAGCAATGCATATAGATATGAATGTTTCGCAATAGTTGGAAACATTACAACTAAGGCAGGTTTGCAGAAGGTAAGTGCTTTTTCAGTAGCACCTCTACAACAACAAGAAGACTAGGAAGAATTGTGTTCACTGGAGGTACACTGTTAAGACGTGTACAGGAGAAAGTGCACAACTGTAGCAGATTTGTCAGACTCTAGTGAACATAATCATCCGCCATCAGACGAAACACGACTTGGTTCCTACAGCTCCCTTCGTAAACGAGTGCGAACCTACCATGCCGATGCCTCTGCCAGGATGAAGCTCTGAAGTACTCTGTCTGACAAATGGGGAGACACTGTCTGCCTTACAGGACAACAACAACTGACGATGTTTGGTTTACAACGATTATTCATCACACATCAAAAGCTCGGACATCATCTGGCATGCAATATCAAAGTGACAGGCATCATGTGATCTGTGTCTATCTACTCATGTCATTATACATACTAACTATCAATATATATTCACCATATGCCTGGACTTGTACTTGTATTGTGCTTGTGTCCAGCTGATTACTATTTATGGTTCAGTCTTGTCTCATTTCTCCTTTATCGAGAACAATAATGAAGTATACGACTTTATGGATGACAACTTCTTGTTTTATAATTGTATAAACCAACATTTCGGTGTAGATTCTTACACTGTTTTCAAGCTAAAAGTGTTATTATACTAGACGGTGTTATCCATAAAATCGTATGCTTCTTTATTGATTCTACAACTATCAGAACGCTGATCAAACAAATCACAGAAAAAGTTTGTAATCACAAAGTTCTTCAAAAATATGACTGAAGGGATATGATGTAGTGTTTGACTCAGCATAATACATGAATAATCTGACACAATAGAGGTACTGCAGTACTGTTTTTTGTTTCGGAGTAGAAATTTTGTTGCGAAGTAATTTGGATAACCTCATTTATGAGGAAAATGGTTGAGAAAATGCAAGTGTCCACATAACCAAGGTTTGACTGTACTTGGCTGTGCTATATATTGAGGGTAGTGCAATGTGGGAGTTCAGCCTTGCCACATTTGGATGTGTGCACCGTCAATTCAGAAATACATAACAAATTGCATTACTGTGCACAAAAATGAAAACTATCACATAAAAAATGATTATATAAGTCCCTATTTACAATCACTTTAGCCCCGTACATTATGTTGAAACTTACAATATATATACACAGAAAATATAAAACATTTGCTTGCTATAAAAGGGTATCATCAGAGGTTGTATTTTAACAAATATTGAAAACTCTAAACATCGCTGGACTTAATCAATGACACTGCACGTAGTGATGATAGATCACTGAGAAGAGTTTTTGCATACACCGTCACCCATCAACCATTTTGCTAGTCTGACATCACAGGACTGTTTCACTGATTTGTTTTGCAACAAAACTGCACAAATTTTGTCACTGGGTATTGTGAGTGTCCATAACCTTAGCTGTGCTGAATTCTAGAGGGATGACCGAGAATCTCTCCAAACCTCCATAATAAATATACAACAAGATTTATCTCAGTTCTGGAATAATTTGAGTTCAGCTACAATGCTCAATGTCTGTGTGCATGTATGAGTTTGTCCTATCACTTATATCAAATTCTTTAACTGATGAATGTGCTCAAACAAAAAGATATCTGATACTGTTTAGCATTTCAATAAATTCTATAGACTCCCTACTGTTTTGAAATTCAATATCATCTGGCCATACCACTGTATAACAAACCCACAGTCTATGAACCAGTATTATATTATAAGCTTACTGTCACACAATCTGCAGCTTACACAATCACCATCTGGTACTCATAGTAAATCTGTTAACTTCTTTGCCAGCAATGTGATAATCTCAAGCAAACCATTTACTGATGTTGGTTAATAGGTCCTTCATAATTTTAAAGTACCGTATGTGTTAAATTTCCAAGATAAACTTTTGATGGCATATTCTCCTTTATAGCTAAAACACATGCAATTATCATGAACCGGACCTCCTATTATCAGAAATTTGCGGGCAGCTGCAAATGATGTTGGACCGCTCAACCTTAACGATGGGCAACTATCAGTTCTGTTGTCAAGTGACGCCATAGTGGGTGCATCGGTTCATTCGACTTTTCTAACTGGTTCTAACCTTCACAATTGCACTATTAACGTTGTTGTTGGACCAAAACCGAACACTGACAACTGGCGTTGTGTCTGACATAGTTTGACATTTTGCAGGCCATGGTCTTGCCAAAGGCCAAGGTCGAATATCGCCATCGTCCTGTTGTGATCGCCACTTGAATTGTTCGATGACGTAATTGCATTCAGTCAGTCAACCCTGAAGTTGGTTTTGAGTAAACTTACAGTCAAATTCCTTCATTGTATCTTTTTTTCTTTTCAACACAAATTTTGGACAATTTGGATGACAATCTATCAATAATGGACCAACCCCAAAATTCTGAAATTCAACAAATGCACAGCTCTTCAATATGTTTTAATGAATGGAATACCAAATTTCATTAAAATGAGTTCTTTCAGCATGATTGAATACTCAATAACAATGATATATTTTAATAATAATGTGATTAAAAGTCAAAGATAATTATCTGGAGAACTAATACACTGCCTTATACAGTACAACCAGAAATTATTGAGAATTTAAAGATTGTAATTTATTTATTTTTTTCACTCATTACTCACGAATTAACTGTGAATATTAGCAGAACATAACTCCAGATTCAAAGACAGGTGAACAGTTAGTATTTTGTCAAGTCACCATGGGCAGCAATGCAGGCTTCAATGCGGCGGGGGCATACTACTGATCAAAGAAGTTAGAAAGTAGAGTGGTCCATGCTGTCCCAATATTGGACCACCTTTTCTTTCATTTCAGCAATATTTGTCAGAGTTTTCTCTTATTAAAACTTTCTTTCATAAGTCCCCAAACATTTTCTACTGGATTTAGGTCAGGGCTATAGCTTGGCCAATCTAATAATGTCATATTTTGGGTCCGAAACCAGGACTGTGAATGCTTTGAATGATGTTTTGGGTGGTTGTCCTGCTGGAAAATCCAAAATTTCCATAGAACACGTGAGCAGATGGAAACAATTGTCCCTCGAGAATATCTGTGTACGCTCACTGTTCATATTCCCTTCAAATACACAGAGAGGTGTTGCCCTAACACAGATATGCCACCCCACACGTTAAATTTCGGACTGTACTTGGCTGATACAAAGGTTTTTCAGTTTGTTTTGGTCCAGAATTTCAGTGTATAATAGGAAACAGCTACACAGAACTTTCATCTGAGAAAATCACATTGTCCCAGTTAAAGTTTCTATGCTGTAAGCACCAGTTCAACCTTCGCTCTTCTTTGTTCAGCTTTCATGATCGGTGATGGAATTCCTCGACTTTTCTGCCAACCCATTGCATGCAGCTCAGTTCTAATTGTCTCCTTACAGACAGACACAGTTCCTCTATCAATCATATCCAGCTTTAAATTTTCTAAACTCCTTCGTTTGTTTTTTAGAAACAAGAATACCAAGCCTCCTGTTACCGACTGTCAATTTTCTGGGCCTACCTGCTCCTCCCTGGTGCTCAATGCCATATCCATTTGCAATATTTTTCAAAACACGATAAAAGTGGACAAAGGGATGTCTGTCCTACTTGAAATCACTTTAGCTGATCTGATGTCCTTGTTATAATACTCTAAAATCAACTTCCTCTTCTAAATCATCCATACTGAGGATCAGTGAAAATGTCGTCTGCTAGCAAGTAAAGGGGATAACTCTTCACAAACTAATGAAAAGGATTAACGAAGTTGTCTCTCTTGAATGAAACCAAGCACTTGATAGCTGGTCAAGGTTGTTTATACTAGTAAACCAATTAAACATATTCCTAAAATTCTCAATAATTTCTGGTCATACTATATTTCCTTACCTGCATCCTTAATGTCTATCAGACATAATTTATATGGTGTCAGGCCGGGAAAGCCACATTTCAAACTGGAATGCTACCAAAGTTGCAAAATTGCTGATGGGGCGTTAAGCAAGATTCACTCACTCAACCCGGATTATCCTGGGTATAATGGCTATTCCATTATATTGTTGCTGTGAATGGCTGTAAGAATACTGATGTGACTTAAAGTTATATTTTCTCACACCTGTACCTTCATATTGTATGTGATCTCCATCTCTTATCACTTCAAAATGTCACACATAATTTCTCTTGTTCAAAGAAAAAATAAAAAATAAAAATTAATTTTCCCCACTCAAAAATATATAATCCTCATGTTTTTATTGGTCAAAATGTAAACTTACAACAACAAAATTTTTCATTGTTTTTTTCCCCATATAAACTTCATCAATTGCCAAAAATAAAATACTTTTAGTATTTAAAAGGAAAATTAATTTGACTAGTGGTTTTTATTTTTAATACCCTCCTGCCTTTAGTTTTTCTGAGGACAAAAATCTGTAAAACAAGAAATAAAATTGGTCTGGCATTTAGACTGGATTGCAGTTTTTTATGCATCAAGGAAATTTCAAACTGCCAAAACGTCCAGACCAAACACAATGTAGTTTACATAGTTAACAACAATCTTTCTTGATAGAAAAAGTCTTTATACTTTAATCATCTTGCATAGGTATTATCAGTTATTTCAAAGTACTATCAACAAGAGAGCTATATTCGTTGGAATGGCCATATATTTGGGAGGAAAGAAGGCGAAATTTATATGATGAAGCAAAAGTCAGGGGTCATGAAAATGGCTGTGGTCAGCAAAATAGGACTTTGTCGGCTCTAGGGGTGGCTACTGAGGAGGAAGCAACTACTGCAATAGCGATAGTCTATTGCAACATACTAATGCGCGAACTCAACTATTGCAACAGTTTTTGTTCTTCTTGAATTGTCTTATTTGAAGTCATTTCCCAAGTGAATGTATAGTTTATATGAAATAAAAACAAGTTGAAGCAGTTTCAGTTTCTTTTAATAACTGACAAGAAACTTGAAACCCGGATCAAGTGAACAGTTAAAACATAAACTCAATGAAGTGAAGTCTGCATCCTGTATTTTGCGTTGCGCATTTAGTCTAATTTATCATAGGAATTCAATTACTAAACTATCAATAGTCTCACATACTATCGATGCATCGATAGTTTTCTTTTCTACCATCGATTAATTGCTATCGGAGACTCAACAATTGCAATCCATCGATAGTTTGATGCATCGTTACAGCCCTAGTCGGCTCCAATGCAGTTGTATGATCAATCTCACTGCCACCCCAACCCCATTCAAGAAATGTCCAGCTGGTCCCTCACCCAGAAAAAGACAAAATGTCAGTTATCAAAATAGACTGCTGAATGATATAACTCTTACATTGTTTATTTTGTTAAGACTGCTTCTGGCAACTGTACTGGCTAGCGAACAGTTATCGCAACGTAATAGTTATCGCCAATACATCAGTATCAAACGTGCACAGTTCCGGTCAATTACAATTCCGGTATTTTTTCCTTTGGTATTTGACAACAATAAAGGACAGTAAAAAGGAAATTCTTCTCGGCACGTGAACATAAGAGAAAAATTAAAGATAAAGTTATGAACCCTATAAAAACATTTGAACTTAGTCGGGGGAATGTCCCACAACCTATATAATAGCAAGTTCAAGTTCACAAGTCATTAATTGTTTCATTCACTATCATTAATCTACTGTAAAAGAAACACTCAAACAGTCACACAATCAATTATTCGAGGTTACTGTATGATATAAATATATATTATTTCATGAATGGCATGAGAAATTTGGAATGGCGATAACTGTTACAGTTAGTTGAGAGAAAATATCTATTTATTCTTCTATGATTCCCTTCCGCTGCGTTATATAAAAACATGATCGGCAGCAGTGAACGGGCTGGACACATCGGTGAATAGCTAATTAAGTACCATCATTAATTCTGTTTCATTAATTTAACAAACGGCAGAGTAATTTTGTAAATACGCTAAAATATGGTGATAACTGTTCGCTAGCCAGTACACGTTGAATAAAACTGCTGAACACATTGTCATTGTGAGTTGGGCTGACATCGGGTTTAGAGTCACTTTCAAGTTATGCCACTTGTGCACAGGAACCCGTTATCGGCATGTAGGTTAAACATAGACCATAGATCTACACGCACGTCACATATATCCATTTATATATGTGACGTGCGTGTAGATCTATGTGTTTAACTATGCAATCCAACTATATCCCGATCATTTGCACTTGAGCTAATCTATGCTCGGCTATCCATCCCATTGAGCTACACTCAGTGTACAGACTATGCGCTGACCTGTCATTTTAACTGAACAAGATGAGGTTGAGACTTTGCATGTAGGGAACTATGCGTTCCCTGATCAACATCAATGGACATCGATGATATACTATATACAGTGTGTCTGATCTTAAATATTTAGGTCCATCTAAATCTCTGACAGCGAGAAGGAGCTATATACAGATATAATGGTCAACAATATCGTTGAACTTTTATTTCATCACTGTTGATTAACATTTGAAGAAGCTGATGTCATCCATTGTATAACAAAACATTACATAAGCATGATTAGACTAGAAGAACCGCCCGAACTTACAAAGTGGTAACAGTCTTTGTGAGGTCGAGCAGTGGTCTATTTTTAACTCGACACACATCAACACAGTTTGTTTGTCAACAGTTATAATCTGGTAGGCAAGTCGACAGCAACACTGCACAAACAGCGGGTAGATATAATTGATTACATTGTTCGTTCCAAACTAATCATGACATAAAATGTAAATCTTACCTATCTCTGCTGTACCACATGGCTGTCCAAAGTTCGCAAGTATGTCAGCTGTTTATGACGCGACTTTCACAAGTCACAGTTACGTTTCCTGCCCCGTGTTGTCATACACAACTCGTGACTGGAAATCCCCTACATTTGGAATCTCCCAACGTTGACTTCCGGAACAGTCTATTTTTGTAAGAAGGGGGTTATGATCTTAGAGTTACCCCCCTTAGATCAATGAATGGCTTCAAATTTCTCGCCTTCCAGTCCATGCTGGCGTTATTATGTAATTTTAAGTATTTATTGAACATATATATAATACACTGGATAATCGAGAATAGTGCTAGAACAGATATATTGCGCAAATTAGAAAATTATGGTGTTCGTGGGCATTTACTTAGTTGGTTAACAAACTATTTATCTGATAGACGACAGAGTGTTTCCATCAATGGTACAGTATCAGAAGAATTAAATGTTACCGCAGGGGTTCCTCAAGGATCTGTCCTTGGTCCATTTTTGTTCCTTGTGTACATCAATGATTTACCTGAAACTCTAACAAATGTCACAAGACTGTTTCCCGACGACACTTCAATTGGTGTTGCAGGAAAAGATGTAAAAATAAATAGAAGGTACTCTTAACTATGATTTAGCAAAATTGAAAGAATGGGCTGACAAATGGTTAGTTAGGTTTAACCCGAATAAGACCAAATTCATGCTTTTTAAAAAAAATGGAAATTGTCCACAAGTTCCTGACTTGATTTTCAATAATGAACATTTGGAACGTCAATTTGTACATCAACATAAACACCTCGGTGTCATCTTTTCAGGGTGTCCACCCGGACTGTTGAAAATTGAAATTTTATAAATTCAATGTTTCGGGTATTACGTAAGGAAGTAATTAGGCGTTAACACTATGGCGTTCGACGCTTCGGGCATTAAGGAAAACAAAATACGTTATACAGTACATTCTTTATTGTGGCCACTTTGTTATACGGGCATGCACCGGCATATGTCTCCCTTTTGGTCGAATTTTTAGGTAGAATTATTGTATTATGGGTTTTTTGGCTAGATTGATTGGTATAATTTTGTATGAATGAGATATATTGATTCATATTAATGAATGGTTTAATTAATTTGGGGTTTGTTAGAATGTGCTTGGAATTGGTGTTTGTGTCATATCTTGAAATATTTCGCAGCCATAGAGTAATTTAGATTTGATGAGTGATTTATATAGTAGTAGTAATGTTTGTTGCTACCCCATTTTCTATGCGATAGGAATTTAATAATGTTGAGATCTGACTTGCATTTTTCTTGTATGAATTGAGTGTGTTTGTTCCACGTTAAGTGCTGGTTTTCATAAACTCATATTGCTCCATCGTCGGCAAACTGGGATTTGTTTATGTTTTTACTGAGGTTGTTGAATATATCATCAGATTTGATGGTCTATGGAGACCTTAAAGTCTCTCTCTGTTAGAAAGGCTGATGCAAAATTTAGAAGTGCCCCTTTTAAACCTTTTTTTTTGCGAAAGCCTGATTGAGTTTTATTATATACATTTTGTGTTTCAAGATATTGTGTTAACCATACCCTCCGTGGTTTTGTGACAAATCTAGTTAACTCAAACTCTTTCTCATTTCAACAACAATAGTACTCATGTCTTCCGGCCCTCGTTAATTAGAGCAGGGAGACTATATAACGTTGTAGATTATCCCTGATTAGAGACGGCCTCCGTGGTGTAGGGGTTAGATCGTCCGCCCGGAGAGCGGAAGATCGCGGGATCGATCCCGACCGCGTCATACCAAAAGACGTTAAAATATGGTACTTGTTGGTCCCTACCTGGCGCGGGCATTAATGGGTACAACAAGGACTGGTCGGCTCGGAGTCAGTATAATGTGTCTGAGTGGGGTATTCATGCTTCACTGCGGCATGGTATCTCAGTGGGCTAGCACTATAAAACCAGCTTAAGTCTGGGCTAGTACAAGCAGCCGCACATACCGCACATACACATACACACGCATGCACGTCGTCATATGAGCGAAATATTCTCAAGCACGACGTAAAACCCAATTTCACCTCACCTCACCTGATTAGAGTAGAGCGGATTAGCGCAGTCTTTCTGCTATTCACAGGTTCATGTTCTCCAAGGCAGTCGACAGTCCGGGTGTTATTGGAGCAGGGTTGAGCATTGCCACACTCCACTGCTTTTTGACAGTCCGGGTGTGTATTCGATAAAACATTCGACAGTCTGGGCGTGAACCCTTTTCAGATAATACAAAATGGTCTCATCTTGTATCTGCTGTACTAGAAAAGGCCTAAAAACGTGTTTCCTCATTACGGACGCTAAAGTACGTATTACCAAGATAACAGTATGTATGAAAGGTATGTTAGGCCTATTTTAGAATATGCATCTGATGTCTGGGATAATTGCCCTATTTATTTTATTTGTTTATTTGTGATAAACTTGAAATGTTACAACTTGAAGCAGCAAGAATTGTAACCGGATTGCCTAAATTCGCTTCAAGATATAGTTTATACAGTGAGACATGTATACAGTCAACATGTCAACGTACTGTTAAATAACAAAACAAAACAAAACAAAAAACAAACAAACATATAAAGTTGAGGATTGGTGTAAGGCCGTCTGGGTTTTCTTTTCAGTGTTTCCCATCTCCCAGAATGTTCATTCCGACGAGATAAATGAACTTTTCTCATCTCCGTCGATTTTTGATATGACGACTGTGACGACTTCGGAGGTTTTGAGCGGATCTCTCCGTCTTGTTGAAAACGGTGTTGTTTCCTACCAGTTGCTCATCCGGGACCTAGCTGTTTGATCCTGGTGGTTAACCCGGGCAGGGAACAATGCCGGATGGTGACGACTGAAGAGCCGACAAAAGTGACTGCCAAGGAAACATTCTGCTTTCTGTAGAATCTCGTGGATAAGAAACGTAGTCTTAGTCCTTTGAGTTAGTCGCTTTAGGACAGTCATGTGATCGGATGAATAGTCATCTTCATCTAAGATCGTTTCAGGCGAAACCTGAAAACATCTTACTAATCCTGTACGATTTCATAATTCACAGGCAATAAACGAGATGTTTAACACAAACGAGGATCTCCATCCTATATTTGTCTGCTTGGCAAGACGAAGGCCGGAACCCGCGACACATACAATGCTATACCTTTGAAACATACGCTCATTTGGTATATTTTCGTATGCACATGCACCTCTTTCATGTATGCTGTGGCCGGATTTCCAGGTATTTCCAAGCATGAATTAAGATACAGGTACCCACAACAAATATGTGGCCATAGAGTATTTCCAATGCATTTCTTTTAATTGCAATAGGTGTTGAAATTTCTGATTTCGTTCTAAGTTTACTAGGGTTGGAAACATGGAAATTTCCAAGAGCGGGAAAACATATGTAAATTGTCAAAGATTGCGGAAGAGGTTAGCACATTTTGCCCTACCTCTATTACCTGTTACAAACACACGCAAAGGCAGGTCACCAGAAAGAAATGGGAGCTTATGGTACACGCATAACATTCGCCACTTCTAACCCCAGCCCATACAAATGCAACAAGAAATACACACACGCACACACATGCCATAAAAAGGCTACACAGCGTGCAAATTGAATATTGGATCTTACAGCAGTTGTCTAATGTGGGACAAATTCAGAAATATAGGTATGCCCTTGAAAAACCAATAAGCATATCCGGGGCATGTTTCGATCCATAATTACAGTATCCTGGTACGTTATTCAAAGCTCTAAGTCTCTGAAAGTAAGAATGTTTGATGAATATTGATAACTCCGTTTACATTGAATTAGACCAGAGAGCTCGGAGATTCAGAACCAGCGGGAGTCTAGACTAGCTCTATTTCGGACTTTCGCATTGCAGAAAGGGTTGGGCGGAAAGTTTGGAGTAGAGACAGACTATTGGCATGTTTAAGGTCCCAGCGATACAGAGCGAATGTGGCTCGTACAAGGAGGGAAATGCATTTTAAAACTCTAATCTCCTAGTAATATTAGTATTCGTATTTTGGAAAATAAATATATAGATCCGAAGCAGAAGATTGCCTTCATTTAACACACACACACCAGAGACACGCACGCTCTGCTGATCACAGCTGGTGGCTTCATAATGTCTGTTGGAACAATGCAGTTGACTACAGCCGATTTGGCAGTGTTCATCCGTCAATATTTTAGGACTGACGTTGTATTGTTGACGTTCGTCAGCTGATGAAGATAGTGATTCACGTGAGCCAATTCCATGATGCGCTAACTATTGTCAATTCATTAACTCACTGCTTGGCTGACAACGTAGTCATGCGACACACTGAAATCGAGAAATGAACGACAGTTGGCGTGGAAGTGTCCATCCAGGCGAGGTCACCTGCTACTGTCAATATGTGTATACGATTTGAAGGTTTTTCGCGCAAAACCTATTTCTGGTGCATCTAATTCGTCTGCAACGTCTATACCAACTTCTGTGCGTGTATTGAACAGCTGATAGTGATTATATATAACTTGACAATTCCCTCAGTGAAGGACGACTTGTGCAGGTAACCAGTTGATATTGGCGACATACGTTGTGTTGTCTATAATAGCACTGGAAATGACCTACAATCCAATCAGGAGACTGACCATGCATATATTCATTAACCATTCTAACAGGTTCACAAATATGTTCTCATTTTTAACAGAATGTATAATTTAGGTTCCAGTAATGATTTATATGATCCATAATATCTTTGAAATAAAGAAGTATTTTTTATACCAAGTTTGGACATGGATATCAATGCATCTGCTACGTAATATGTTCACGAAATGTAACTCATTCCAATTTTTTTATATCCATACATTTGAAAATCCAGTTTGAAACAATAACATATGACATGGGTGACCCAGCTGAATCCTCCATCAAGATCAGTCCAAATGGTATGTGTACACAAGGTCATTAATTTGGTTTACTGTTGCTACAACCTGGCAAACACCACATATTACACCTTCCAGGATACTGGACAGTACCAACAATGATGTAAAGGTGGGCGTGTCTGCAAGATTTCCAAACGTGCCCATCCAAGCTGTGTCGTCCTGTGCATTGAGCTCGGGTCACAAGTAACGTTGGTGCGGAGAGTCCTTGGATCGGTGACCTTGTTTGGCAGCTTGACTCCTGAGAGTTTCTAGGACTTCAGTCCTGCCCCACAACGAAACACATGTGATACATGGGGTCTAAAAATTGCTTCTCTTCACCCAGCAGAATATGGGTACCCGGAGAGATAAGTCATGTGACTATTTCATGTGAGATTTTATTTAAATTTTCTATCAACCAGTAACTGGAAATATACCACATCACATAACATTTTATATACTACTTTGTACATTTGCTCTAACATCTCCTATCATACTGAATTGTTAATGATCATTTTCATAGTGGTTACAGCGTTCGCTCGTCACGCCGAAGACCCGGGTTCGATTCCCCACATGGGTACAATGTGTTAAGCCCATTTCTGGTGTCCCCTGCTGTGATATTGCTGGAACATTGCTAAAAGCGGCGTAAAACCAAACTCACTCACTCACTCACTGTTTTTAGGACCTACTTGAGCAGCCTGTAGAACTGGAGGTATATTCTGTGTAGAATATTTCTACTTTATTGAACATAGGCCATTATTTAATGAAGACATAATTTGAACAATTTTCCTGTAGAAATATATAACAAGAAAAACAATCCAACTCTTATCAACATTTATTCAATAACACAGACATATATCACAGGAATAAAAACATCTTTGCATTGTTCAATTTGATAAGAGGACCATCTGCCGACACCTCCCCTTGCAGGCCAACAAATGTTTCCAGAAAAACCAACCAGGTCATATATTGACCTGCTCCTCTATCCATGGCAACAGTACCTGAAATAGGCCCTCAATCATAAACTTGACATCCTTAAAATTCACATAACAGATTCTAGCTACACCATCAACATATAATTAAGAAGAAAACAACCAGGATACCCTTCCATTACAATTCCTGTGACAAAATTCTACTCTACTCGTAGAGGGGAAGGTCATCTGCCACGAGGAAAGGACATCTGCAGGTTGATGGCCAGTCAATTCTTCTTGAAGAACAAAAACATATCTCTGAAATGACTGTTCATCTCTTTTCATGATCCTCCTGAGAAACCTCACAAATCACATTAACATTTTCTGTCAAAATACAAAAGATACTGCGGTAATCTCTTCCATGTCCTTTGTCTTGAATATGTACTTCTACCCGTCTCCTCTGTACCCAAACAACATGTCAGATCTAATAATCAAACTGACAACATTTATTGAACAAACCATGTAAACAGCCGACGATTATCTCAAAGGCCTCAAAATATCAAGAGATTCAATACCATGTCTCCAAGACACAGCATTTATTTTATTTCCTCTTTCCATGTTTCAAACTATCCTAGTACATGTTCAATGTTACACAAACATACACTTCTCTCAGAGACCTGCTGAGACACAAACTTGGCACCACAAAGCCCTTCACACAGCTTGACCACTACCAGTAATAGTTTGTTTCTTGTCCCTACCCACCTTGGGGGTAGTGGGGTAGCCTAGTGGTTAAAGCGTTTGCTTGTCATAAGATAATAAATTCACTGAATAAATGTGGTTATTATGCTCCAGAGATATAACACAGCTCTATGCAAAATACAGATAACTCTCTTCCGTGTTCAAGGCACTGAAACAACACACATATAAATATGTTATAAGGATGTATTTACAGTAGTGTGTAAGGAAGAGGCCAATGGCTATTGCTCCAGGTTAGGTTAAATTGATACCAGTATAACATAAGCAGTAATTGGGTATCAACTCAAGAACAAAGGGTTAGATAGTGCAACAGGACAAATATGATTCAAGACACTCCCACAACAATACATACATTGTCCCTAGGGGACAGTGTCTAGTGGGGTAGACTCAAACCAATATTGTCAGGATGGGGAGCCCCGCACCATGGCAAATAGTGCCCAGAATGTCATGATTGAACCATTTCACTTTGACATACAAGTTTAAGGATGACAGGCTAGGATTGGACACAACTAGTTACATCTAGGTCCTCAGATCATTCAGAGTTGTCATCAATTTAACATAAACAGTCCATCAAAGTATTAGCTATTCTCGAAAAAACACAGACTACTGGCCATGTATAACTTTGACATGACTGACCAGTATAACTATTCATGAACCTTAGTAACATGTTTATGCCATCCTCTATATAACCGTCATAAAAAAGGATTCCACCTTCAATTTCGACTCAGATACATATGTTTGTAGAACTGATACAATATCACGAACTGAGTGAAAAAATCGACACAGCAGTTCCAAGAACACATTTCAAGAGGACAATCTTGTTGCAGAGTCCAGCACTATTGGAAAGGTCAGTTCATCAGAAAACTACATATAACCATCTTGGTGCAGGAATTGTAAGCAAAAGTTGACAAAAAGGCAAAATAAGGATTTTTTAATGTTAAGGGCATGTGAGTGTTAAGGGTGAGATTTTGAACACCAAGCCCACTAGGTATTGAAGCTTTCCTTACTCCAAATACAGAAAGTGATAACAAACATAATGTAGTCCTGTGTATAAATGCTTACCTAATATAATAATTTACATTAATAAAACCTTCAAATGCATAAAGCCACTCAAATCAACACACCATGAACAAGCCAAGGAGGCCATAAAAGTCATTGGTATCCTGTAAACTCTTGCAGAAGGTATATGAAATGCACAAATTAAACACACAACATAAATACCGGTAAGTGCTAAAAAACTATTTCCTAAACAACAGTAAACAAATTTTCTTTTAAGTTTAAAAATACCATGCAACCTCCTGACATAAGATTAACTGTACAAACAAACAATCCATCCATTAAAAAATCTAATTACTAGTTATCTAAAACTGAAATGTATATATCTATCATCAAGACTTATTTGAGTCTTAAAACTCTAAACTTTTGAGATCAACTGAAAAAATCATTGCTTATGATGAAAAATCATACATGATATTTTTCTGTTCAAACTAAGTTGAATAAATAATGTTCTGCTGTTATTTGCAAGAGGCTATTTCATGAATGTTATGTTATTTAAGATCTACAACAAGATTTTCTTATTTCTCACTACTGTGAATGGAACCAAAGATGCATCTTCATTAATGAGGTCTTGGTTCCATATCTGTATGTTATAATACCACAAGCACAATACCACCCAAGTATGCAAATATTTTATACTGGAATTCCTTGATGACCACCGGTTACATATCTTGCCTAAAGAAGTTCATATAGTTCATTAACATAAGATCTTTAAAAAATAAACGCCTATCATCAATTTTATAATCTGATATAGCCATGCAAACAAAGCAAGCATGCATGTTTTAATTTTACAAATCCCAATTTTCAGAACTTGCAAGCTGGCACTAGTTTGTGAGGTGTATTTAACAATATTTTAGTTGTAGTAACTTGTACCAATAAGGACAGTGTGTCAGATGTACAGGAGAATGTCTCAATGTTTTAGCTATTAACTTCTCAGAAGCCAATAAGAAAAGATCTAGTCTTGACATACAAAGGTTCCCAATGAGACAAAAACTGGTAAAGGGAAGTAACTCTGTACAGTGAGTCGCAGAACTGAAGACCACTAGGGCCATACATACAGTAGTTTCAAAATATCAGCAAAAACCAAAACAGCAGGAATTCTTCCAAATTTGTAAGAGAATGCTCTCTGTCAATATGACTACAGGATCAAGAATAAAGTTTGTGTATCACAATATTAACAGCAGTACATATTCCATATATTCCACATTTTGGAATGATAATCATCTCTGATTCCCTGAGGTTGAAGGTAAAGGTTTAGCAACGTCTTAATTATTTCTTCTTCTCCAGGGCCTTGTGAACAAAAGATCTGAAAAGAAACCAAAAATACTTAGGTTACCAAACATATTCCTCAATTATAAAGTAGACTCAAATGTCACCACCTAAGCCATTTTGTAGACACATCAGGGGCGTAGCTACCATTATCAAAAAAAGCCAAAAGGTTGGGTAAGCCCTCATTTTACCCTAGTTGTTTTACTGTAGTTGTTTAACTTTGGAATATGCCAGAACATATCAGTATGAAATAATACCCAAACCACAGCCAGACATCAGGACAGGTAACTTCAAAATGTTACCAGTCCAAAATGGATTTAACCAGACCAGACACCAAGATATGACTCAGATGTATATAACATCTCAACTTTTTACCAGACCATCGGGCTGGCTAGCTGTAAATCTAGACTGTCCATCTGAAATCTAACTGGTCTCAGGCTGTCAGACGGGCCTTATTTCACACACTGAACATATACATACACATGAAATACAATAGAATTTCAGCGTTTATTTAATTCATTTCTTTCATTTAAACATTTAAAGCTTGCTTGTATATGGGCATTGATGTTATAATGACGGTGTTGACATCAATGTTCTAGTGGGGTACTAAGTGTTTACTTGTCAAGCTGAAGGCCGGGTTCAATTCCCCACATGGGTATAAAGTGTAAAACCCATATCTGCTGCCATGATAATGTGGAGATATTACCAGAAGCAGGATAAAATCACATTCACTCACTAATACAGTGAATTAACCGTAACTGTGCTAACAGTAAATATATTTTATTGATAAAAGACATGTCAACGAATAAGTACCATGACCAAATGTTTGTTAATACTTTCAAATAAAATAATCAGAGAAACATATCTTACCTGACAATCTCTGGCAGTTCTGGTGACTTGAAAATGTGTTTATGTCCGTAACCATGGTGACTAGGAAAGCGCTTGAACTCCACACCAGCATGGTGATCCGGCTTGGACTGTTTGGCATGTTCATACAGCTGTGAGACAAAATAAAGTCCAGTTGAATTATAGAACCCACACAAACAAGACAACTATACTTTTTCAGTTGAATGAGTTCAAACAATAGACAGCTAGAACACAACTTCCCATTTCCACAATGTGCTCTTAGCACTATGACTGCCATAAGTCATAGTCTTAAGACTGGTTTGAAGAAACTTTACACCCCTACCCACAAGTAGAAGTATTTCAAGTGGAGGAACATCTCTGTCATTAAAAAATAATAAGTGATTACCTAGAAAGGTATGACTAATTTCTCACAGGTACATAGTCTGTCTCACAGTCCCCGAACCACATTATTTTCCCTACTGCCTAGCCTTCCCTGCAATGCTAAAGCCCTAAATGAAGCAAGTCTAGATTTCCTCAGGTTCAGAATTTCTGAATCTCCCATCCCACTGGGTTTCCCTTTCAATTTAAATGGATTTATTTGTCACTATCAAAAATATATACATTCAGAGACTAAGCGCTAGTCTAACAGGAACTAAATAAACAAGTCTGCCATCTGAAATGTTAACTTGACTGACTTATCTCCCCTTGACCATGCTGTGTCTTCCTGGCTGTGTGAGTAAAGTGGATGCTATTCTCTAAGTAACATCCTGTCAGATTCACACCAAATATCTCACCTTCTCTCCAAGATGGAATGGCACTACAGCGTCATCTTCAGCATGAAGAATCAGAATCGGGGGACTCACACTCCGAATACTGTGGAGAAAAATACAACATTCAGGACAAGCGCTAGATTAATCACCATTACGTAATTCTAGGGTTTCATTGAACACAAATTTTAGTATTGATATATAGACTCAGGAATACCATAATAGTTTCCATGGTTACTGTTATTTTAGTTTCATACTGTCATTATAGGATAGAGCAGATGTGAACATGTCAGTAAAAAGAAGGTCATGGCTACTACAAGAATCTTCATTCATAAGTGTATTGGATTTATACCACAGTGGTTAATACCACTTTTATAGCACCTAGGTTGATAGTATGGATGTCTACCCATGGTGCCATGACAAAACTCAATCAGATCACACCTGTTGTGGTCACATGTGAAGCGTAGGCCACACCACACATTCATTCAGACACCCAATACCCAAACAAGCATCTTTGTTGTTTATTGCAATACACAGCAATATGGTTACAAAGATGCATCTAAAGGCAAGTACTAGCATAAGGTACTATGGAGATAATATTACTTTTCATCCGTGCTGAAGTGGATTCCATTTTCCTTGATGCCATCCACGAAAACCCAGGTGAACCATGGCAGAAGGCGGTAGGGCTGTCGAGAAAAACAATGTCAGTCTTATGAAGACACACAGCTGTCACAAATACAATTTTTAGGTTGAATGACACTATAAGCAGCATACTAGTCATATCATAGGCACCTGGGGTGTGGCGCAGCGTAATGGTTAAAGCGTTCACTTGTAATGCTGAAAACCCAGGTTCGATTCCCCACATGGGCACAACGTGTGAAGCCCATTTCTGGTGTACCCCTTCTAATTTATTTCATGGCAGTCTATAAATGATATAAAGATATATTCCCCATTGCAGTATGACATGCAATCAACAATCAACCAAATCAGCAGATTCATTTCTCTCAATTCTTATGAGTGAGTGAGTTATTATTTAACGTCACATCGGCAATATTTCAGCCATATCGTGACGATCAATTCTTATGAAAAACATAGATTACTGGGCAACAGTCAATCCAAGACTACCACAGGAGTACAATAAGTTCTTCATTACAACTGATAATTGTGTTCTCTACTTGGCACCAATAGAGCTTTTAAAATCATAACAAATTTGCAATATAAACAGATGTTGACATATACTTGGCTTTACTTAAGTTCTCATAGTTCCAGACCAGATACTCACCAGGGCAAAAGGGTGGTTGGCGGCAGCTTCTCGAATGTTGTTAAAGGGGGCCTCTAGGATGATGCCGGGTGGATGGTCATCTGCAATACATGCCTTTATTATAACATCAGAGCAGCAGACCACCCTTGTTTTATAAAGCTTGTTTGTGACTGAGTGAATAAAGTTTTATGACCCTTTCAGCAATATTCCAGCAATATCATGGCAGGGAGCACCAGAAATGGTCTTCACATACAGTACCCATGAGGGGATTTGAACATGAGACTTCAGTGTGAGTAGCTAACGCTGTAACATTCAGCTACCCTACCTCCTAGGCTAGTTCGTGACTCCAGAAGCATGACTACGGTATACTTGTGGTTGGTGTGATAATAAGCTGCTTCTTGCTGTATTCTAGCACTATCACACTGAATAAAACCATTTCATGACTTGTGCCAATATATGACACTGATGCAAAAATATAACCATGAGTCAAAATTCTTAAAAATTACAGAAAACAACTAAAGTAAGTTTAAGGGAGTAGCATCTTCAAGAGGCATGTATATGCATATTGGAAGATGCAAGTTGGGTTTAGCCTCCAGCAGCCATATGAAAGACTTTTGTACACCATGTACACTGGTGTATGGACAGATTCAAACTTTTTGAAACTTACCCAGTTCACAGAGCTTCTTTGCTAACTTTGTAGTTATTCTGAAAGAAACATTAAATGATAACACCACAACTTGGCATCATGCCTTTGAGCATACTGATACAAATATCAATTCCATGTACAAAATGTTGGAACAAGATTAAACTTTTACCTGATGCAAAATAGTGAATCCTGTGCTCTGGAAAAACTTGTGTCTTGTTGGACACAACTTATTTGCACAAAAATATTGTCATTAGGCCTTTTCAGTTATGGACCTATGGCCATGCAAAGTGGCATCCATGATAAATTTTACTGCCAATGTCTGATTTTCTAATATAAATCAACATGATCAATATATATCATTTCAAACCAAAAAGGTCAATAAATCTATAAAACGCTTCGAGACTTCCTATTTCCTCCATTTTTGGTACAGCAATTACCTTTGGCTCCCCATTTTCAAGTCTCTGACAATCCGCCCACAATCCCTCCCCTTAACACACACATAGAATGATTCACACAAGTCTCCGAAGTTTTAAGATAATGGTACTGAAAGAAGGATGACTCACGCTGTGCCAAGAGAGTGACCCCAGAGGAAGATGGGCTCTCCATTGTTCCTCTCCTTGATCCACCGGTACATGAAGTGGGAGTCGTGGACGACCCCGTCCTCTGTGGGTGTGCCAGTGGAGTCACCGAAACCTGCAGCAACACAAGGACTCATGGCTGAAAACACTGTAGACTCACACCACTTTATTAAAAATTGTGTCCTTGGAATAAACAACCTTGATATACCAAGAAGACCTTCATTTCGTGTCTACTTTCTTTTGAACGTCAGTTAACAAGCACTTTATGACAGTTACAGAGCATTTTTTTGCTTTATGTACATGTAATGTTGCATTGGACCATTAACTAACAATCTGTAGACATACAATAAGTATGCAAATAGCCACTGGCCCACTAGTCCGTGGCTAGTAAAAATCCAGTGGGGCCAGTAGATCTCCACAGTCACTGGCCCAATTGGCTAATGAATTTTCATGTGGTCATTTTGTAAATATATCACTCTCTCTGACTTATTAAGTTATAACACACTTTTAAATCATGCAAGATTATGGCCTGATAAATATGTACATCATATTAGCAGCTAAATGATGAAATCCGTGTCTACTTTCAAATTTCGGGCCAGTGAAATATGTTGTGAGCTGATACCTTACACACAGAGCTAGGCCAACTGGCTAGCAACATTTGGAAACTATTTCACACACTGCATACATTACATGAGATGAAAGGTCTACATAGAGTAATTACACATATGCATCATGGATCAGTCAAACAGTTCCAACAGAGTTCATCAAATAATCATTTTCCTTCATGATCCATGGACTTATTATATACTGAAGGAAAAAAGTAAGGGATCATGAAAATTTAGGATGTATTTTCATGAAATTGTTAGCTCAGTCTTCACAACAAAAATATATGTCCAAAAATATTCATGATTTCTTCAGTATTTACCAGAGAAAACATCTGCTAAAATATCTAACATGACAATACAAAAGACAAACTGAATTGTGTTTCCATGGAAACTTACCTCTGTAGTCAAAAGTGATGATATGGAAGTCCAAGCCGGCCAGTAGTTTGTACAGCTGTACTCTATGAAATCCCCCTCTAGACACAAAACAGATGCATTTGACCTTTAGACGGAATTTTACTAACACTAGTAACAGCATACTTCCTACAGTTGACAATCTATATGCATGATGTCCTTTGTGAGTATTTGATTGACATTCCAGAGTAAATAAGGAAACATACAAATTTACAGATAACAACTTGATTATAACATTCAGTGAAGTTATGATGTAGATAACACCATTATCAAGCTATATTGACATAAATAAATGCAATTAACAATAAGTTCATATCAATAATGTTGTATGGTTCCTTAGGCCTAAAAAATAGAATGTTGTGGTTTACCCGACTACCCGACCGACCCTTGAATTCTGGTGCCGACCCTATTCTTTTTAAGCGGAATGAATAAAATAAGCTTTCAGATACCAATGCTTTTCCCGGCACCAACAGATATCTGTCACTCTGATAGAGAAAGTCAATATGATGGCCACAAGCTTGATTGAATAAACAATTACACATTGATAAATGTGTTATAAGTTTGTACTTTACTTCTGAAAAAATAATTCCGACCTACCTACCCTAAATATTTAAGAGGTGTAATCGTAACCACAACATTTCTTTTATTTGGCCTTATGTCTGGTTGACATTCCCAAATCCTTGTCCTATTTCCTGAATGATCAATGCATGATAAGCGACCAAATATACTTTCTTCAAATGGAGCAGACACATCTCACAGACTGAAAGCTTCAGACACCAATGTTCAACATGTATGTCAATGAAACTGTCTCAGTAATATATAACTTGTATTTACTTATGTTAGCTATGGGAAGAATTTGTTTGTTATTCACAGAGTTATATGATGTGGTCACATGACTTCATCCAAGATGTCTGACAGTCAAACTGTACAGTGAACTACAGTTAAAATGAACCAAATATTGGTGGTCTCTTTCAGTTTGTTATATATATTATAACCATAGTAATATCTTCTTTATCGTGTTTATAGAAGTAAACCTTTCATATTGTTCCTTTAACATACTGCTCCATTTATCAGTGCAATAAACACACACATGGCACACAGCACAACAGCTGTATACTACATATCTCCTACCTTGTTCCACTGTTGCCATGGAGATACAGAATAATCCTCTTCCCAGATTTCAGCAATTGTTCATACTCATAAGGATCTGCGGGACTCCCATCCTGCACCAGGCTCGATGGTAGAGTGTGCCTACAAGCATCACAATAGACAATGTCCCTCAATTTGTCCCTTCATCAATATTTGTAAGATATTTTGTATTTCTTCACATGTCATCACTAACATTGGGTATGATTGTTTGGTATTTAGTATATCATTTCTTACTGTGATTGTGTATTCTGAACAACTGAGTAGACGTTTCAAGAACCGATTCCACTAGGCGATTGTAGCACTAAGGTGCTTGTAACTCAAATGATATTTTACTGAATTAAGTTTAATTTTTCTTACCAAACTCCAACATGAATGCCATTGTCTGTTTGGAGGTAGAAGTTCCGGGTTGAATTCAGACCAAAGTCTGATGGCTTGGACAAATCGATAAATGGAGGCCAGCGAACTGGAAAGATGAATCTCCATTATACAACTATCATGCTGTAACATTGTGTGGTTGGTTTTCTTTACATAAGCAGGTGATAATCTCAAGAATATGATGCCAATGATGAAAATCATTATCAGATATTGTTATGGTATGGTATTAGATTACAAATGTGTGATGTGTTACTCAACAATGCAAAAACATCTACAAGCTGGAATATTTAACAACTAGCATTATTAACTTCAGTCAGTGTCATACTTCTCAACATGCTAAACAAACATGAGAATAAGGCAGCTGGAAAGGCTTTGCTAATTTGCTGAAACTTGTTCAAACTAGTGTTGGGAATTGGTTAAAATCTCATAAATGATGATTGGTTCATTACAACCGATCTATCATCGAAAATAATTGGTTGGCGTTATTTATCAAGTTTTCCTGGTTGTGTTTGTTAATGCAAAAATAATAAAGAAAAAACATGTAGTTCTTTTGAGTTTTTCCAAATTTTACATCTTTAAAGGATGAATAGTATGTTAGGAACATAAATTCCTGGAGTCTTTGAGATAAATTCAATCCTAACTTGGAACGAGCTGGTAGTGCTTATGAAATGTAACAGACAAAACCAACCTTGTGAAAAATATTGTTAAAGCAAAAAAGTGTTCCAAAATTATTTGTGTTCGATTATTAGAAAACATGATTGATTGCTTGGTTGTTCAGTCATTGCGACCAATCTTTGATTATTTCAATTAATCGGACCACCACTAGTTCAAACACAACATTACTTGTATGCTGACATAAATCAATAAAGAAGACATCCAAGAAATGTCTCAATTTCATTCATGAATAAAATTGTGTTAAATGTGTTTACATCACCCCAGTTTATCAAAACTTCCAAAGCTTAAGCAACACTTTGGGGGATGGAGTAGGGGTTTGGAATCTATTCAGAGCCATGACATCTCTGACACCTATGTCTTTCACAAATGAGGAAAATCAACAGATACATTGCAAACATCAAATAAAAAGATACAATATTAAATCAAATGTGATGTAGACAAGATTGCAAACTCTTTAGACCTAAGCAAATTTCAACTAATAGTTCATAAACCATACAAAACCATTAGAGCTACATAGCTCTTCAGCTGACCTGAACAATGGAGAAAAATGGCAGCCATGTTTAAAACTGAATTAATATTTTAGGAGCATTTTTTAGAATTTTTTAGAAAATTGTGTTTTAGTCAAGTAAGCTAAAATGTGTGGCCCAACCATGTTTACTACAATCCTGATGAATACAGTAAACCTTTAACAACCTGTTGCAGGGCAAACAATGGCAGACAGCTGGTGTCACTAAATCAGTCAAAGACTGGGATATTGTTTACTCACCGAGATTAGAGAAAACAACCTTTGGCAAAATCCAAGAGTTGGCTCTGACAAAGATGGGCACTGCAACGTAGATGATGAACACGGTCAGACACACTGTCTTTGCTACCAACACTGCTGTCTTCGCCGACTCCCTGAAACACAAACTGGACTTGTGATATGCCAACCTCTTTGATAAAGACAGTGTTTCCACCGAAATTGGAGAATAAAGTACAGTCTGAGAATCTGATAAGCAACAAAATCAGAGGCTGGATGTGATGAAAGGGAAAATTTGTATTTTCAGTACACCAAGCCCATGCATATTTCTGTATCTGTATCGAAATATGTCAATACAGCAGGGTTTTACATGGCGCATGATTCCTGCGTATTTGACACAACAATTTTGTAAAACTAAAAGACTCTCAAAATACTATCATACGAGTCAACTTGACGCAAGTTTTACGGGTGACCCTCAGAATTCAATTCAATAAAATCAGTTTGATAAGCAAACAATGATAGTTTTCAATGATAGTTTGACTTTGACAGAGCTGTAAGATTGTTCCAAAGAACTCAGAGGAGACAGTAATTCTTGCTACTGGCTCGGGTGACACTGCTACAAAAAGACGTACATCAGACCATATTACTCTCGAGAGAAGCATACAACTTATATTACTAACTAGTTATATAAATGACAATACAACATAAAACATTAAAATATTTGCCAAACTCTTGCTTTTTGATTTATAAACACAAAGAAATATTAAATTTTCATGACTCCCAAATAATTGAAAATGACTCCCAAAAATAGATATTGTGAGTCACCATGACTCCCATTTTTCAAAGTCTGTGTAAAACTCTGTTACACGTTTGATATTTGAGATGTTACACTTGGAGTTCATTATCATGCAGACACCCAGTCTGAGCTTTAACATTTATACATTATTGTTGATTAAGGAAATCACTGCTCATTTGGTGGTCTTATGCAATGAAGCTTGCCTAGTCCGTGAATTACGCAAGTAGGATTGCAGTTCTTGGGAACTGTTAAATTGACTTATGTAATCTGCTGATTGGATAGTACCTTTAATTATGCACAACATATACACTGATAGAATATAGAAATCTCAACACTGTAAAGTTATTTGGATAGAACATAAATAAAACAGAAATTCTGTTTGATGACAATTAAATATGCATGTTTGTTGGTTCAGAATGTTTTAATGCTGGAACACTACACACACCTTCCCTGCTCATCTCATGTCACACTGATCCAGGTAACAACCTCACAGCATGCATGTCCACATAATGCTGCATAACATTTCCTTAATTAGCACCTCACCTCCTCCAGTGATGAACAAAATGTCGTCATTAGCCTAAGGGAGATAAAGTTAATTGATCTTTAATCACTGACAGGTGCGTGTTTCTTTCTCAGTTTTATCTCTCTAATTTTACATACAAAATGATGAAATGTAGCCTGTACAATGACTACAAGCTAATATAATGCTTGAATTAATATAGACAACTATTATTATAGGAAATAGCAAACCACTACCAATTACTGCTGCATTTCATTTTCTGTACTTACAACATATGACATAAAGCTATTACATAATACTCTGTGCAAAAGACTTGAGGTTGCTGACCTTGATGTTCAGTTAAGTGGAAGTGTGTATTATGTCCACCTGAGCACATATCCCTCTGTGCCAATACGATTATTTAACAGCCTTACTCTGGGTACTGTATATGCTGTAAATGTTTGGTATGTTTAACAATAAACTTGACAAACCTTGGTGATTACCTGGAATGCTTATATTAAATATACTTGATCACTTGTTGAATACAGTCAAATGTCATGAATGTGTAGAAAATTAATGCGTGAATTTAAAGGAATTTTAGCTTTACATTTTTTATATTTAGAGTCAATTAGAAATCTTAGGAAATAAATAGAAACTGTCTTCAATGGAATCATGAAACAATTCAGTATATAATACTTGATACTGCAGGGTAATGAGATCGGTTTACCATTAGATGCACACCACAGGTACAAACCATGATCGAATTGTACCCAGATTTTTGCTGCTGTATCCTGTATCCATATGAACGTGTTATTGTTCCGTGATTTTAGAATCTTGAGATGGCCTATGTTGTAAATGTATCCACGATAGCATCTGCCTTAACAAATATGCCTAATTCTGAATATAGAATGCATTTGAAAACAAAACAAACGTTGGTTCATAAAAATTATTAGAACTAAGCCACACATTATAAGTACTTTCAGCGGCCCACGATGAAAGTCTGTCTCTTACTACTCTCAATATTTTCCCATATATTAGTTCAAAATGAAACACAAACAAAATCTATGGTAACCTGACTGAGAGTTACCCTGTCAGCCTTCTTCCGTAGTATGATGTTTTGCTGTGCTTTTTGAGAACATCAAATCAACATTTCTCGTTTGTAACAATACGATAATTCATGGAGTTAGGTACTGTTGTTGCACTTTTAAACATTATATGACATTCACACCTGCTGCCATTTTGTCATGAACAGTCATAGTTTGCAGGACATATTTGATATATCAACTCTGTTTATGAGTAAAGTATTGTCCTACAACTGAATACTGACATGAATTGAACACATTTTTTGTCACTTCAAGTATATGAGAAATGAATGTAATCAAATCATTCAGATTCTTAAATGGGTTGAAAATGCACTCCAACAATGACCAGCACAAATGTTTGGATATATAACAGCATTATTAATATCATACATAAACAGGAAAGGAGCGGGTCAAATAGTCAAGACTTGACCACACAGGGGTTTTTTTCATTGTTGAACCCCTCAGGGCTATAAACATGGTCATCCATCTATCAACATTTTCAAGGTTGCTTCTTGATTGTAAACTCAAACAGCATATTTATAACCTGATCACAAAGATTTACTTAAGTAATGAGGTTTATGTTTGTACTGATTTGTATCAGCATCAAACAGGGATTTTGACTAAAATCTGAGGCTGAAACCTATGGCTAAACGTGTACAAATGACAGAAATGTATGCATATATATGTATCATTAAAGCTGACAACACCAAACCTTGTCTACCATGACATAACTAATCTGGGACAACTGTGGCAGGAAACAGTTTGACACAATAAATCATTTGATAATTTACCAAATTTTGTACGTAAATAATATCTAAACAATAGTAAACACGATCATGTCGACCATCAGTGCAGTGCACCATGGTGACAACCAGAAAACTATGTCGATAATCTTTTATCCGCTTGCTCTTTTTCTTCCAGGATATTACTGGATGTCTACAGTCTTTTCCTGGTGTATAAGCCTAAGGTGTAAAATCAGGTAGAAGTTTCCAGCGTTCTAAATCCCATTACCAGAATATATGATAAGCTAGACTTTCTTCCTCCATGTTACAAGGCGATGACTAGTCGTCCGGGAGCTCGGGTCTGTGTATTCTTCATGTATCTGTATTGATAACATGTGCAAGAGGACGATGAACGATGAACAAAGGTCCAAAGTCCAATGCTCCGGGTTCACTGTTATCACTGATAAACTGTAACAACACTGGATACTAAATGTGTAAATCTTACCTGCTCGGTAAAATATTGTATCCCGCTAGCTTCGCAGTTTCCATTTTGTCTTTCAGGGAATCATTTGACTTTGGCATCGATTTGCTAACCCGAAACATCGTGACTGATGTCAACAACACTTCGAACGAAAACACTTGCTCACTATTAATAGATTGACATGGGCTCAATGACGCAGATAGTAATTGGCTAGGTTACAGGTTTTTCCTCCAATCAAAAGTCGCCTTCTATATAACTTGGCGGGAGTATGTGCGAAACTTGAAATGTCAACATGCTCGCGGATAAAGTATTGGAATTAATTCGTGAATTGAAACGAGCAGTCGACGGTACTTTACCTCCGTACAACGTGAGCAAAATTTACTTGGTAAATGTGTTCAACACTAAGGCGTTGTCCTTGACATAGTGAAGAATTTGAACACGTATCTGACTATCACTTTCTCAATATTCCAGCTGATCAACACTGATTTCATTACACGAGTTCACATAAACAGTTAAACAAAAAGCGCTTATGATCAATAGTAGATACTCCTTGAAATATCATATATAAGTAAGAACTGGAGATTTTGTTTTTTAACAGGAGGATGGAGTGCGTCAGGTGTTGGAGGAGATGAAAGCCTTGTTTGAACACAATCAGAGAGATGTGTAAGTTGATCATATTAGATATAACACGTCTATCGAGCTTAATCAATCTGGCGCTGATTGACTCAGACTGCCGACGCCTGTGTGCCTCTTTAATCTTTAGTGTTTGTTGTGTTAGGGTTTGGGTGGGTAACACCTAACAATCTTTATCCCATGGATCCCCTTTCCGATCAAGCACCCCTCTCAGGGTTAGGCACCCATTTGCCACCTTTCTGGTAAATGTTGCAAGACAGGGTATGGGTCAGCTACAAATAATTCCCATAAAGTTCCATTCCATACATTTTGTATCAAATGATCACTAATTATTTGTGATAGCATCCCTTGTCGATTTCTCAGACACCACAGTTAACAGGCAGTTCATGGAAAGTATCTTAACACATGCACCTGTTTTGATAATGGACTAGACCAGTGGAGTTAATCCTATCACGCACTTGTGCCACTTAAGTTACTCTGTTGCTGACTATACTGCTATAATTAATTAGTTTTCACTACATGATAAGAACTAACCAGAAGATGGACTGATATTGCTGCAATTATTACCACATGAATACAACCCACATGAATACAAACTTCACCCCAATTATATATACAAAATGCATATACTATGAATTCACACAAAATGGTTTAAGTTTTAATAGTGTCCTTAAATTCAGATGTATTTCAGCACTGCATGCAAGCCAAAAAAGTAAAACAAAGCTTGAAGAACTATTCCTCTTTGGTCCTGTTATCCATGATGTAGAACGTCATCCAAGTCACCTTACAAAAAATCCTAACTGTAGTTATAACTAAATTGGCATGGAGTTGGATATTTGAAGTTCCTATTTTGGAACTTTTACTGGACATCATTTGGAGAATTGGTTAACCTCTGGAAAACTGTAGCTGTTAACTGTTTTCTAGAAACCATAGTAACATGTTTGTGGTGCCAAACACTACCAGTGTGTATCACTGATGCTGCTGCAAAGTTTATCACACTGTTAACTACGTAGAGGGTAATTGCCGAGTAACTCTCCATTCCTTAACAATAATGGAGCCGTGGCCCCGGAGGGTCCAAGGCACATTAATTTTAAGGAATGGAGAGTTACGAGGATATTACCCTACTTAAATTACATTCAAAGTATTGGGAATATTTCTGTTATCAAAATTAAATGACAAAATGAAGGCTTTAATTTGAAACTGGTACACATCGCTCCATTCCTGAAAAGTAATGGAGCGAGCAGACAATGGAATGACGTCACAAATGTAATTTAATGATATGCAATGTTATGCAATGTTTCAGGAGTGCCACAGTTGCTGGAGAAAGTGGACTATTTTCAGGCGTTCAACTGCGACATTCAGCACTTGAAAGGAACAAACGATGTTTGTTAGCATATCTGTAAGTTTTTCACATCAACTTCTGGTACAGTTAAGGATAGTCCTACATATAGTAGTTGTACTAGCCCATGACATGGGAGATAGAGCTCAGCTGACGTCATTTCTAACAAGTCACTCAATTTGCTCAAAACTTGAAATGTCATCACACGTTGCAACATCAATATACTTGTGTATATATATGTATAATTTTTCCTTATCCTGACTCATGATTATTGCTTATCTCCTTTCTCCTTCGACGGTTGAGTGGAAACCTTGAATCCTATTCAAATTCACTGAAACGCTCGTACAATCACTCGTCCAGAGTTACCTCCCTTGTTCCCACCAAAACCGGTCTCACGTGACCTAAGCCTGTCTCATATCACTCTCTCCTTCATCGCCCTAGTCGACGGTTGGGTGGACCTTACGGGTCCTATTTGCGGCAAATATCCTTCATTTTTTGGCCTTATATTACAAATTGTGGCCGCAGATTGTATTTAGAGTAATATTGGATGCTTCTAGATGTATAATATCATGTAAATTTCTACTAAAATTACGTTGTTTTCACTCCGTTGCAGCTAGGGTTTGCTCAATGGTGGCATGTCAACAATGCAGATTGAGACTATCTGCGTTTGATCCACATCCTGTTTGCTCCTCTTGTTGCCTTCATACATGTTCCTTTGTATCACAATGTCAATATTGTAATAATTTATCACCACAATTGTTTAATAAATATTTATCAGCCTGCTTACGCAAGTCAATAAATAAACAGCATCATGTCAACAAGTCAGCGGTAAGGGGTTGCTCTCATATAACAACTAGTAATATGTCACAACACAATATGGAGGAAATTCCTAGCATTTCTCCCATGTCTATCACACTTTCAGAAACAGCTACGCAGTCTACCTCCAAGAGAAAGTCACCTCAGATAGAGGAGACTGAACTACAACGTTTAACGAGGAAGAAACGATCGTCTAGATTGTCTGCAAAATCTACATCTACAAAATCTACATCATCTATGTCTACTAGATCATCTGATACAACTACGATATTTGCGAATGCAATATCTTGACTTGATAGATTACCACCGGTTTTAGAACCGCAGATCATCTTGACTTCATCTCAGACTATATCTACTAGTACTCCTAGAGAGTTAGCTAACTCAGGTTCGCAACAACACTCATCAAAATCGTCATCGTCGAGAAAGAAACATTCGTCCCAGCGTAGATCATCCACCACCTCATCAGGGTTCACGAACCCTTCGACAGACAAACAACATAGATCGTCACAAGCGTCTCACACTACGACAACATCTACTGACCATTCAACCTCTATGAAGTCAGCAGAAGGCTCGTCAAACCAAGCAACTGTTGCACTTCAGACAGAAAGAGATTTTTCATCGGACAGAGGGTTCGTGAACCCTCATCAGAACGGAGGGTTCGCGAACCCTCAACAACAGAGAGATACAAATCAACCTTTCGTGAACTTGTCACACTCAACAAATCTATCAGTCGATCAAGATTTTGTAGCCAGTATTACATGCCAAGTAGTTTTGTCTCTGCAACAACGATCATCATCATATAATCAACAGACAACTACACATGATACATCAATGAATGATAACGTTCAGGAAGAGACACACACTTCAGAAACGTGTTTTCAAGAAACTGAGGAATCTACAATCTATCCAGACGCGGAAGTATTATCTTGGATAACAGATGGGTTACCAATCACTTCACCAACGCACAACGAGAATTCAGGAGAGACTTTATTGCATTATAGATGATGATCTTGAAACTTTGACTATACCACCTATTAAACCTGTATCCCAGGTTTCATTGAACCTCAAGTTATCATTTGCGAATGCTACAAGACATCAAGGTCAACACACACCAGCATTTAATGCGAGGAAATTCCCACTGCATAGTATGGAACCATTCTTCAGAGCACCAGAGATTGATGATGATTATTATCTCATCAATGAATCTAAACCACTTACTTATGAAGTAGAAGACAGGAAGTTGGCCAACTTAGATGTGACGACAAGACGTACTTTTTGCGGGTTAGCTAGATCTAGAGCTATAAATGAAGCTCTAATCAACAACTTCCAGAATCCGAAAACAGAAACAGAAAGGATGATATTATCAGCATTAGTCACACAACAGAAGGATCAGGAATTCATGTCGGATCATTTAGCATCAACATCAGCAGGACTAACCTTACTTTGTCGTCAAGGTCTCCTTGCATCTTGCAACGGGTCAGATTTTCATATTAAGGCGCTTCTACGACAACCATGGGCTGCATCCACGTCGTTTGATGGAAGTCATAGATCAACATCATGAGAAGTATGCCAAGACAACAGAGATCAGATGCTTATCAGATCTATGCAGACGATGAATAACATGTATTGACAATCATCACAAAGAGGACAATTTCGTTCCAAATTCCCAGGCATACAAAAAGCCAAGGATAAGAGAACAACTGGAGCGAGAGGTGGCAAAGCAATTAATTTTCGTCGACCATATGACAACTCAAGAGGACGCTCTGGACGCAACCTCACACCAAGATTTTATTCCCCAATATTTCTAATACCCAAAAAGAACTCCACAGAAAAGTTCCGTCTCATATACAATATGAAATGATTCAACCTAGACTTTCTACTAAAACCACAGAAGTTCAAGATGGTTCATCTACCTCAACTGAGACATCTAATAAGACCCAACGATTATCTAGCCAGCATAGACTTACAGGATGTGTATCTACACATCCCGATACACCCAGAATCAAAGAAATATCTTCGATTCCTATATCAAGGAAAACACTATCAATGGAAAGTACTCCCCTTTGGAATTTCCTCGGCCCCGTGGCTATTTATATGTGTCACAAAGCCAATTGTAGCGTTTCTACATCAGAGAGAGGTTCGCAATGCCTTCTACCTAGACGACGGCATTCAGGCACATCAGTCAGCAAATCAACTCAAACATCAGCTAGATTTGACAATTCAATTACCAACTCAACTAGGATGGTTAGTTAACAGGATGAAATCGGAACTATGTCTGTCACAGGAATTACAATTCATGGGAATCAAGTTTCTTACCAAGGAAAATCGCATTGTAGTTCCACAGGAACGATGGGAGGACATACAGAAATGTCTACACACCGCCTTGGACATACAGAAATGTCTACACACCGCCTTGAACGAACCTCTACTGATAAGAGACTGGCAGAAACTGTTGGGCCTCCTAACGTCAGCTCAATCCCTAACTCGCAGAGGAAGGTTACAGCTACGTCCAGCTCAACGGTTCTTGACACCACATCTAGACAGTCTACAAGCCATAAGCATTCCTCAACAATTGAAGGAATACCTAATGTGGTGGACAAACAAGTCGAACGTTTGCAACGGGACTTATTTGCAAGAGCCGGCATACAAACTACATCTTTACGTAGATGCATCCCTACAAGGATGGGGAGCGCATTTCAACGACAAAAAGTCGCCTCAGGAGTTTGGTCACCAAACGAAAAGGAATTACACATAAATCAACTAGAATTCAAGGCAGTCATAAAGGCGATTCAACATTGGGCGCACATACTCAAGAATCAAGTTCTCATGATTCACACAGACAACTTAACAGTAGCGTTTTATATAAACCTACAAGGATCAACAAAGTCAACGCTACTAAGACTAACATTTCAACTATTGTAGTAGACAACCTCAATCTGTGGATAAGAGCTTGTCACATCCCGGGAGCGAAAAACGTCCTAGCAGACGCTTTAGCCAGACCGGTGAAACCATCTCCTACGGAATAGAAACTACATCCGGAAGCGTTTCTACTAATAACGAGAGAACAAGGACTTATTTGCAACACGATTCAATCATCAGATTGCAACGTTTGTCTCACCAGTACCAGACCCACTAGCATGGGCGACAGATGCCCTCGCCATACCATGAGAAGGCCTACATGCGTACGAATTCCGGCCACCTATACCAATACCACGGGTTCTACACAAGATTGCTCAGACCAAAACCCTACAACTGATTTTGGTCGTGCCTTACTGGCCGGCGAGAACATGGTTTCCAGACCTAATAGGGTTATTAGCAAAACCAATACTAAAACTTCCGGATTGGCCAAATCTACTGATTCATCCTCACACAAAACAACTTCACGGCAATCCAACAAACCTCAGGCTACACGTATGGAAAGTTTCACGCACTGCTTGAAGAAAAGAGGTTATTCTACGAGAGCTGCTAAGGCAGTTACACTGGCCTTAAGACGTTCAACTCGTAATCTTTATGATGATAAATGGAGAAGTTTTGATCAATTTGCTACACAAAAGGGATTTGTGGCTGCGGAAGCAACACATCCTCAGGTAGCAGAATATCTCTGTCATTTGAGGTCAACCAAACATTTGAAAGGATCAACACTTTCAACGTACTTAGCGGCAATCAGCTCGGTGATCACCATGAACTCGGGAGTTAAACTCATCAAAGTTCCTGAACTAGTGGCATTATTGAGATCGTTTAAACTAGAGGATCAGCTACAGAAGTTTAGAGCTCCAACTTGGGACCTCAATATAGTTTTACGACATCTCACAAGTGAGGATTATGAACCATTATGAGACACAACTTTTGAACTACTCACTCAGAAAACGATATTTCTACTTGCTCTATCTACAGCAGCTAGAATGTCAGAAATACATGCTCTAGATTTTGCACGAACCAGATCCGACACAGGAGAGCATGCAGCAGTCCATTTAGGATTGAGATGGGATTTTTAATAGCAAAAAATCAACTCCCTGGTCAACCAGATTGTCAATTCCATATACCAGCTCTATCATCAATCCTTGGACATCAGGACACAGAGGATTTATCTTTATGTCCAGTAAGAGCATTAAGAATTTATTTACAACGGACTGCTACGAGAAGGAGGAAGTTTAAACGTCTCTTCATTCCTTTATCAACAACCACGTCAATTGAGGTTTCACGAACCACAATATCCTTTTGGATCAGAGCAGTCATATTAAGAGCCTACAAAACAGCAGGATTACCCCAACCTACAGCATGTAATCCACATGAAATAAGAGCATTAGCATTGATGCTCGCATTACATGGAAATAGCTCGTTATCATCTATCATGGAAGGCTGTTTTTGGAGATCTGACATGGTGTTTGTGAATCACTATCTACGAGATATTGCTACAGAGGATATATCAGGCATTCACCAGTTCGGACCACTAGTAGTGGCTCAACAGCTCACAAATCCAACCAGACATTGAGAACTCACCCTAATCATGCTGACTTGTAGACGCTAGGCAATTGTTCAATTGCCACCACCAGAAAGTCCATGTCAATTGTCTTATTTTATAAGTCAAAACATGAGTGATATAAACCTTGTTAAGTAATAGTCCTTACTTAACGTACGGTTTTGCGATTCCAGTTTCGGTAATAGTCCTTACCTTAACATATGGTTCGTTCCAAGATATCTGGAATACTAGATTGTCTAAAACCACAAAATCTATAAGATTACTTCTCTTAATCACTTAAGAGTAGGTGGTCCCCCTGTATGATAAATTGACAACTGAATGCGGCAACAGGAGTTATCAGGGGGTAAACAATCAGACTGTATATAGACAGCCACAGTGAATCCCGTAGGTGGCTGACCCACCACCTATTCCGTCGGATTTAATAAGCAATAATCATGAGTCAGGATAAGGAAAATTTGTAATTTTTATGATAAAATTATTATTTTTATACTTATCCTGACTCATGAGGTAAGCCCTCCCGACCGTCCCCACTCTCAGCATAACGGTCTTCACTGTAAGCCGCAATACGGGCATATTTTCCAGAGAGAGTGATATGAGACAGGCTTAGGTCACGTGGGACCGGTTTTGGCAGGAACAAGGGAGGTAACTCTGGGTGAGTGATTGTACGAGCATTTCAGTGAATTTGAATAGGATTCAAGGTTTCCACTCGAGGGTCGAAGAAGGTAGATAAGCAATAATCATGGGTCAGGATAAGTATAAAAATAATAATTTTATCGTAAAAATTACATTCTTTTGTATCGATAAGTGATAAAGTTGTACATATTGATACTCAATTAACAAATCACTGGCACAGAAATCTTCACATTTTTTAAGAATCTCCATCATGATTATATTTGACATTGAGAAGGGAGAAATTTCTACCTCAAGCTTTTAATGGATCAATCTAGTTCATATTTTCAATTACAATGATTAATTTTATCACTGTACATACAGAAACAACTTTTTATTATTAACTCATAAGTGAGAAGCCTGAGTAAATCTATTATGTTTCAATCAAATCAATTGCAGCTGTGCAGATTGCTTTATGCTGCACTCTGCAATAGTTTGTGGGTTAGGGTTCATTTATTTGTGTACATAGGATGAAATCATTTGTATACATATTGGATGCATTAATGTGTGTTTCGGACGCATTAGTCTATGTGAACTGGATTACTTTCTTAAGATTCGAAACTAAGTGCTTTTGTATACTTATTACAAGTGTCTTGTTCCCTTGACCCATAGTACAAGACATGTTAGCATTTGGTTTGTACATATTTTCAGATACAATCGCCTGGTACAGATTCGCAAGATGAGATGGGAATTCGGCAGTGTTCTTCCAACTGATATCAAATACAACCTGTGTGAACAAGAGGTATGGTTGCTGGAAGCATGAACATGAATTCTTTTATAGATTTGTGAGCATGCGAAATAATTCCACACTAGTGATTTATATACCTTTGGATATAGTTGGCCATTATCAGATTATGTTCACATCTATGAAAAATATCTGTAACAGATATCTGCGAGTCTTTTGTCCTATCAGCCAACATAACAACCAAGGACATGCTCCCATGCTTGTTACTTGGGGAATCAGGTGGACACAATGGCAGCTGAATATTAAATGTTCTTTGATGAGTGACCATAGTGAAGGTGTGGTGAATTGGGGTTTAACATCACTTTCAAGATTGTTGCACTTGCTATGGTCGGTTGAAAAGATCGATAATCAGAGATACTGTCAATGGGAAGCATCAGTAATGATTATCTATATTAAAATTTTGCTGACTGTGTGATATTATGATACATTGTGCTTGTTGTCAGATGACTAACCAAGCCACTGATTCTAACAGGGTCTCACTGTATCTGCTTATTGCTGCCAAACTTTGGTTGTTGATGTCGTTGAGGTGATGTTGCACCAATATGGCGTAAACTAGTATCAAACACACTTGAACCCCTGACCTCTGACTAGTGTTGGGAATTGGTTAAAATATCATAATTGATTATTGGTTCATTACAACCGATCAATCATCAAAAATAATTGGTTAGTGTCATTTATGAAATTTGTTAGTGCAAAAAATTTGACCACTTTAAAGAATGACTTATATGTTAGGAACATAAATTTCTTGGAGTCTTTAAGATAAATTCAATCATGACATGGAACGAGCTTGTAATGCTTATGAAATGTAACAGACAAAACCAACCTTGTGAAAATATTGTTAATGCAAACAAGTGTTCCAGAATTGTTTGGGTTCGATTATGAGAAAACATGATCGATTGATTGGTTGTTTAGTCACTGCGACCAATCTTCAATTATTTCAATTAATCGGACCACCACTACCTCTGACCATTTTTGTTTCCACTTTCCTGACTGACCCTAACCTTGAGATAACCCTAAACATTTTTCTAAAGTTTCACTGTAGCTTTTCTTTATTTTTTTAATGCACTTGCTTGTAAATGTGTACCTCAAACAGGAGCAGACAATCCATTGATCTATATTGTAAGCTAGGATCCCTGTCATCAGACACAAAGACATGCAATCGATCAAGTCATTTAGTTACCTGGTGATTACAATTCCTTGATTTATTGATCTCTTCAAATTAAATGGAAAAAAAGTCACATCTTTTATTGTTCACAGATACAATGGTTCAGTCGGTATAACAAGATGTTGGCCAGCTACATGCGATCCATTGGTGATGCGGGTGGCCTTGACCTTACACAGGATCTGAAACCTCCCAAAACATTGTATGTTGAAGTGAGGTGTCAGGTCGATCATGGCGAGTTTGAAACTCAGGATGGGATTGTCATTGTCCTCAAGAAGAATAGTCAGGTACTTATAGATACTATGTGATTTCGTGTGAAACATTGATTGCATTCATTAAAAAGCCATAGCTTGCATATGCTTATCAGGAAATATCACAAGTATAATGACTACAAGTGTTTGTATACAGTTATGTAGCCGTATCTTGCGGACTATTGGCGTACCCTAGTGATACAAACTTTGCTTGTCACTCTTGACAACCCTGGTTATCCTCACAATCATACAATGTACAATGTGTGGAGCCATTTTTAGCATCCCCCAACATATTCTTCACATATTGCTAAAAGCTGCCTAAAACTCTACTCATTAACATACATTTTCACATACCAATATTTCACACTTTCCACAACTATTGAAACTATTGAGGAGATTAATTAGTTTTAATGTATATTTAGGTCCTACCTGGATTAATCTTCTATGATTTGTATTGACTCAGCTTCGATTAGAGAAACTAGAGAGGGGAGTGGACTTAAATCAACATGTATCCACATGCAACACCAGAATAGATACTCAGATCTGTGGCGAAAATGCATGCACATGTATTCAGTTGCCAGGGACTGGATCCTACTGGCATAAAGCTATCTATATTAAACTATGGGAGTATCATAGTCATAGTAAGTGAGTTTAGTTTTACACCACTTAAGCAATATTCCATCCAGCAATATTACAGCAGGGCACACCAGAAATGGGCTTCACACATTGTACCCATGTGGGGAATCGAACCCAAGTCTTCAGCTTGACGAGCAAACACTTAAACCACTAGGTTACTCCACCACACATATGATAGTCATAGTGCTGGGGGCTATAAAATACATTACTGGAGTTGATATGAAACAGGTTCTACAGAAAAGGTATATGTATCCTTTTCTGTTTCAGCACTTCCTGCTCCGGTCAGAGTGCGAGCACCTCATCAGACAAGGCATACTGGAGCATATAGTGCACTGATGAACACACCATTATCAAGATCTGTACAAACTGTAAATTATGTCTTATGTTACATTAAATTATAAAGTTGATACCAAAAATGTGTTTTTAGTATTTTGTTTTAAAACTTTAATGTGCATGCCTTATCCTCAATTGCCCTACTTTTAGGACTTGTGCTGGCAGATGCTCACCTGGCACTATGACATCACAATCAAATGACATCACTTATCATCTCCCTGTAATTGGAGAGCCCAAAATTGTCATTATATGTCAAACATTCATATACCCAAGAAGGCATAGTGTCTTAAGTCTCCCAATGGCATTTTGAGGCTGTCTGTCCTATTCCTCGGTGCATGGCCAGGCTATTTGACATGGTCGGCAGCCTTTACACACACATCTCCCTGTCATGTCCTCCACGAACCTGTCATGTTCAGTGACAAGCCACAATTACATTAACTGAAATCGGTGATTTGACAGTTTGTAAGTTGAGACAACATATGGCCTTCAAGCATGGGGATGAGCAACATGTACATGTAGAAGATTTCACATCTGATCTATAACTCCAGTAACCTAAAGACAGTTTGCAGCATGCCAACAGTCTGTAGATGCACTGCATGTTACAGGTGCTACTCCCCTAGTTCACACACGAACAATGAACAAAGTGAAATGTATCACAATTGTGTGATAAGCAGAATCTTTAGGACTGACAAAAATAATAATAAAAGATAAATCGACCTCCCTTGAAAGTGTCCAAATTAGGAATGATGCGATACTGACGACGTGTGGCACTCCTAGTGTGGCAATGTGCAAACCTTTCGGCATGTTCAGATGTTCGTTTTACTACAGAAGTAAACATTCTTTTTTGGTGTGTGTGTGTGAAGCAGTGAATGAGTTTGAAACCACTTTTAGCAGTATTCCAACAATATCATAGCTGGGAAACCAGAAATCATAGTCATACAATATGTGTTGAAACATTATGACAATTTCATGAACATGAGTTCATCAGTTACGACTAAATTGGAAATAACATTCATGACTTTTCTTAATTACCTTGTCTTCAGATTCTTGTCTGAGATCATGATTCTATTTGTACATAATATAGCAGCTGTACCCCACAATGATCATAAGTGAATGGGGTTAATGACAGATAATCTTACTGTAAATGTATTGTAAGCAGAGCTAATAATGGATTCACCTCTCAGCTTTAGTGTGGCCTTGGTCATTGTGTCTCCCAAAACCCAAACCTGTTGTGAATGTGAATTGGATGCAGGTGAGCTACAAGGTCAAGTGACTGGGTTTGTTTGTGTACATAGAGTCTTACAGGAGCATTGAAAGGCAAAACAACTGAACAGAAGAGGTCATGTATGCCAAATTTGGTGATTATGATATAATGAAATCTGTGGATTATTATTGGGAGCCATAAGCTATCAGGAGGCTGTTACATTAAGAGGGAATTGTCCTTTAATGCCAGCTATTCATATGCAAAAATACCCATGAAGGTCTGGGTTAGAATGAGCCTTCAGTAACCCATGCTTGTCGTAAGAGGCGACTAACGGGATCGGGTGGTCAGCAGAGGCCCAGATAAGCTGCGTATCCGGGTAAAATACGCATAGACAATTTCCAATTACACATTGAAAAAATAATTGTTGTGTACCAATTATGCATTTAAAAATGTTATATACACAATATATTTATAAAAATCGCTTATCAAGTTGTACTGTTAGTATAGGACAAGTGTTGTACTGTCAGTATAGGATGAGTGATTTTTTATGAAATCATTTCCATTATATTTAACTTGGTTTTGATTAGGTATGACATAAGAGAACATACCTGCTTAGTAAACTTACTCAATGACATATACTTAGGTAAGTAAAATGACTGAAATATGCACATGTTTGAAAGCAGTGGGTAACAGAAAATGAAATACCCACTCAACATTCATAATACCCACTCCCAAAAAATACAGTGGGTACTGTACCCACATGAGCTAAATCTTATCTGGAGCTCTGGGTCAGGCTCGCTGGCTTGGTTGTCACACGTCATCGGTTCCCAATTGCACAGATCGATGCTCATGCTGTAAAACTAAACTCACTCAATATTGCTGAGTGCAGCTAAAACTAAACTCACTCGTCTGCAAAAATAACCCTTTTCAAGATCAAAATGATCATTCAAAATCAATCAACCAAAACCATCCATCCATCCATCCATCACTATTCTGGTCAGGACATGACAACAATCAGCGAGGACATACAACATAGCTACCATATCCTAATGAAATAATAGTTACTTTGTGAATTTATTTTTATGACCGCATTCAGCAATTTTCCAGCTATATGGCGGTGGTCTGTAAATAATCGAGTCTGAACCAGACAATCCAATGATCAACAGCATGAGTATCGATCTATGCAATTGGGGTACAATGACATGGGTCAACCAAGTCCTTGAGTCTTCCCATCTGATCCCTCTTACAACAAGCATGGGTTACTGAAGATCAATTCTAACCTGGATCTTCACGGGTCAGTTACTGCTTTACAAGTTAAACTGATGTAAAACATGTGAATAAATATTAGAATTAATCAGAATCTTACACAAGATATTATAGGACTTGTTTGTTGTTTAAAGTTGCAGTCATCAATATTCCAGCTGAATGGCAGAGGTCTGTAAATAAAATATTACAGGACAGATGCCACACTAAGTATGACAACGTTACTACCCCTACCTATTTAAATATGTAATCTTGTTAGAAACAAATTCTGGAACCTAAAAATATTGATCTCCATATTGTCATTCTGCTCACCATAAATCAGTGGGTAATTGTAGCAGCAGGGAGCACAGGTCTCTTCTGAAATGATCCTTTGTCTTTGTATTCTAGCATAACACTCTTTCTCAAAGGTTTAATCACAGAGTTTCACTTCTTAGACCTGCATCACTTTTCCCCTACAAAATCTTATTCAGTCAGATCTCAGTGCTCACTACCACTATGTGTGACAGTAGCAAGCACTGCATCTGTTTTAAATGAGATTGTCTCAAATATGCACATGTCACTTTACACACTGCATAAATGTCTGGGGAATCGGAAAAGAAGGTTTTGGATGTTTACCCCATTTTTTAAACCTATGATCATGGGTATGGTACTTTGAACAATCGGAGGAAGCACGATTTGAACCCACAATCATAGGCATTGGGCATGAGGAAGGGACATAACTCTGGACAGCAAATTGTGCTGTAAAGAAACAAGTTCAGCACGAATTGATAAATATTTATTCTGAGAACAACACATGACACGGTAGTTAACTGCATTCACAACAAAGCTCCATTGTTCTTTTTTTGAACATTCAATGTCAGTTGCTTGTTGCGGTTTGATTCAACAAAACTATTATCCTATGAACAAGGATGAAGCACTCCCAAATCCACACATGCACACATGATTATGATGACAGCTGGCATGAGTTGACCAAATATTTCACATTGAACGTATTTTCTTCTTCTCCTTATAAAGAACACGTTTTCGAACTGAAAAGCAAAGAAATACAACTCCTTTAACCAGAAAAACAACAACATTCATTCAATGACTCATTACTTTAATCATGTGAACAACTGAAACTGATATCTTGCATACATACTAAGAAAGTTATTAGAAACATTATCTTTCCAAGTTCTTTTTCTACATACATGAATTCATCATTGTGTATACTTAAATTATTTCAGGATACAATTATCATAATATGGCACAAAGTACTGCAATGAACCATGCCCATGAAGCGAAAAATCACTCTCATATTCAAGCCGATTAGTTATTGTTTTGACATATGAAAAACTTAAATGATTAAACCCACTCACATAACTAATGCTCTTAACCTTATAATTTTCCAGCAGCGCTGAAAACTTGTGGTATAACTAATTACTGTAACAATTATTTCTAAATCCATAAGCCATTTTCTTTGCTTTATTACTTAGACTGGACAAAAACTCAATAATGTAGTTAATGCTTACCATGTGGGTCAAAGCCAATTTGTTCTAGTTTCTCTGCCAACTTTGGACGCATACGTATAACCTTGTGGCCTGTGCCAGCCATGCTCTCCAGAAGCACCATAATTATCCTGCAATTAAGTTCATACTGTAAGATCAAAGCTGTACAAAACTATTCACCTTAAAAGAAACATTTGCACACCCAATTGTGTCAATAACAAGTATGTAATTAAGTCTCATATTTTGTCATATTGTTATGATGGACAATAGGTCTCAATAGAGCTTTGTCCTGCCTCATTCAGTTGGCAGCACTGTAAGCAGGACAAAAGCCACCGGACAAATGCCACCTAGGACCAAAGCCACCCAGTTATTTTACCATTACAGAGAGGACAATTACCACCCTTATTGACTTTAATGTTGACTTTGTTGTAAAATTATGTAGACTTTGATGAATAATTTGGTTTCTTTTAAAAAAAATTTACTTTGATAAAAATGTTGATTTTGATGTAAAATGAAGAGTTGAGAAGCAGAACAACCTAAGTGACAGTCAGACTTTGGTTGTTTGGACATAATAATACCCCCTCTAATTGTCATGTTGAGATCTATATTGTGATGAAATTTCACTTTGATACATTAATATCTTGCAGAATTACAGTATGTTGAATTTGCATGATTTATGCAAAAAAGTCCAAAGGCTTAGGTTGTTCTGCCTCAGAACAGGCCTGACTTAGGTCTTTTTGCCTCAAATAAACTGTCATCATAGGAACAGACTAGAGTGGTGCATATCTTAATTGTTCTACAACTACACAATAACAGAAATAGGCCATGCATAAACCTCTGGATTTGCTGGTATGAGAAACTGACAAGCAAAAAAACCCCTAAAATCCCACTTTGACATAACATGTCCTGGCATACCAATGTGATCTTACATGGGCTTCAGGCTAAACATGCTGAAGTTGCAGTCGGTGAATATAATACACCAGCATGTGGATGGTCACTTCTTGTCAACATATTTATATAAATCTGTGGAGAATTTCATTTAATTTCATAAATGGCAAACCCTTGTATCTCGACCTGTACCACTGCTGACATCAAGATTATACCTGTGGCAGTCTTAGAATATAGAACTTGCAGTAAGATGAGCCATCATTCAAAAACCTTTAACTTACTTCGATCCTTTCCCCATTTCAGATGTCAGTGAAACATATTTACTTTCATGTGTCTGAAAAAAGAAGGGATACACAACTTGTTTAAATCAGTAAACGGAACAATATTTTCGTTCTGTTTTCAGACGTGTGACTGTGAGCACCTCAGTACCAATGCATGTTACCATGTAGTGAATTATAATTACAATGAACATTATCTGAGGGGCCTTGTCTCATTGTCGAATTATCTATATATTCTTTCGAAAGGAATTGCATGGATAAAGTGTTTTTGCTTCCCGTCGAAATTATATATCAAATGAAATCTCCACCATGCATGCTGCACGCACCTGTAAAATTAACCGACGACGACCTTCACATTCAAGAACTCGTATTCACCCCGAGCCGCCTTTTATAATATGGAAACATTTACATGTACGTTAGATCTAATCAGAACAAGTTCCTTACCTGATGCGGTAACCGTTTTAAATGGAATCAAAACCAAAGGATTAATTCCTCAGTTTTCTGTATTCGATATACTGCGGCACTACAACGGAAGTTACCGGAGTAACACGGAAATAACCGAATGCCACGTTAGCAAACGTGCAACGCGAACAGGTGCTTGCATTACAGTCACTTATACGGTTGTTATAGAGCCAAACGGAATAGTTTGCTTCATCATGGACCTCAGTAACATATTTGTTGTCTTATTTACGTTATGTTTAGTCACAATAGATGCCATAAGATTCCATTTATCACCTAATCAAAAGAAGTGCCTTCGAGAGGAAATTCATAAAGATGTTCTGGTTACCGGTGACTACGAAGTGTCGGACGCCCCTGGTCAGAAAGCAAACCTTATGGTAAGTGTTGCACTTTACGACGGTAACTTTTACAGCATAACGTAAATGAAAAATACGATGTTATCTGTGCAGTCAATGTGATTTAGTGAGCGGGATAGTGAAAGTTTTCAATCTGATGAACACGACTGATCAAGTGCACATCTGTCACACGGCCGAACATTCTGCCCAACTCTCAGCAAGAAACATTTCGGTCTCTCATTTAGTGACAAGACGTGTATGAACCCTTTGATTTCTGTTCTATGGCAGATACTGAATGTTCCACCGTTCTGCCATGTCTCTGATCATTGGAACTGAACTGGTCTACATCTATTTCAAGTCAACAGACTTTGCATGATTTAACACATTTCCACCATTAATAGCAAGTGAGGGCCAGTCATGGAAGTTGAAAGTGAAACAATATTTTTAGATTTCTGTATGAGTACTTTTGTCACATATATTTAATAAGGTTTGTTTATTCCTCCCCATGATCACAGATGTACACATGCATGGTCATGTCATGCCTCTTAATACTCATAGGGGTGTTATTTCCAGCAGTTATACTGAATATATCAACTGTTTTTTTAAACTATTCGGATCATTTGATAGGAAAAAGAGGTCAGTAGGTATGGTGACCCTCTTGAACATGTTGAAAAGCTGTCAACATAAATCACACAATTAACAGTTATGAATTCATAGTCTCCAATTTATGTGCAGATTTGTGAAGATTTGCATTTTGACTCTTAATTCATAGCGGCAAAACCATGCTTACGTTAACAATAACAGCGAAACTGAGAAGTGTGTAACCCGACTAAAGTGGCAACAGTTGGCATAGATGTGATAGGACAGCTCCCTTTTATCATGGTCAAATCAAGTATGGTAATAATTGATACTGGTATGTGTTTTATGTAGGCCAATGGGTATCCTGTATTACTGTGCCATGCTTTGCCCAATAAGGCAAAAAAAAAAATGTCCGTTTCCGGTAACCCGACCGACCCTATCCTAACACACACACACACCGACCCTAAATCTTTCTTTAACCACGTCAATATCATGACTGGAATGCATTTCAACTCATCATTTTCATCCATATTGAGTATGATATTTTCATGTTTTTCAGTGTACGTAGGGCCAAAATGGATTGCATTGAATGAGTGAGCAATAGCATAATGGGTCTTCACGGACCAAATCTGCAAATAAATAACATAAATAATGATTTGATAAAGAATTCTTTCAATGTTTCATCACAAGGCATTGTCACTACATGATATGGTACTCTTGAAGATTTCAGGTGCCCACTTGGTGCCACTAAGAAATAAAAGAAAAAGAGTAAAAGATAAGATAAAACCGATCCACCTGCCCTATTTTAAAAAGCATGTAATAGGAAACAGACATATATTTCTTTTTGGCCTAAAAGGCATAGCAAATTAATCTCAAATCATGTTATTGGATTACAATATACAAAAACAAGAAACTCCCAACAAATGCACCCGTGATCATGTGTGAGATACCATGGAGTAACAATATATTGTATTTCTTTCAGATTGTAATAACCACATATTGTTTTCCATTTTCTTGCAGGTGACAGATTCAAAGAGCCATATTTTGTACTCCAAAGAAGATGCTAAGAAGGGTAGATTTGCATTTACAACAGAAGAATATGATATGTTTGAAGTGTGCTTTGATACAAAAATGGTTGGAGGTAAGTGTTGTTGTTTGAATAAGACATTATGAGTAATTTTCATATTAGTATTATTACACTTATCATGCTTACTGAATCAGGAATTCGGGTAGGAACATAACCATTGGTTTCAGATTCCAACCAAGGATTCCTTCATAACTGCTTTAAACAGTTATTTTTGTTCATGATCTTGATGGATTTTAGTGATCAAAATAGTGCTTAATTTGCAAATCATGGCTCTGTAAATGTTGGCTGAAATATTTTCACACTGCCCTGGTGTCACACCAAAAATTATACAAATAATACTCACCATGATTCATTTAATGGAAATGTGATGAATGTGGCCAATTCAAATGGTTCAAAACCTATTTTTGGGCCCCATCAATGTTTGTATTGGTTGCACAGCCATTTTGAGTGCCAGTGCACATGACAAGAGATCTGTTTTGGATGATAACATAGTTTGTTGGTTAGTTTATGGGTCAAGAAGAAATGAACAACTATTCTTGCAGTCAGGATATTGTTCAGGAAATCCAGTTCTTAAATTTGCAGGTTTACATGATGTTTACTGATTTAAATAGGCGTTGAGAATTGAAATGATGTATTTTTTGTGGTGTTTTACATTTAATTGGATCATCAAAACGTATGGGTACACTTATTTTGACAAAGGCATACCAATCACACCTTTAAAAAATGACATATCTATCCCTGGATTAATAGGTAATGTTAGACAAGTGTGTGAGAAAATGACAGATGGTTTCAACATTTTCACTGGCCTGTTGCGGTCACAATTACCATGTCTGTTTGTGTTGGAAACTACAGTAGGTCCCAAAACACATATATGTTGTTTCCTGTACACCCCAAGTCTGACACTTTAGAAGTCCAGTTAATTGTAGTTTGGTTGTTACATGTCAACATACACATCTGACCTTTTCGCCATCTAAGTGGGGAGGCAACAGTAATATTCACAGAAAACAGTGACTTGTATAACTGTTCTATGTGTAAAAACAACCCTGCAGTATATCAAAATGCTGCACATTGATATGGTTATAGGGGGTGATGGGGTAGCCAAGTGGTTATGGCATTCATTCATCACTCTAATAAACACTCCCTACGTGTGTACAATGTGTGAAGCCCATTTCTGGTGTCCCCTGCCATAATATTGCTGGAATATTGCTAAAAGTGGCGTAAAACTAAACTCACTCGCTCACATTATATGGTTATCATGTAAGGCAAAGTGAAAAAAGTCAACAGTTGGATTTTGAACAATGGTCATCTGTTTTGTGTAATTCAGAAATTTATTATGGTATTGTACTGAGTTTTGATTTGTTTAACTGTCAGTATTTTGTTCAGAATCTCCTTATCAATGCTTTCTATGATGCTGGGTAAAAACCTTAAAAGCAGTATGAATTTTGTGTTTTTCACTGATAGTCATGTGTGCCACAGTTCAGGGACATTTGATGATTCAGAAAATGAAATTAGTTATGTTTTGTTCACTTTACAATATCATTCAATACAACCATATGATTAGACTCTCATTTACGGAAACAATGGAAATTCTATGTTTTGCATGTAATATATGTTTCGAGTAGTGTTTATGCTAAATAAGTACCAGCAAATCTGAGATTATCCAGCTGTCCTTTCTCTACTATATTGAAAGTTGGCTTGGCTCTCCGATAGATCAAGTCAAAGCTCATTTAAATGTTTTCCCCTGAAAAAGTATCATTAGAATAAATCAAACATATCAACAAAGATGGTGATTTGGACCAAAATGCGAAGTATTGCAACCAAAACGCAATCTTTTAAAATTTTCTCTTAACACACATGATATGATGTGAAATGTTTGTTTTTCAGGTGGCCAGGGAAGCGACAGAGAAATTTCTCTTGACATGAAGCATGGTGTGGAAGCAAAGAGTTATGAAGAGGTGAGATTCATGTTGATGCAACTGCCATTCCATAACCCGAGTGCTTGACAGTTTAGGAAAGTATATAAACTCTTTGTTGTCTGAACTGATGCTAGTTTCATGAATACTACTAGTACAGGGGTGGAAATAACTTTAAAACTGCTAGTGTACTCCGGTACAGTGGCACATGTAAATTCACTTGCTCTGATAATTTTTCCACTACACCGGCCGTTTTCTCGTTGATTTTTTATATAAACAACATAATTAACATTGGAAAGTCAACTGGACAACGGTACAGTGTGATATACAAATTTGCTTGCCCGACAGAAAAGAAACTGGACTCGGACGTCGGGCAATGGGTTATTTCCACCCCTGTAGTATCTGTCTTCATCATATTTTTAGTGTAGTTGGAAATACATACATGTACTAGTTTCAGGAACACACTTTTGTCTTCATACTGTTGTCTGAAAATATACCATTTTCATGAAAACTTAAAATGGTAAATTTGTAATATGGCAATGATGACTGATCCAGAAAATACTGTGGATACAGCTACTTTTACAAAAGTAACATATTTCGCTGACCATATTGTCTTTTTAAACCACTGTTGTCTGTTGTGTTCAGCTTGCCAAAGCAGAGAAGTTGAAGCCTCTTGAGGTTGAGCTGCGTCGGTTGGAAGATTTGTCTAAATCAATTGTTGATGACTTCGCCTACATGAGGGCTAGGGAGGAAGAAATGAGGGACACTAATGGTAGGACATGTTCTCACAAAGATACAAGCAGCCTTCATACATGCAAACTATATTCTAGTCATGTTCAAGAAGAAAAATAAAATGGAGATTTCAGTAGCAGTTTTTACTGGTTGTTCATACCATGGTTGGAATTCAGAAAGTATTTGACACATTTCTCACTGTAAAGGTCAACTTTGGGACTGGATTATATTGAAGAATTATAGTGTTTGACTAATCGTCCATTGGTTAACCGTAGTTTAGGAAACAATATAAAACTATAATATTACTTGGTGGTTTCTTTGGAACAGTAGATCTCCATTGGATGTTTAGGAGCATGTTGACTGGCCATTCTACCAAACCATTACCAAGATTTAAAATATATCTTGAAGACTTTAGAAAACAGTCAATGATGTAATGTTGACAGGTTATGTTGTCATGTTTTGCAGTTGATTTCAAATGGCATCTTTTTCCAGAATCAACCCACTCTCGTGTGATGTACTTCAGCCTTTTCTCCATGTGCTGCCTCCTTGGGCTGGCTACATGGCAGGTGCTCTATCTCCGCAGATACTTCAAGGCAAAGAAACTCATTGAATAAACTCATTTCCTGATAACCATCAAGGGCCAGCTCTTGTCCAACACTCTGCCAACTAAACTAACTGAATTGTCATCCATGCAAGAATTATGAACAGTGGAACTAGTACCAAAACACCAGAAGCCATTACACATGTCAGACTGTAAAATCTATTTTCTTCAACATATTGATTCCTCAGATTTGTAAGAATATTAGAGGCATGAACATTTTTGACAGGGTACGCCATCATGAATTGTCAGTATTAATTAGCAGTGAGTTGATATGAACTTATTGATTTTAATCCATATTTGATCTTTAATGTCTATTTTGAGTGTGTTTGTTGGACATATTTGTAATTTCAGTGGCAGAGTTGTTGGAGTTATCTGCCTTGTCTGTTTGAGATGTTTTCATTTGGACACTGACATACACCCTTCGATTTGGGTAGAAACAAGTTTAATGATATGTTTTGAATTGTTATATCAAGGGCATTTCAAAATACAAGTACTGATAAATATCACCAGTTTGGTAGATTTAAACAGCTGTCTAACCAATTGTTTATTGAGCTGGGTCAGATGTCTGTCCATCTGAACTATTTTTGTACAAGGATGTCCATACCAATTCATGTTGGGACTGGATGAAGCTATGTAACAGAGTTTTAAAGGAGGATGTTCAGCTTAATGTCATGTCATTCCTTCATTGCCATTGCTCATTGTAAAAATCTTCACTTCAGGTGTCTAGTGAATACAGGTTGCTAGGTCTGATCATTGAGTCGTATGGAGTGATTGTACATATTGTGTATTCTGAAGTTGTATTTAATTTCTTGTGTGGTATACTTGTGTTTCATGAAGATGGGCAAACTACAATGCCAGATGACATCAGGCACCGCTTCACACCTTGCAGTTTCTGTAACTCTCAGTATGGGAGAATAGGGCTTGCAATGCTAGCAAATCAATTACAAGATGGGAAAGAAACTAGTAGATGGCTAGTCGATAACATCAACTACAAATAAGATCTGAAGTCAAATATTCATGATTATATTATTTTACTAGACAGGCTCCCCAGGCAATGACAATTTGAGAGAATGCTAAATTAGAATAAATATAAACAGGCTCTTCCATAGAATGTGTTCGTTTTGGTACATTTGTTATTTTCCTCAATGCAGTCAGAAATGTACACATGTTGCTACCATGTAGTGTCATGGACTGAACAGTGAGAACTAACTACTGGTAGTACAATGTATTTTCACCAAAGTCAAAATGTAGCCAGATCACTAGTCAGAACTCCAGTATCCATGCTTTGTTGAAATGTTTCTGTTGAAATCATTAACTACTAGGTACTGTGCACTCAAGAGATACAGCTATTGTTGATTTCCTTAATATTTATAAATCATATCTCTCTAATTTGTCATTTTAATTGTTTTTGGACATTTCTGTATATGACCATCACAATCAGCATGAGCGTAAGAAAGCAACACATAGATCAACATCCAACATGTCCATTGATCTATTTTTACACCTCTCATTGTTCATATTGATATTAAAAACACTGTTACAAGCAGGCTTAGCTGAAGTGTGATTGTTAATTTTGTTTGACAGGTACATAAGCATTTAACATCTCTCACCTGGCCCATTGAATGTCATTAACCAGATTATATTGACAGTATGTATTGCACCAGTGCTAGCAGTAATAATACATTGAACTGTGTGAAAACTGCACCTAGCATGACAAGTGCTTGCAAGATGTACATATTTCTTTTAACCTTTTCTGTATCTGAAGCTTTGCATTTTTGTTTATTCTGGTAAAAATTATTTCTGTGAATTATAATTATGAAGGCCTGTTGTTAGTGTTTACCAGGTGGCTCTGCTTTGAGTTTGTAGATGACAGCATTGTGATCTTTCTTTCAGTGTAGGTATACTATGCATATGGTGTGTTGTTGTTTAGTGAGGTTAGGCTTTAGTTAATATTTAAATCCAGCACTGTATTATAAGAGCAATAAATGTAGTAAACAAATTATTTGTTTTGAAGTTGAATGTGTCACTGAGGGAGGATGGCTTTATGCCACCTTTAGTACACCTCAGTCAGTTTCAGGGAGGATGGGCTTCACAGTGTGAGTGATTTGGATTATACTCCTCTTACAGCAATACTACAGGGCCCTTGGCTTGACAAGCAAATTCTTCAATCCCCATCACTCTAGTATACTGGACAAAATAAGTTAGGGATATTGGTACTTTTAAGATTGATATTCATAATTTAATCTTTATTCATAATTTCCAAATTTACATATATCCCTAACTATTTTTGTCCAGTATATATTTGAAGAATATGAGTATTGATTGACATATTTATGGGGATTTCTTACTGACTTGCAAGAATGGCTTTTTGAGTGAGTGAGTTAGTTTAGTTTTACGCCGCTTTTAGCAATATTCCAGTAATATCAATGCGAGGACACCAGAAATGGGCTTCACACATCGAACCCAGGTCTTCGGCGTGATGAGCGAACACAGGGTGACACATGCCATTGTACCACTGATTCAAACTATGACAAAAGCACAAAACAAATGATCACATTCGAAATTGGGATGCCTTGAACTGTGTACCAGATAGTTCGTAACAATGTAGTTATTGGTTACTATGTTGGGAATCAGACATTGTGACCTGGAAATGCTTGAACCACTTCCCCAACCCACAGCCTATTCAAATGCCAACATATAGCATATGGCAATACCAAGATATAATTGGTGATTAAATCCCGCCAACATTGTAAAACTTCATTTGAGATGTTCAAGAAGAGAAAACTGTGAAACAAAATGCTAGAAAAGGTTTATTTCATGTTATCTGCTAAACAACTACAGGATTCTAAGATAAAAGCATGTAAATATACTGTAGTTTGAAGGCTAGTCATGACAGGAACGTAAGTTTTCACATACTAAATATCACAGATAGGCAATAGTAGACACACAGGACGGAGTTCCACAACACTAGGATACTACAAGAGTTTTAAATTTGAACCAATAACATCCTCTGAAGCATGTAACATTTACATAGTGAACAATGCATCTTTTCTGACAAATATAAATAAACAAGAGTTTCTAAATCCATACTTGCAACATGTGAAGTCTAATAATTATAAATACAACATGAAGTGTTATATACAATTATGCTGAGGTGGCAGTATTGTCAGGTAATGACCAGCATAACATAGAAGCACAAGTCTTGAATCTGATAATCACCTTCACTGGCAGGTGAAGTCATTGTGCCTGCTCCTATAGCTTTTCATAGGTAAAATGTGATAGCTGTCATCATATTATTTACAAATATATTAACCATGTAAATCTACCACTAAATCTAAGGCTTAAAGGAAAAACAAATCCTGGTTCTTAGGCACTGCCAGTCAGCAAATACATGATCTATTAAAATACTTGATATCTTCAGTAAAACAAATGGATATCATGACGAAACACTTTTCCACATTCTCCATGTTCACAAATTATTAATCCACTCAAACAAAGTTTCACTGCCTGAGATCTGAAGTCACTATCTTCAGCCAAAGTCCATGAGAAATAATTTTCCAAGACTTTGTAAGAATCAAGATCATGATGCTTCCAATGCGAGAAAATACCAGTCAAGATTATCAATAATGAAACCAAACAAATTTGTGAATGAAAACAAATAAACATAAAATCTGATAAATGCTGCACAAGCGTTTTTCATGGGCATTTCCTTCGACTGGCACTTGGTAATAAGGCATCAACTAGGTTCAATGGTTCAGGGTTGAGGTACAGGACATCTAGGCAACACTGTGTACAGCAACTGTGGTCAGCAACTGTGGTCAGCCAGTCAGATTAACTTGTTCTAGGCTTGGTCATCTTATGTAGCTGCGACTGACCAAGGGCCGAGGCAAACTTTGTGATGATCGAGTCATAGCCAGCTTTTGCTGCGAGATCATATGGTGTTTCTCCTCTCTCATTCTTTATGGCCTGATCTGCTCCAAGGCTGAAAATGACACCAAAGAAATATCAATCTATAACATATACATCGTGGGTTATTAAAAGAGTAATAACTGCTTGAATATGATAGTATTTCCTTGACAAATAATTCTGTAATAAATGCAATGTCATAATAGGAGTAGCTGAAGTCTTGTGTATAAAGGTTCACTTACTCTAGCAGTGTATCGATGACTTTGAGACCAGAGGGTCCAAGGTTCACAGATTCATGGAGAGCGGTGTTGCCTTTTCTGTTAGAAAGTAGAAACATGAAGATGTATTGTAGTCAGATGCCACCTCTATATATTGTAATAAGAAAAATAACCCAACCTTGAACCTTAAATATTAAAATTTAGAAGTGAAAGAGATACATTATTCTATCCAACTATGTGACCCATGATACATTACATCTCTGTAAAGTCTGTATTGTGATACAAATGTGCCTACAATACATTCCATTAAAAATAATATTGGCATAAGAACACATTAACTTTAACAGAAACCGCTAACAGACAGGTTTGACAGGTTCTCTGGTACTCATCGGTTGGCTAAAATTAGCATAAAAATTCACAGTGCCCTACAATATTCTATCTTTGATCATAAAAAATTAAAAAATAACTGCTAACACTATCATACTAAAAAACAAATGCAGATTTCATTCCATCCTGAGAAAACATATTTCAAACTTATTTAAAACTGTCATCAAGGTCACCTGTGGATATTTACTTTATGATTTTAATAAAATTCATCAATCATGTTGAAATATAATTTAGTGAGTGAGTGATAGCAAAAACAGTGACCAATTGATAAACATTACGCCAAGCCTTCATGACTTTATCCTGTCCTTTCAATATTTTTTCTGAAGCGAAAAGTTCTTGGACTTAAAAATCTTACATTGTTGAAGGCCCCTTCCTGTTGACATCAGCCCCTGCATCAACCAGGACTGGGATACAGTCTAGGTGCCGATTCTTGGATGCCACATGAAGCGCAGGAAGACCATTCTTGTTAACACAGCTTGGGTCAGCTCCCTGGCAACACAAGAGTAGTAACTCAAAGCAATAGTCATTATACTCAGCCTATACATTGGCTCAGCACTACCATACACAAGTCTTAAAAAATGTCAGCATAAATTTTATTTTGAAAAAATTTGTTCACAGTAATACTAAACCCAAATCTAAATCAAGCAGGATATTTCAACGCACTGCATGCATCACATCATGTTTCTTGAGGACCACTCTGTCTCATACCTCATCCAAGAGTTGCTGCACTTCACTGGGGGAACCATCACCATGAGCTCCTATCTCCTTCATCAGTTTGGAGTTAATGGGCTGCAAAAGAAGACATGCAACATGCAGGATGGAAGGATTAAGAGACAAGAACTCACAACAGTCATTATCAAGAAGGGATACACGCTGAAATGTTGCTATTATTCATATGCTAAACTTTCTAAAGGTAATTGGGGGGATATACTTTTAAGCCACAGTCAGCAGTACTGCAATGAAATTTTAAGACAAACAAAAGGTTGATAGCATGACAAACAATTCATGCAAGTATCGTAAGATTGTGATATCTGCATCCATACAAGTTGATTTCTACAAGAAACAACTTTGAGTACTAGGGATCGAGTCTAACCTGATATCCCTAAGGGATTAAGCACATGCTTAAAGATTGACCACATTTGTAAACATTGTCACATATTAGCAACATCTAAGCATACATGCCGTTATTGTTCAACAAATGGGAAATATTTCATGCTAATTTATGACTAACAAAATCATCCACTTACTGAGAGTTTAGGTCCAGTATTTTTCTTCTTAGCTTTTGCTTTCTTAGTTGACTTCTTGTTGTTGGTTGTCCTGGCTGTGTCCTCTCCACTGTCTGTAAGACAAACACTCATACTGAAGCTGCACAAAACAAGTCTTGGTTCCTCAACACATCGTCATATATTTCAAACAGGGTAGAATATTTGTTCATACTATTAAATATGAATAAGGTTGTCAGCATGCACCAATCTTTGCAAAGTCATTGTTTGAGAAGAATAAGCTTACCTGCACTATGTTAGAGTGAGTGAGTGAGTGAGTTTAGTTTTACACCGCACTCAGCAATATTCCAGCTGTATGGCAGCAGTCTGTAAATATTAGCGTCTGGGCCAGACAATCCAGTAATCAACAGAAAGATCATCGATCTACGCAATTGGGATACGATGACATGTGTCAACCAAGTCGGCAAGCCTGACCACCCAATCCTGTTAGTCGCCTCTTACGGCAAGCATGAGTTACTGAAGATCAATTCTAACCTGGATCTTCACAGGTGGCACTATGTTAGAGGAAGAAATTAAAAAAAATAACAGGTAAAAGCTGCAAATTATGTTCCTTGCCAAACAAACCAAGAAGCACAACATCCATATTTTAACCATCAACATGTTTTGTGAAATTCTCAATACTGACAAAAGAGTAGAGAGTGAGAGAGTATTTAGGAGTTTGTAGTAAAGATGGTTTTACAAGGTTACCCATACCAACCTGACTGCAGAGGAAATCCCCTCTGTACACCCGAGACAAAGCCCTGTTGTAGTCCCTACCTTCTGATTCCATGTTGTAGCTGTTGATGCTGTCCCTGTCAGTGTGCATACTCAGGTAGCCCTGGTGAGAAACCCCAAGCTTCTTCCCCACAAATGGGTCTTTATTTCCCCTCAGAGCAAACGTCAGATTCAGGCTCAACTCATAGCCGTCTTCTTGGATGGCACTTGTGATCAGCTGGAACAATAGAGTAGAGCTGTAAACAGTGTTTTACCAAGCAGGTGAAAAAACACTCAAATACAGCACATTTACAACCAAAAGTTTCAAAGCCTTTGTCCTCAAACTAATTATAGATTCCTTTCTACTAACATAAGTTCATGAGAGTTCAGTAAAGAGTACCTTGCCCATCTTGGGTTCTCCAATGAGAGCACGGAACTCAGCATCATTCTGGGCATGAGCTTTCAGGTGCATGCAGATGTGCTCAATCTGCCTACGCCAGTAACCTGAAACACAAACAGAGAAGAGTTGGAATATCCATGGTTACAACTGATGCAGAAACTGTAGCTCAACTATCATAACCTTTCTATAATTTTGGCTTAATTGTTTTACTTGTCAGGGGAACCCTGGAATCTATGACTCACCTCTGCCTGGGCTGATGGCAGTGAGCAATGGCCGTCTGTCTCTCATCTGCTTCTCCAAGGCAGCTTTCTCCTCCTCAATCTCCTTCTGTTTCTCCATTCCCCGTTGGGATGGGTAGAACAGTCCCACAGTCTGACAGGCCACAGTGGTCATCGGCTTGGGTGTGTTGGCCACAGGGAAACTCACTGGCAGCCACTTGGACTGATTGGAACAAAGGTATCTCATACAGTTTACTTGTTTATATCAGACATTGTTGTACAATGTCAACAATCACTTGTGTCACTTGACTTCCTGTAAATACACAAGCTGTAACTTCTTTGGGTGGCATTTTAGAAGTTGGGATGTACTATATTGAACAAACTTTATGGATAACAGCTTCTTGTATTTCATGAGTGTGACCTTTCGATACAGTGAATGAGTTACGTTTTACACCGCTTTTAGCAATATTTCAGCAAGATCACAGTGGGGAAACACCAGAAAATGGGCTTCGTATATTGTATTTGTGCCGTTGACAAGCAGAAACATAACATGAAGAGGAGGGAGATGTATATGTACATTATACTGAATGTAACACCATGGAATGTACACTGGCTGTAACCTGCATTTTCTTAAATAAACTGTGATTACGCGAGCTTGATTAGCATATAATGTCAAAACAAAGAGTGTTTTGACTTGCCAAAATCCTACATTATATTCTATCTTGAGGTCAGGCTTTATTGTATTATTTATGACATTTTATATTCATGTACCTTACACTTGGTGATGTTTATACAAGCATGTTTTAATCACATATATTTTGCACTTTCACGTGAAGAAAGGTATTCTTTTAAAATGTATATACCATAGCCTCTCATAATACTACAAGCTTGTTCATAATACTGTTGCACTATTTGTCTGTCTGGCATGTAGAAGTTGGAAGAACATAGACATGGAACATTTTGTGGAAGACAAACTTCTTCATTCTTCGTGATGACCTACATTTTGCCCCTTCATCAAGTGAATACTGAGAAAGTGTATATAGTTATTATTTATACATGCTGTCAAGTTATTACTTAGGTTGTGATTAACAAGTTATATATAGTTCAGTAAAATAAGGGAACAGATACATATAGATGTTAAGACAATGTGATGGTGTACTCACATCGCCTGATCCGCCAGCAGGGTTCTTTCTGGAATAAAAATCAAACAAATGATCAAGATTACAGATTTATCAAATACATATATCCTTCACACTGATAAATGCAACAAACGAACTTTGGAATTCGGAAAAGACCCCTACCTGTACTCTGTCCTGACTGGGGCATCCATTTTGACACCACATGACCCACAGAAAGTGCTGTAAGGGTGGTTGTTGGCATGGCACTGGGAGCATACCATGGCACTTGTTGGCTGGCTTGGCTGAATAAAAGCAGTACAAGAATATTTATTATAACATTTCATAGGTTATCTGGATCAACTAAGTCAATTAATTAGATATTAGTTCGGGGATATAACTAATAATAATCATTATATACAGTAATAGTTACTTATTAAAAAGTGACAGTTATTAGAGTACAATGTTAATAGTGTTCTTCCAACCTTTGTGCCGCACCAGTCACAGAATCTGGCATCTCCATTGTTGACACGGCCACACTTGTTACATGTGACATGACGCTTGTCCGGGTTGACGATCGGAGGGGCTGATCTTCCACTCAGGATGGCATTCTGACATTACAAAGTCATACAATCAAAACGAACAAAAAGACATAACAACAATGTAGGTGTGTCATACAGATTATCTGAAACTTGTGACAGAGAAATTGTTTGTCAGACTAAATGGGAAAGAATCAGCAAGCCTCATATTTTCAAAGCAGTGAATTGTTTTACACTGTAAAAATAGTCAAAACAATCAAAATTTTGACAATGCAAATGTTGGGATAACTAATGACCATGTTACATCTTCAGACACTCGATCATCATTTTAGTTGATGGTGACAATGATCGGGAACTGGTGACCTGCTCTAACCTGGACTCCCATACAGGCCTAATGCTACAATCTTTCCAGGCATGAAGATCCATACTAACCTGCTGTGCTGTGGTAGGCAGCCTGCTGTCACATGTTATACACAGCACAAGGTTGCTGGGGTTGGCTGTACCACACAGTGTGCAGATGAGACGGTCAGACAGCTTGACGCTGGCCTGGGGGCGGTTTTGGACAGGTATTGGACCCTCACACACCACACACGTCTCAGTGTTGAAAGGCACCATGGACTTGCAGTACACACACATTCCCATCTGAAATAGTTGCCCACAGTATGAACAAACAATCTCAAGCTACAGAGTAACATCCATCTTAAAAGGCTATAGATAATGGTCATTCTGATTTTGATTTTTGATAATTTCTTAATTCAGTTTTATTCAAAAAGACACATTTTCATTCTATTTCAAAATGTCATTCCATATATCTAGATTTACTTAGATACATATCACCTCCGATATCGAGATGCCACACAAACACAGTAACAATTTGTATAACTGACCTGTCCAGGCTCAGGGGGTGCAATTCTGTGTGTCTGTGGGATGGGAGGGACAGGCTGACCACAAGTTGTACAGAACCTTGCATATGGGTCAGATGGACGATCAGCAAAACAGTACATACACCTGCAATTGAGGCAGTAGAAGTGAATCCAACAGACATCAGCTGGGACAAAGATCATACCCAACATCTCCCGTCTACACAGGATGCCAGGAATAAGGTAAATCTCATCTTAGACGCCCATGAGGCATTACAGAATGCTGTTTTCCTCAGTTTTCAGTATTGAATTTGCTTTGTTGAAATACTTTTCAAAGTGTTGTCTGGAATGGAAGTTGCCAGTTTGAAATTAGTGCCACAAAGCCTGAGAAAGCTGTTTAATGACATTCATGTGATTGAATTCTTTATAACCACTGTTGGGAACCGAACAGCTTACTTCCTACAGGCAACTGAAAGTGTCTTCTGAATCAAATGTTTATCCCACTAAAGCGAGATATAGATCATGGTTTCAATGAAACCAAGTCTAAAAATGTCTTTTGGAACACCCTATGTTAACCATTCCAAGGTTGCATAGTAAAAAAACACATTCCCACTACTACTGTTCTGATCTGGTAAGCAACGCTCTGATTGGATGGATGAAATTTCGATCAATTTGGTGTTACACCCCTTGACTGACAGTGAGATAATGAACTGGGTTTAACATTTCTTTTCGGTGTTTTTAGCTATATGACAGCATGTGGAAGGAAGCCTTCCGTGAATCGAGTTAAAGACATTACCACTGTGGAGAATCGCCTTTGGCCAATGGGTAAAAAGTGAGTGAAAACATGAAAAAGTGAGATGCAACCTTTCAAAGAATAGGACAAAAAGTGTTACCATGACAAAAATATGTCAAGCCAATATTATCAAACATATGTGCAAATCATCTCTGACAAGTGTTTGCCACTGATATGGCAATGTCCCCCGCCGCTAAAGAATCGAATATCTCTATTTACTACTTTTTATTTTTTGGTCACATACAAGATGCCTGAAATGACTGGTGTCTGCATAATCAACCAATGTAGGCTGTCAACATAATTGAAAACATTGGGTGCAATTTTTTATGAGATATCACGTTTAAATAAGTTTGAAAAGCTGTCAAAGTGTCGTGGTGACCTTGAAAATAAGGTCAAGGTCAACCAAATAAACTGGTGTCTGCGTAATCCCCCAATGTAGGCTGTCACCAAATTTGAAGACATTGGGTATTAGATGTCGCGTTAACAAGTTCATGAGATATCAAAGTGTAACAAGAAGGTCAAGGTCAACAAAATCGACTGGTGTCTGGGTAATCCCCAATGTGGTCAAAGTTTGAAGACCTTGGTACAACAGTTCATGAGATATTGCTTTAACAAGAAAATAAGGACATAGTCCCCGTTCAGCGTTGCGGCGGGGACAATAAACCTTCACATACTTGAGGAAGTCTGTTTCCCTCTGTAGCCTCATGGCCTGAGTGGTGTTGTCTGGCAGACGTCTCTCAGACCGACGGGTATCAGAGCCTCCATATTCTCCTGAGTGGTCAAATGTCTGAAGCAATTCATGAAAAATTTGTCATGATCTCGTACCTTAAAACTTACAACAATGATTTTACCACGTGCAACATTTATGCATGCAATAAATAATTATATTTGTTTCAAAATGTTTGAAATAGAAAAAGTTTCTTCTAACAGCTTGCATTCTCTTAAATGTGACCATCCAAATTGTCATCCATTCTATTCTGTAAAAATTATCCATTACCCATTAACAATCATAGTTGTTTTGTCGGAAGTGATATTATCATCCAAAACACTATTCAGTTTCCTTTGCCCTTGAGTTTCATTCAGATGGCTATTTATAGCATGTCATTCAGATTTGAGCAGAGGTGATGAATGAGTCAAATGTATTTATCATGATGAAATGGAGATATAACATACTGGACAATCAACATTTCAAAACTATAACAGTCAGATAACACTAACCACTGTTCCTCTTTCAGACATATTTCCTCGACGAGAGTTGAGAAATCTGGGTCCAGTCCCAGGACGTCTGTGTGAGCTTCCTCCAACTGACATATCTACAATAAAGAACAGTTTTGTAAAACACAGATGGCATTGTCCATAAATCTTAGGCACACTATCACTGCAACGTTTGGAACAATATTAATCAAACCTAATAAATCTTTCCATCTGTTGTTTGTCAACATGAAAACATCAACCCACCAGCCATCATTTGCTGTGTCTGCTTCATGGAGGAGACGTCTGTCCAGGCAGAACGTGATGAAGTTGCCAACTTTGTTGTTGCTCGCTTCAAATCAAGCTGCCGATAGGATTGATGAAAATATTGTAAACAGAATAGTCAAGCATATTAATCAGGATGACAACATACAAAAGTGCATCAAATGAAAAGTTTACATAGCATTAGTGTCAAATAGTTTTCAAAACAAAATTTTGCTGTCAGATTATTCAATAATTTAGCAATGGTCAGATCCTAAACAAAATATATGCATTAAAACATATGACAAACATATACCCACAAGAGAAAAGTAAGTTGGTTTTACATTTTTTGGCTATGATAGAGGGCATCAAGCAGGAACTTTCTCAACATTTTACCTGTGCTGGGTATTGAACACTATTTTAATACTAGGTTTCCCTTCTTTCCCATGCAGCAAAAAGGACTGAATGTATCCCATTTGAAATACCTTTGATTGCTCCTTCTCCCACTGTTCTTGAAAGCCAAGGTCATCATCAGTAGGCTCCAGGGCAGGTGGGGGAACATATTCCACGTCAAATACCTTTGTAACTACACTGCTCTCTCTCAACCCATCCCTGGAAATACAGAAATACACATGTGTTCAGCTATGAACATGTCAGAAGGGACATAAAACCTTGCTATCAATAATCAGTAAATAATGGAACAAGTTGGGGTAGAAGAGAAAAAATTGTCATTTGAGGATAAGTTGAAGGAAATATTCTTAGCATAACCTGGAAAACATTGAGGATTGGTGCAAGTGTGCAAGTGTGCAGTGTGATAGGTCTACAATACTGCATGCATGATGTACTCACCTGGACACAGCTACTGCCTTCACTGTCTGTTTCCCTGGAGGAAGTGTGAAAGGTCCCCGGTACTGCATCGTACACTTCTCACCCATCTTCTGGAAGGGGTTGGGTCTGGTGCCATTGATTGTGTAATGAATGTCAGTATCTCTTGTCTCTGAAAACCAGAATCAAGTATTTGAGTTGATTTGAAATGTGGTTGAAACAATTGCCGCAGCGACAGATGTTCTGCTCTGAAGGGATGAGGGGATCATCACAGTAAGTTTCAAAACCTGCATTTCCAGTGGAAGATATTTCAAATAACAAGTGGATACATTTTATCATACCAAGATAATCGGAACTTTTGGGAGCCAGGCTAGAACTGACCCGAGTGAGTGAGTGAATGTAGTTTTACGCCGCTTTTAGCAACATTCCAGCAACATCATGGCAGGGGACCCCAGAAATGGGCTTCAAACATTGCATGCATGGGGAAACGAACCTGGGTTTTAAAAAACAAGGGATACATTTTATCACACCAAGATGGAGCCAGGCTGAGCATAACGCTTTTAACCACTAGGCTACCCCACCACCCCAGAACTGACCCCAACAGTGTATCGAACTTGGTGAAAGTAGTGAGTAAAATATAATTCTCCCCCCAAAAAAGAAAAAAAGTATTTGTGTTGATCAATAAAAATCATTAACCTTAAGATCATGTAGACGGAGTCCTACCCCATGTTAGGCATGACTAAAGCATTAGCAGTTGTGTATTAATTCTAATGTACTTCAGCTGCTGATATTATAGCATATTTGAAAATAGTTATTGGTAGATCAATATCTGAGTGGATATAGTCTGCTGTTGTGTATAACTAGTGCTGCAACCCAACTATGAGCAACATCCCATGGATGTGCAATATTTCATATCCTCTTAACAAAGGTATATGTTGCTGAGGACCAATATGTTAATCTGTAATATCCATTGGGGTAATCTGGCATAAAACAACATGATATTTATTATCAAACAAGTGTTTGTTACTATTAACATGTCCCCAACCGCTAAAACAGAATGAAATATTTATGACATATTTATTACATTTTATTTTTGAGTCACATACAAGAAATGACTGGTGTCTGCAAAATCAACCAATGTAGGCTGTTGACATAATTGAAGACATTGGGTGCAATGTTTTATGAGATATCACGTTAACAAGAGTTTGAAAAGTGGCCAAAGTGTTGTGGTGACCTCGAAAATAAGGTCAAGGTCACCCAAATTGACTGGTGTCTGTGTAATCCCCCAATGTAGGTGGGGTATTCGCGTTAAGGCTACTTTTTAGTTTCAGGCATTAGCGTTAAGGTGACAGGCAGTAGTCTTTGATGTTTGGTGTTGTTTTAGTAATGTTTGTTTAAGGGATTAACGAAAGGATTATCGACTTACCTAGTCGAAATTCGAACTAACCTGTAGAGGTTTCAGATTCTTTGAATATAGTCCTCCTTGGGGTACATATAAGCATTTAAATGTCCATTTAAAATCCCTACGACAGTTGTAACAATATTTGAATAAAAATATTTACAAAACAAAAAACTACGTTTTTGTCTTGTGAGACCACCCCTACAGGGCCCCACGGACCCATACACAGCCAAGAGCAGGTAACTCTAGCCTATAACCTCGTACCTCACTTTCCATGCTGAACGAATCAGACAGAATGTGGGGAGGTGGGTGGCCGTACCCCAAGGAGGACTATATTCAAAGAATCTGAAACCTCTACAGGTTAGTTCGATTCTTTTCATATATTCCTCCTTGGGGTACATATAAGCATTAGACAGACTCCTAAAGACTGAGCTAGGGAGTGGTATTCTGTCTGTATAAAAACAACCCCGACAATAAGAGTAATTCCCGAGCTAAATATAGCAGAAAAGCTCACTTACCTGGTCACATGTCCACCACAGGCAATCCAGGCGGGGCATGAGCCAGGGTCAGGGGTCAAACATATTATGTTTATAATGCGAAACCTCGCTAATGTAAACTGCTCAAATAATCCCCCCTCCCTGCTGTAGGTAGTAGGAAGCGAAGTTAAGGGAATTTATCAATAAACCCAAGAAATATTTTGCCGTACAATACAAGCAAAGGTTTCCAAGGCAATAGGACTAGAGCAGTACTGAGGAATGCACAGTACATGGGATAAAACCACCACCATAAAACCTGACACCAAGGGAATAGGTAGGAAAGTTCTAGATACCCAACACCAGGTAAAATCGGCAGATAAATGGTTCATGTCTTAAAACCTCGAAAGCTCAATCAGCTGGAGAGGTGGAACCCTGCCCACTGGAGAGAACTGACTGACCGAACCGAGCATGCTCGCTTGAGTGTCTGCCAAGTTGATAGTGACGGATGAACGTACTCGGTCGACTCCATATAGCCGCTGAGCAGATCTCCTCAATGGGCAGGGCTGTAGCGTATGCCTTCGACGTAGCCACTGCCCTAACCGAATAAGCCTTCAAACCTTTAGGTGGTATACGACCTTTGTGCGTATATCCCATACAAATGGCAGAGACAAGCCACCTAGAAATGGTTTGCCAGAAGACCAGCCTTGCCCCCGCCATAACAGCAAAACAATTGGTTATCCTTACGGATACCCCTTGTTCGCTTGATATAAGCCTTAAGGGTCTTACGGACATCTAAGACGTGAGCACGTCGTAGAGAGGTACCAGGCAGGGAGGGCTGTGTGAAAGCCAGGAGCTCAATAGGCGCCGTTACATGAAAGGCACTATCTCTCTTAGGACGGTAAGTATCAGGCAACCGAATGCTAACTCTGTCTTTATGAAAAACAGTTAGCGCGGGATCGGCTGACATTGCATGAATATCACCACCCGCCGTCCCGCCTGCCCGAAGTTACCGCCACAAGAAAAGCTGCCTTCCACGTTAACAGCTGGAGGGAAAGAGCCGACACATTGTGAAATAGAGGACCAGACAGCCAATCAAGAATGATTGACAAGTCCCACGGGGACTAATCCGCCGGATAGTCGGACGGATTCTGTCCACGCCTGCTAAAAAGCACTGAACAAGAGGGTGCTGCCCCAAGAGTGCACCATCAACAGGAATATGAAATGCCGAAATAGACGTTGAATATCCTCGAACAGTTGAAGCCGCTAGACTGGCTTCCAACCGAGACTGGAGGAATTCTAACACAGAGACTAAATCTGCAGAAAAGGGATCGAGAATCCCCCAGTTGACACACCAGCACGCATAATAGGCCCATCTATCCTCATACTGAACGTTTGTTGAATCCCTCCGCGAAGCCAGAATTGTGTCTGCAACTGGTGCAGGAATTCCTCTCCCTTGAAGGCGATTCCGGACAGTGGCCAAACCACCCACTGAATCCTGGGATTCGGGCGGGGCGCTCTGTTCTAGGATAGGAGGTCCAGTCGAAAAGGTAATAGTACAGGAGGCTGAGCCAGAAACAGGACCCAGGGATTTGAAGTTACTGCCTCCCACTCCCGAAGGAATAGGGACAGTCGGCCACCTACAGGGATGTTTGGCAGAAGGCAATTCACCCCCACAGTCAGCAAGTCTCCGCTTGCTTGTGTGGGGGGCAGTAAGGGCTCTGAGGGAAAAATCAACGGGACCCAGGGATTTGAAGTTACTGCCTCCCACTCCCGAAGGAATAGGGACAGTCGGCCACCTACAGGGATGTTTGGCAGAAGGCAATTCACCCCCACAGTCAGCAAGTCTCCGCTTGCTTGTGTGGGGGGCAGTAAGGGCTCTGAGGGAAAAATCAACGGGACCCAGGGATTTGAAGTTACTGCCTCCCACTCCCGAAGGAATAGGGACAGTCGGCCACCTACAGGGATGTTTGGCAGAAGGCAATTCACCCCCACAGTCAGCAAGTCTCCGCTTGCTTGTGTGGGGGGCAGTAAGGGCTCTGAGGGAAAAAATCAACGGGAAGCCAGGGCTGGCTTCCCCTTGCCCCAAAAAGGCTGCTGTGACTGAGCAGGCCTGCCCTTGCCTCGTGCTCTCTTGCTACGCTTGCTCCGCAAAGGGGCAGTCCACTTTGTAGGCTCCTTTGCCGAGGCAGAAGGATATGCGGCAGCAAGAGGGAAAGGCCGTTGGTGAGAAGTGGAGGGGTGTTCTAACAACGGTATAGAATCCTTGAAAGTTGACACCGCCTCCCGCACTACTTGTAATGCCCAAGGAAATAGGGAAGACCCCATTGTGAAAGGCAGGGAAAGTAACGCCTGTTGCCTGCGCATGCCAATGACAGCACCCATCATCTGGCTGGCACAGCACCTAATGCTGTCCCTAGCCAGATGAGAGTGAACGTCAGTGAGCTGGCGTGCGAGCACGGGTGCCGACAAGTCGTCACCGCTATCGCTCTGATCCACTAGCTGCCCCTGTAAGGCCGACAGGTAAGCAGAGTGGAGAGCCATGCGTAATTGTTGAGCTGCACACCGGTAAACCTCCTCAAAGGACCGGTATGCAGACTTCAGCGTGGGTGCATTGGCTTGAAAGGGTGGTGGCCGCCTGCCTTGCCTGGCCGAAGCCAGGGAGGACGTGGACGACCCCCCGAGGGTAACTGAGGCAAACACACACTCGTCCACCACTGGCGGTTCGAATAGTGAATTCTCCCCCAACTGATACCGTTTGCCAACGTCTGTAAGTCAAACCGAGACCGTGCACCAGTCAGCAGAGGATTCACTACCTCACTCACCAGTGATGGCAGAATGCGCAAACGTAGATCGGCGACCCGGCTAGGCACGAAACCTCCCCCGGGAGTCTAAACTCCTCGGGATCGCGCGCCTGAACCGGTATAGCCACCTGGGGCAGCATTTCCACAATACGTTCGTGAACTTGCCGCAGGGACGACCCGAAGGAGTACTGAACCCAGACTTCCGACTCCTTTCTCTCCTCATCCTCTTCCATGTCGACATCTACACACTCCTCGGCTCCCGTACTCTCATAATCAAGAGAGGTTGCCAAGGGCGCCACTGATGCCGAACACGAAGTGCTCAGAAGATCAAGAGAAGCCAGAAGGCTCGGGTCGCCCTGCCCCCTGGTGGAACCCACGCTGGGGTGCCGAGGCACCCGAGAAGAACCTGCCCCTACAGGCTTCCCGAGCCTAAACTCGGGCCGCATCCAACCCCCCCCAGATGCGTCCGTTCCATCGCTGATGACAGGTGTGCTGAGCTCCTTGCGGAAGCCAGCTAGCGCCGTGTCAATCAAGGATTTCACGGACGACATCTGCTCCTGAAATAAAGTTGATAAAGTATTGAATGTAACTACAGGTGCTGATGTAACAGTAGGTGTAGGGGAGGTAGATACAGGAGTAGAGACAGGAGTAGAGACAGGGGTGGAGACAGGGGTAGTAGAGGCCTCCTTGACGGCCTTAGCTTTTTTAGGAGCTGACTCGGTAGAGGAGGCGACTCCAGAAGACCCCTTCTTTTTGTGCGAACGCTTGGATGGGGGATCCTGGGTCCAGATACCACCCCTCGCCCTGATTAAGTTGCTGTAGAACATTGCATCCGCCCTTCGAGACTTAATAGTCTTGGGGGAATAACGTTCGCACGCTGGACAACCCTTCACTGCATGATTACCCTCCGTAAGACAACGCAAACACACCTCGTGAGTGTCTTTCACGGGTATGGATGCGAGGCACGAAGTGCAGGTTTTAAACTGCAAAAAGTGAAAAAAACGTGCAACAACCTGCCCTTATAACATATTCATAAACGACACACATGGGCGATAAAACTAATGCTAATGTAACTAACACATACATGTGAAAGATAAAGCAAGCATTAAGTTGAACACCAGCAAATAATAGGCTGGACATGCCGCAATATACCACCATAATACGACAAAAATCGTATATAGGAAAATACTAGCAGCGGAAAACACGCCCTAACATGCTAACTTCAAAATACAATTGAAACACTACAACTACACAAAACATTGAATAAACCTTAAGAGGATAAATAAAAAAGGTAAGCATAGCAAAGGTACCCATCCGCCATCTTGACAAGCACATGGCAAGCCGACAGGGACAGGTACAATGTTACAACAAAAGATGAATGAAAAAATTTCAGAAACAATCTCTAAATCGCCCATGCAGGGAAAAAAGAGAACCATACATACAGTAGCTGTTTCGGAACCACTCATCTTTAGCAGGGAATTTTCAAATATCAACTCTCTTGTCGATCTGGACACCACGTCTAGTCAGTCAAACGACAGCATGGAAAGTGAGGTACAAGGTTATAGGCTAGAGTTACCTGCTCTTGGCTGTAGGGGTCCGTGGGGCCCTGTATGGGTGGTCTCACAAGACAAAAACGTAGTTTTTTGTTTTGTAAATATTTTTATTCAAATATTGCTACAACTGTCATAGGGATTTTAAATGGACATTTAAATGCTTATATGTACCCCATGGCGGAATATATGAAAAAGAATGCAGTGGTGAACACATTTTAAATCATCAATGTTTTTGGTGCAAAGTGAACTTTTTCACGTTTAGTTTTATAAGTATGTGTCATCGTGAGCTTATATCAATTAACTATGATAGCAAGGCAATTAAAGTTTCTTATAAATGGGTCTGTTTCGAAGAATATCACTATCATCATGATGAATGCACAACTCAAGTACAAATATCTTCCCACTTGTAGAGGTGGCAGATATCTCTGTGTTGGAAATTATATGTATCGTATTAGTAAAGCAAATGATGTTAATTATTGGAGCCCACCCAAATATTTTCGAACTGATTCAATTCCTGATGAAAGAACATAAGACAACAGAAATGCATTTGGTTCAATACACCGCTGGACAACGCCTCCGTCCTAACAAGAAGAAGTATGACAAGACCTTCAGCGAAAACTGGATGACTTGAAGACCAGGCTTGACACCGGACACGTCTCTGTCATCGGTATGTTGAAAGGGCATCATACACTCTGAAACTTGCTTAATGACTGTTTCATATGTGAAGATGCGTCACAACATGTGAATAAATTTGTTATTTTTTGCCAGAAACAAGGCAAAATATCTAAATGAACTAGTTGTTTTGTTGTCGACATCGCCTGTTCATCCATGGAAGGGACTTGAACAAACATTCGCACGCCCATTGTTTATGTTAATTGGAAAGGCGACAGCATTCGTGGGAAGGCGAAAACGAAATTCGCTCAATGTTTATACATGCTAAAAAAAGTCGCCTTAACACGAATGAACCATGTAGGCTGTCAACCAAATTTGAAGACATTGGGAACAACATTTCATGAGATATCATGTTAACAAGAGTTAGAAAAGTGGTAAAAGTGTCGTGGTGACCTTGAAAATAAGGTCAGGGTCACCAAAATCGACTGGTGTCTGCGTAATCCCCCAATGTAGACTCTCACTGAAATTTGAAGACATTGGGCACAATAGTTCAGGAGATATCGCGTTAACAAGCGTTAAAAAAGTCGTCAAGTTGCTGAATACATAGTCCCCCATTCCGCGTTGCGACGGGGGACAAAAAGCTAAACTGAAATTGTAATGCATTCATCTTGAATTAGCTAGAGCTGTAAGGCGTTTGGAGGAGAAGCTGTGTTCCCACAGAACACCAATGTCACAGGTTTAAAGGAGGTTCCAAGAATGGTGGTGGATATGTTTAGCAATAAATAGAACATGCTTGGAGAAATAAAATCACTCTGAAGATTTAAAGTTTTATAATTCAAATCAATGAAGTCTGATCAGTCAGAATGTTATTCACTTATGCATCTTACTAAACCCAGGTATTAATTTGATTGGCTGCTGATATTCAGAAATAAAGCATTATTATTTTGCAATGGCCTATGATACACTTTCAGTTCAGGACATGTGGGAGTTTTGTCAATATATGTGGTATATATTACTCTGAATGATTAAGAATGATCATGAGCATGTGAAATAAAGTGGGACAGCTGTGGTTATTTCTGGTTCACATTTCAATGTTTGAACAGAACGTTTAACTACACTGCAATGATATGTGTGTCATTCAAGCTATTTATCACAGACACATGTCAAAGAAACATGTGGGTACAGTTATTGATTTAGTGTCATCCAAGCCCACAGATGTATTGTAAATCTTTAAGTAGAAACAAAAGAGGTTTTTTTTGTCAGTGAATCTCCTAATGATCAGCCAGGAGTTGCCCAAGCTGGGGCCCAGATCAATAATGTAAGACATCCTGTCTGCTGATACTGGCGTGTGTACATGAAACAGACTGATTCAGTCAAGAAGAGGCAGCTGGCCTCCATGAAGAAAATCAAAACTTCAGTTTACTGTGCAATATAGACAAACTTCATGGATAACAACTTCTTTAATTCATGTGTGTGACATTTCGATACAAATTCTTGTACCTTTGCCAAGCATGTTTACATTCCTACTTGGCAACATTACAAGAACCGTCTGTATCAAAACATCGCACTCATGAAATAAAGAAGTTGTTATCCATCATAAAGTTTGTCTATAATGTACTTGCCAACTTCTACAATGCCACTTAAAGAAGAAGTTTGCTGTGTTATCATCTAAAGGTTGTCTGGGCACCGTGTGCTCCTCTGAGATTTACAGACATTACCTCAGCATTGCTCAGATCAGAATTTAATACCAACAAGTAGTGAAAACAGTGTATGCTTCAAACTGACAAACACTGTTGCAAAACATCCTGATGTATGTGTGGTATCCTCCTTGCAATGTTGTATGGATAACTATGTGAGAATGGTGAAACGGAGAACTGACTAAATGTCAACACCCTCCAAATATTTTTCAGTTTTCAGTCGACCATAAAAATTAACTATTTCTTACAGGGTTTTACGGAACACACAAATGTGCATCCAGTATGCACAAACGTACAGAATGGACACAGAAAATATATATATTGCATCCAAACTGATGCACAATAACATTCTTTGTAACAGATTCTTGACAACAAGGTTCCTTCAGTTAAAATTATTACTAAATCTTTGTTTAAGAACTGTACACCATGTAATTATTTTGCAGGACCCACATATTTTCTGTAAGTAACCTTGATATTGATAATTGGGGATCGTCTGGATCCTAAGTTTTGAAGGACAAGGTAAAACCCTGCTTGTATGTTCTTCAATTCTTTGAATTTAGTATCCAAATAAACTATACATCAACACATCACATGGCAATATTTGATTGAATCTTGCAACCCACTGGAGAACAAGCTTTATGGAAATGTGCAACATTACCTAGCACAGCACAACATGATGAAGATGTAAAGACTCACCTGTTCTCACTTCTATTTTGGTAGCAGAGTCTATGGAGAGTTTGGACCTCCCTGGCACCGGTGCCCGCAGAGGGATGATGGTTGGTACAATGATAGAGCCTGCAGTCATGATGTTGGTAGACAGGAACTACACCACCCAATATACCTCTGAAATAACAATCACACTATACTGTACTCAAAAATATACTTCAACAAGCATTGTCACTAAGGTGACATAATCCCCAGCCGCAAATTATCAAATCAAACCTATAAAGTAATGAAAGTTTAAGATGAAGGTAAATGTCAACAAAAACATGACCAGTCAACCTCTCTTGATATCTTGCTCTTTAGTTGTTCAAACACACAAATATTTTCAAGACTGACTTTGACCTTGACATGAATGTCATAGTGTATGAAATATGCAAAAATAGTACTAAAGAAATTGCTTATTGAAAAACATTCCAGGGAAGTCTTGAAAGTCAATGAAGAAAATCCAGTAAACCGTTCTTGAAATATCTTGCTGACAATTCAGGTTAACATGCTGAATTCTTCAAAGTGTCATCGTGACCCTGAAAATTAAGTGAAGGTCACCAAAACTGGCTGAGCCCTGGGCCTTCCCTAGATGAAGCTTGGTGTCAAATATGAAGAAAATCCAGTGAACGGTTCTTGAGATAGCTTAACATGCAGGTTTACATGCTGAAATCTTCAAAGTGTCGCCATGACCTTGAAGAATTACGTGAAGGTCACTAAAATTGACTGAGCCTGGGCCTTTTCCTAGATGAAGCTTGGTGTCAAATATGAAGAAAATCCAGTGAATATTATTTGCGATATCTTGCTGACTATCTTAACATGCAATTTAACATGCTAAAATGTTCAAACTGTCTCTGTGACCTTGAAAATAAAGTGAGGGTCACCAAAATCGACTGGTCCCTGCACCTTCCCTGGATGAAGCTTGGTGTCAAATATGAAGAAAATCCAGTGAACGGTTCTTGAGATAGCTTAACATGCAGGTTTACATGCTGAAATCTTCAGTGTCGCCATGACCTTGAAAATTATGTGAAGGTCACCAAAATCGACTGGGACATGCGCCTTCTCTAGATAAAGCTTGGTATTGAATATGAAGAAAATCCAGGGGAACGGTTCTTGAGATAGCTTAACATGCAGGTAAAACGTTAAAGTCCCTTTGTGACCTTGAAATGAAGGTCAAGGTCACCAAACCTGACTTGGACCTTTCCTATACTGTGATGAAGCTAGGTACCAAATATGAAAGAATCTAGTCAACGGTTCTTAAGATATTCCAGTTTGTACGTACGTACGGAGCCTAATACTATATCACCCGCTTCGCGTTAAATGCGCGGCAGGGGATAAAAAATAGTGCATGCGTGCATGCATGTATGTGCTTGCACACATTCATGCTTTCACACACTAAACATCCATTTTGCTCTGAAAATTAATACTGGTACATCAAAATATGAAATTATGAAACATTCATTTCATACTTTCATGAATGAAAACAAATACCTACAAAACAAAGTCCATGACAAAACAGTGTAAGAAGCTTTCTTACAAAACTTGCTTCTATGATGCCACTGAGTATCACAGCAGCCAAACCTAGGTTGAATTAATCAAACAGATAGATTGGGGAGATAACAGGAGCAAATGATGATGAATAATTCACTGCCCAGACAATATGCTCAAGGGGGAAGGGAATCTTCTCTTGCCGTAGATTTCTACAGGGGTCAAAAAGAAAATATGTGGGTTTTCTTATTCAAACCAACTGAGAAATGTGATAGGGTTTTGCTAAGTTTAACATTAACTTTTTTTTCTCTCCTTAAATGAGCAAGCTGACTGGTTTACAACATGCTAGTATTGAAGTACAACAAATATTAACTAGTGACATATAATAAGGACTATTATAAGTGACAAAACCTATACAGCATCTCAACAAAAACAAGAAGAAAAGTTTAAGGTCATGGCTCAAGATTAGAGTTGGTCAGAAAAGAGGAAACACATTTTTTTATTTTTTGGTCTTACAAAATACTAAAAACAGCCGACATAAAGACTGGCTCTGGCTCATGAAAACATGAATATCTATTTCAGTACTCTTTTTAACCTAACTGATGTTACTCTGGCAGGAGGAGACACCACTTGCAACAACAAACTTGACTGTCATCCAATGTGAGAAATATGCAAAAAGCGTGAGAAATTTAGATTTTATGCTACTTATGTTATTTTTTGGGATAACACTCAGTAAAGTTAAGTCTCAGTAAAATACAAGTTCTAGTACGTTTTAGGTTTACCCACACTCTCGGACTGAGGCACCTAATCACGAGAACACAAAGTCAGCAATCTAACAAAGTGGTCAAATGCAACGGATCATCAATTAATCCCAAATATAACATATGCTGCATTTGACCACTTTCCAAAAGGCAATGTGTATTCGTAGATTTTATGTTGCTTATATTCCAGCAATATGATTGCATTGAACACCAGAAATGGCCTCTTCATAGTGTATCCATCTAGTGAACTCAGTGTGACAAGCAAACACTTCAATCACTTGGCTACCCAGTATGTCCATAAAGGAAAGATTATCAGTAAAAGAAGACACCACCTTAGCTTCTTTCCAAGTTGTTATTCTGACATGGATCACTTAACACTTACAAGTACTGCAGACAGATCTGGATCAGGGTGCTGTTGTACAATAAAACTTTAGCACTAAGACTACCTTAAGTCTATGTCAAGGTATGGGGGTTACAGTCACCTTAGCGCTAAGATCACTTTGTACAACAGCACCCTAGAGTATATACAACTGAGTTGGGAAAAGTAAGTACTAACATGCAGAAGCAGTTCTTTAGTGAGACAGGATTAACTTTACATAAAAATCATGATGATAAATGTTAACCCATTTGAAAACATCTGACACTTGTACAAAGGATATCTGTGTCATATTCATCTTTATGAATTTGATACATGATATACAAGACACAAATGAATTTGTAACAGTGTTCAGTGAAGCATGACAGTCTTCCCTCTAGTGAGTAGAAGGTTTGGGAAGGGAATTGGCATTGGATTTAAAGCTGTTTTCAAGATTACAAAACTCATATAGCAATGTACATGCATGAGTGTTTATTGCTCATCCCAGTCCAGACTTGTGCTAGTTTTTAGTCACTAAGTACCCAAATGATCTACATGTACTGTACTGAAGTGTAACACTGATACACCACTCAGACTCAGAGCCAAGCTAAAAAACCCTAATGATGAACGGAAGCAATATAACAGATGGATGACCATATTCAGTGTTTTTGGGTATGATGTGGCCAGGGATCTGCTGACCTTCTGCTGTCAGGGCAGACGCTACAGACCACAGGGATGACCTTGTCCCTGGAGGTCACAAACACTTTTATATACAAGTGTCAAGCAAAGACTACATATGACAGTATTTATTCAGTGAAACACTATCACTATTATTTTATGCTGTTTGGTGTTTTAAGTCATGATCATCATAGTCGATGACAATGAGCTACTTTGATAACCATGTGTATCTCCATTCTAATTACTATACATACCCCAGATTCACTCAAAACAACAGCCACATTTTGAATGGTTTTAAATTACACAGTGATAATACAGTTCTCCATCAAATTTAACCCCTTTTCACAAGAAATTCTGAAGGAAGTAGCTGAGAAATAGCTGGACCAATTTGCATATGAAGCTATGGCACAAATGATTCCTGGGCATTTGTCAAAATAGAACATAAATCCATCAAGGATATCGAAATAATCCAAATATGTCATTAACTTGGCTACCGAAATGTTTTGATAGCAGGGGTGACATTTTATCTTAACTTGTTGTGACACGAGATGTCAGTAAGAAGAGCTTTGTAGATCCTTGTGCAAACGAAACTTGTGATCTGTCATATGATTGTGGGTAAGAACTAACAACTGGTATTCAACATGAACATGAAAAAAGGGTACGATTTCATTATTTTTCACTACCTGCACCAAGTGCAACCAAGTGAACTGATCAGGTTGCACTATCAAAGTTTTGGCTGCACGATGTTACCAAGAGTTTTATCACTGTTACTAACAGCACACAATTCTCCTTACCAGCAGTGGGAGAGGGATATCCTTGGCCATCTTCACTATCAGTACAGCTCACACTACTGCATGTCTGGAGGAATTGCTTGACAGGTGGTCATTTATTAACTTACATTTTCATTCATAAATTTAATTTCTTTTCAGCATGATTGCAGTTGGCATAGTCAACTTGTACACCATAACAAGTGATGTATTATAGTGACCACTGACCTTTCATGAAATGTCACAACACTGTGTACACAGAGCGTGGTCTAGTAACTGATATATGAGCATGATAGCAAACTTGTATACATTTTTTACTTCCAGTAACAGATTAACCTGGTACACATGATAGGAAAAGACTTTTATTCCAATAAAACTGCTGCCATGCACTAACTGTGGAAAACATAACCTGCAAATGGTGCAAAATGACAATAAAAGTAATTGGCACTAGCAATATTTTACCTGCACTGGTGCACGGTTGCATAGGAAACTTGATCCCTGAAGAGAGTGTGTTCATCAAGGAAAATTTCGCAGAGTGCATTATGATGCTCATGATGAGTGTTGCATGAAGCAACTTACACAGTATTTGTAATATCATATTAAAAGAATTACTTTACAATAATTACATTTCACCAATTTAAGCATTGTTTGAAACTGATCTTGAAAAAATGTGTCCTGAGATGATATATTTCATGAAGTTAAGGCAAAAAATAACATTTATAACATTTGTTTACTAAATATAGCATTTTAGAGCAAGTGTGTTTATGAAAGCACCTTCACTTAAAATATATTCTCTTTTATTTGTTTTAACATACTAAGAGGAAAACAGGGATTAAAAGGATCATAAATGGGAAATGATAAATTGTAATTTGGTATTTTTTAGTCATTAATATGCTAAGGAAAGCAGTTTATATGTATATAGTTATTGACCCTGCACCCATCTAAATATTGGGGCTCTGAACACTAGCTTTGCAGGCTCTGTTTTGTGCTGGAAAATTGGGCACAATGCTGTGCTAGGGGTCTCAGTTTGTGCCAACTTCCCTTGTATTTAAAGAAACATGAGCCAAAACACTGATGCCGGCAAATAAATTTAACTTTTAGACACTGCTTTTATATTTGCATACATAATATTCTTCACACAAAAACATTGAGTGATGGATGATTTGTTTTAGTTTTGATGTTTTTGGCTACAGGAAACTGCCCTGGAACTTCCACTTAGGTAACTTTCACTCACATTTGTTCAGTAATAATCTAAAGGTGAAACACCATTACCCATGGCAATCCTATCTCCAGTCAATAATATTAACTGTAACAAGATGCTTAACCTAAACTTAAACAGTCTTGAAATTTTTCATCATGTGGTTTTATTGGTAACATGTATCTTAACTTAGAGGGCAGGCACATCAATAGGAACAGCACATCAGTGAGTCCTGCCTGATGATTGTTAATTTGGGTGTCCGACAACAATGTTCTGTATTTGTTTTGTGTCTTAGTTTATCCTTATTTCCAGTTACTAAGTTAGTATCCCAAAACGAGATGAATTTGACATTCTGGTGATTTCAACAATTGCATTGCTCACGCTATATCGGGGGAGTAAGAGCACACGCATTTTCATTGGTAGGGCGGATGCCCAGTAGCTGTTGTGAGAAGTTATATTGAGAATGGTAATCTGGTAGTTAAGTTATCTAAAAAGCAAACAAACATCAATAGTATTTACCCGAGATCGTTAATACCACTTCAGATGTAAAATCAGTTTCCGTTAAAACAAAAAATAGCCAGTGTTCACGAATGGTGTTTCAAAGTAACAGGACATTGGGTCCTGAAAGTTTCAGATGTCTGTCTGACCCATTGAAAATTCACAGGACCCATAGAATATAATTAGACACACATTTCAGATTTAACTTTTCTTATAATTGGCATTGAAATTATTAACAAGCATAAGATTTATAAACAGCAAACAACTGTCACATGTCACATATAACAACTTCAGTCAAAGTCATTGTGAAATATAGTCGGACACTGGGGCCGGTGGGTTGTAGACTTCTATCGGACCGTTGGCGAATCTACCAGATTTGTCAGAGGGTCAGACGCTATTCGTGAACACTGAATAGCAAGCGCAAATTCAGTAAAATCAGTCGTCTGCTAGTGACAGGCAGTATATAAATAGGAAGCCACATGATCACAACACTCCCTCGCAGTGCGGAGAAAAAAGTATGGCTCATCATCGAAAACGCATACAAAATCCCTGGATGTTGAGAGCGGCAACAGTTGTGCCAGTACGATGTCATCAACGCTAGTTTTGAAGTATACACTTGATATCTTTGTGTAAAATAGATGAATATATGCTTTATCACTCAAGGTTAGTAAAATAAAAACTTTAAATAATATTAAAGATAAAAATTACGCTATTGTCGTACATCATCAAAAAAAACTGACACTGGGATATCAAATTTGGCATCTTAGAAAAGAAATACCTATTTCTGTACCCCACATATAGTATAAATAACTATCATAACATTAAGGCACTCTGACACATGCATCCTTTAACAGTTCTGGGCAAAACTGTATTTTATTACATTATATATGGGGGTACAGAAAACTGAATTTCTTAAATAGCACCCCTAAATGATAATATGTAAATGCATTAACACCCTATAGCATGAAATAAATAGGACAATCTACATTGTCATTCAGTGGCTGCCCTTGTCCGGATATGTATATTGTGAAATATACTTGTCAACCACATCCTTTGTTTACATTTGTTTGGGGTCAACATCGTTAATCTGTTCACGCATAGGTCTTTATTGATATTGATGAAAGTGATATAGATCTACCGTCTCTTAGGTGACAAGATTTGCTATTCATCAACATACATCCAGACATAACCCAAACTACAGAGAATGTTCTTATTACTTTCTTGCCAAATTAATGAAGCATGACAAACGTGTTAACGCGATGCTGATGAGCGGCCATCAACGCGACAACAAACGCGGACAACCGGGAACACACACCTGCAACAACACTCTCTCCAAAACTTCGTGCGAAGATAAATTGGATATTATACAGCATATAAACCGCTTTCCAGCATTTAAAGTGACAAAAGCTCATATATCAATATGTTAAAATTTAATCGAGAGCTTATCTTTAAGAAAATATTCGATAAATTACCTGTCAAATCGAACCGAACACCTTGCTTGGGCATGTAGCAACAAGCGTCCTAGATACAGAATGAAAGAGGCGTTTTCATTGGTTAAACAGGGGAAGTAATAATGTGGTAAGCGTTACAGTCGTTAACCGCTAACACACTGAAGCTGACTTAGCTCAGACTACATGCAGCCGAGATGAACCAAATTGTTATATATTTTGCCTTCAATAGGAAACATATTTTATGTATTCTTTTATTGAATTAATTTGATTTGTTTATTGTGATGAAAGTGGGTTAGAAAGGACGCTAGGTCTTTCATTAATACTTAGTATCGGGTTTTTGATGGTTTGGTCAATGTCATTAAAATCTAATCAATAAAGGAGATCACTAAGCTCTGACTTTAAAGGGGCACTGTGTTTGGTGGGTCGTTGTAAACCCATCAATATGTCCATACACATACGCCAAATTGCCACTTTAAATGACAAATTAAAAGGAATGATTGCATATGATTACTAACAAAAATCTTTCCATAATAAAACGGACACGATCATGGCAACGTGGTTCTGAAACACTGAGAAAATTCCTTTATCATATCTTACTTAATGGTCTAGAATTATTTACATAGATGTACACATCTTTGTAAAACAATATCTCATATGTTCAAACCATTTTTGAAGTTTGAATTTACCATCGCGATGTTTGCCGATGAATAAGAATATACGATTATATACACGGTTATATTTAAAACATCGGAGACATGGTTAATGAAATCAGTTTGGAACATTCTGACGATTTAAAGCGGATACCAATGTGAAAAGTATTACACATTCATACACTTAATCCTGGTAGGTTCAAGAAAAGTTACAAAGCTATATCCGCTGGTCTTAACCTCCATATGTTTAGACATGTGATGTTATGTTTCGATAATAACGTGAACTTGTCCATCAGGAATGAATGTTGGAAACATTGGTTGATCCGCTCCATGTTTAATTCAACCTCTACGGTTTTAAAACGCCCACCCTCCATACAGAACATACGCTGAAGTGCATCCATCGGACAGGGATAAGATTGGTTGGTTAGTCGTTTAACGCCGCACTCAGCAATATTCCAGCTACATGGCGGGCGGTCTGTAAATAATCGAATCTGGACCAGACAATCCTGTGATCAACAGCATGAGCATCGATCTACGCAATTGGGATCCGATGACATGTGTCAACCAAGTCAACGAGCCTGACCACCCGAACCGTTTAGCGCCTTTTAGGAAAAGCATGCATGGGTTGCTGAAGACCAATTCTAACCTGGATCTTCACGAGTTGACAGGGGTAAGAAGTGTGACAACAATTCAGCAGGCTAAATACCACACTTGCCACTCCGGACCCACAGTGCTACGACAATGCCAAGAGCGAGCAGCACTTTTTTATATTCCTTGATGCTGTTGAACATTGCCTGAAACTTGGTGGACTTAATATTCATAGTGGAAATATTTGTTAAAAGTTAAAGTCGATTCAAAATGTTTGTGTTAAAATGAAAAACGACAAGACGGGACATTTCTGGAATATTTTCTCATGTGAATTCTTTTGTACTTCAACTATTTGACCCGGAAACATTAAGTTGTATGGACTGTCGGTCGTAAAGCGAAGCGGTGATCAGTGATCACATCCTGCTTGTTCAACCTTGATGGTTTGATGAGTTGCAGTAAAATGTAAAACGATCTAACCATTTTGTGTCCGATATATAATAGGTTACATCCTATTATGCCTACAGTCCCAATTTGCCTACATCCCAGTTTGCCTACAAATATTACTGTAGGCAGAACGGGAAATAATTTTTGACCTATGATTTTCTAACACAGTATGTTTATGTTCTAATTGGATGTGTGTGCATTCCGCTAGACTAAGGCTTAGTCTCTGAATATATATAATTTTGATAGTAACAAGCAAGCCCATTTATATTGAAAAGGAGCCCTAGGGAGACCAGAGATTCAGACTGAGGAAATCTAGACTTGCTTTATTTAGGGCTTTAGCACTGCAGAGAGGGCTTGGCAGTAGGGAAATTAATGTGGTTCATGGACTGTGAGACAGACTAGCATTCCGCATACAAGCACATGGGTGGACTATGAGGCACGCTTTCCTGTGGGAATCTGAACACAGTTCGGCAATATTGGGCCCAGGACGAATAACCATCTTGAGGAGTGGCATCATAAGTTGCCTGATGTGAGAATTATATTCCATGACATTTTGTCAATTCCAATGAATGAAATGCATTCAGAAAGAATATAGATACCTTAAACCTTGAAACGCTATTTTGTCATTTTTCCCGTATTGCCTACAGTTGACTTTTGGTCAAGTTCATTTTAGTAAAGGTAGAATAGGTCATCACATTAACCTTACTTCCTGATCACTGAACCGTATCATTTTGTTTTAACGTGTAGGCAGAATGGGAAGACACCATACTCCTGAGGCTCATCTTATCCACTGCTAATTGGATAGAAAATACAGTTTCCCATACCCATTACCAAACCTGCACGAACCCATTTCCTGGTGAACACTGGTGTGGGATTACCACAAGGGCGATGTGTTACCCGAACCAAAACATACTAATTTAGAGATTCATAAATGTATCAACTATACATTCTGATCAATGCAGAAGGGGCATGTCTTGCTTCTCCCATTTTGTTGAAACCGCTTTAACATTCGTTATTGATGACAAGGCCTTCTCCAGCCAAATGGTTCGTGTATCTGAATCAAGTGATCAGCCATTCAACAACGCACCACCTCATCTATTATAGATTAACTGATTGGGGTCATGTCTACCTACACTGGCAAAAACCGCTGATTGACTATTTTGGGGTTATTTTTGCATATATTTCACCTATATTTGTTTTGTATTTACGTTATAAACTTAATTTCGAGTACATTTAATGGGTTTCTTCTCTATTGAATCATATATGACTATGAATTTTAGTTCATGGGGCCATTATAGCCTGCGTAAAAGACTTTTATGGAATGAATATCTTTGCTACATTAGGGCTTGCTTCAGTGTGACTCGGGTTTCTAAATTGGTAGCAAAGCAAATGATAACGGTGTTAGGATCTACACCGAAACGTCGCAACTACTACTACGACAAAGAAGTTGTTTATCCATAAAATGTCTTCCACTTCATCATACCAGCTTCTAAATGCCACTTAAGGAAGTTCATTTCTGCTAACGTTTCAGTTTTCGCCCTCACGTCGAACAGTCCTATCACTCATCGAAGCGTCTGTAATATATGCATGATTCTCTCGGGATATTCGTGACCACTTGCATATTTCTGTGACACGTCGTAACGTTCCAGTTGGTTCCGATTAGTGCCTGGAGCGACGGCAATGTTGACTTATTGCTGGTTTCAGTTTTTATGGCTATTACTTTAGATTTTGTCATGGATTTCTACAGCATATACATCTTTCAGATAGGACAAGAGGAGAGCAAGGAAAAGATGAACACATGAGCATAAATCAAGCACCGCACACTTCTTGTTTATATAAGTACGAAAACACTGCATGTTGTTGCACATGATTTCAAAAGCAAATTCAGCGTATTAAAATAGTAAAGGTAACCTACATTTAACCTGTATTGTACTCTCGTTTAAACACACACAACAATTTTGTGACAATAATTTATTTACTTGCAATCTGAGAAAAATACACAAAAATGTGAATATCAGCAAGGTATAGTCATCATGACTACGTCACCAATCTGACTGTCACACTGTTGACACATAATGATTGCTGTGATTGTATGAGCCACCATTGGCGACCACATCAGTACCTGGTGTAGCCACCAGTCTCAGATAAAACCTGCCAGTCTCCTCCTCATACTGACAACCATGCGTCGAATTCTCAGCATCAAAATCTTCTATCATTCCTCATGGAGTGCCTTCGAAAATTCCGGCAGATTTTGAACAGGAGGGTCTCCAGCTCGAACTTGACGTCCGTGAAAGTTCCAAAGAGGTTCAGTGGTGTCCAAACCAGGGGTCCTTGTTGGGCGTGGTAATGTTTCAATGGCATTGCTCTGAAAATGGGCGATGACAGTTTTAAAACGGTGAAGTCCAGCGTTCTCATTCATGTATATGGGACGACTGGCAAGGGGATGGGTATTAAGATGTGGTACGACGGCGGTATCCAGTACTTCCTGTTGATAAGGGTGACTACTGAGTGTCCAAGGTACTATAATGATCCAGCTTAATGTCGAGGAAAACGCAACCCCGCATCATCACTGATCCCCCATCAAACTGCTCAGCTACACAGAGCATCTCATTTTTATAAGTCTCGTCACGACGACAACAGGCGCCGTTAACGTGGTGAAGATAGCGAATTTCATCTGACCAACGAACCCTTCGCCATGTACTAAAGTTGAGGTTTTCTCGGAGCCTGCACCACGCCCTGAACGTTCCTGTGTGTGAGGAAGGGACGTTTTATCGGACGACGTACCCCCAGACCAGCAGCCCACAGCGCCCTTCTGATGGTACTGGTGGAGAGTCGGACTCCCATTCTCCATCGATCCGGGTTAGAATTGATCTTCAGCAACCCATGCTTGTCGTAAGAGGCGACTAACGGGATCGGGGGTCAGGCTCGCTGACTTGGTTGACACATGTCATCGCATCCCATTTGCATAGATCGATGTTCATGCTGTTGATCTCTGGATTGTCTGGTCCAGATCCGATTATTTACAGACCGCCGCCATATAGCTGGAATATTGCTGAGTGCGGCGTAAAACTAAACTCCCTCACTCGCTCACCATTCTCCATTGCCGGCGCAGTTCTTAAGCATGGGTCATGAGATTGCATATCTTGCTGGACGAATTAGGATTCCAGATCTTGGACAATTGTTTCCTTCACGGATGGCCACGTGCATCCTCACAAGTCGACTAAAAACCGTGTGTTGATCCCTGCGTTTTACATGTCATTAACTTAATATTTTCTGAAAGTCTACGTCTTGCCATGTCTATTGAAGTTAATTTGTAGTTCTGTCGTCTTTTATATCAGTTCAGAAAAATGTAGTGCACATACTGCAATTAAGAAATGTATATACCTCAATGTGCTTGGTGCCTTATCAGCAGGTGAACGTGATAGCACGCACGTGCTTTATATGTGCATTCCAGTATGCTAGGATATGATGGCCTGTTTGGATCAAATTTATCATTTTATCTCAGATTTAGGTGGTGCGTAATTTATGCTCATGTGCATATATAATGGAACAACTTCAGTAATGAACCTTTTGTTTATAGGTTCCAACACTGATGTCGAGCAAGTGATGTTCATGATAATGCACATGATTTGGGGCGTATTGTGCACACGGCAGGGTGTGGCTGAGAGGTTCATACACGAGCATGGGGGGAGTGTGTATACAGTTGATTAGACTGGGTTTGGGCTACAGTAGAGATCAGAAGAGTGATCTACCTTAAAATATCCAAATAGGTGACGCTTGAACAGGCTGAAGTATTCACAGAACAAGGATGGAAAGCTGGAGGTATGTAAGATTGGTGAAAAGAGAAAAGAGGATCAATTATGTAGCCAAATGCGTGTTTCTGCTGATTTCACATCGTGCTGCACCCGTGCTAGATTCGATCATTCCGTGGGGCGTCTTCCGAGCCAAGGGAGATAATTGATAAAAAGCCCTGTTTCCACTTCTAAAGCAGGTATCTCCCTTGCGTTGGGAAGCTGCCTATCAAAAAGGAATATTTGTTCCAGGTCTTATAACGACTCGTACAAATGGACCCATCGCTAGACATCTTGCAGCATATTTGTTTGTTTTTCAGTTGTTAATTTTCACATGCTCTGAATCTCATGAGACGTGTTGTCATTGGATGAAAACATCAAAAGTAGTCCAGTTGGCCGAGTTTTCCATTATCAGGAAGAAAATTAGTTTTCAGGAATAGTGTAGTTTGGGAATTTGGCTTAATAGTTTCGGGAACATTTTCATTATTTCTGCTTGTGCAATATTAGATTTCAGACATTATTTTACAGACTTGTTTTGTTTTCTTTATATCTTGAACTGAAATGGCCGAAATATTTCCTCCAGCTTCTTGACCAGTATATAAGTCATCTTGATTGATATGTAAGCACTCCCTCCAAAGAGCACACACTTACCACCATGTGTGTATGTTTACTTTAACAGAAAGCATCCACTGAAGAATGGATGAACACACTCATTACCAATTAACGATCATATTTAGTATGTTTTAGTTACATGGATGTTTGAACTGAGTTTGTTCACTAATGTTCAATCTGACAACACTTTGATTCTTTGTTTATGGTTTTCAGTAAGCCCCCACCTGTGTCGGGGGGGGGGGTCGTTACAGTAGCCTAGTGGTGAAAGTGTTCGCTCATACCAAAGACCTGCGTTTGATTCCCCACATAGGTACAATGTTTTGAAGCCCATTTCTGGTGTCTATGCTATGATATTGCTGGTATATTGCTAAAAGGAGTGTAACACCATTATGGAGTCTTTCCACCAATTCATTTGCAAGACTAAACGTTTCGATAAAACGGTCTAAAGGAAATAATAAATAACAATTATCTTAACAAAAAGTAATGAAACGTAACTGTGAGCACGTTGTTAATTACAATTCTCAATGCACATACGATGTTCCGATTTTAGATTTTCATTTGTCTATTTCATGCTGTCTTTTGTCTAGTTCTTGTGTGTTCTGTTTGTGTTATATTTGTACTGGTGAGGTATTCACAAAAGCAAAGCTTTGCTTGTTTACCAAACCAGATTCTTTCATGAATAAATATATGTTTAAACCAACACCAAAGTAATTCACTATGACACATGAGATCATTTTCCCATGAATTATTTCAACCCTCACTTAATCACTATGAACTATTTATTATTTCCGAAAGTCATGTAAACATTTGTTGCTCCATCTGTCTCTCAACCAAACCAAACCACTCTCACAATGATGATAAACAACAAGACAAGTGGTAGAGGTTAAATTATTTATTACCCATCAAATGTGTTTGAGACTTCAGAATACTCAAAAATTTCAAGAGAGAATATCATCTCAAATTCACTGCACCAGACAGGGAATGAACAAACAATTGGGTTAGCATTACAATGCAGTGTACTGCTACATCTGCTTGGGATAGCACCATTTAGTGTGATATTTTTGTCAGGAAACAAAATCACTTACCTGTTAAAACTGCCTCAATTACAAACCATAACATCAGTAGTGACATGCATATATTTTTGTTCCCAAAGCATATTTAGGAGTTTCTGTAAATATTGAGTTATACTATAAAAAATATTCCCAATCTAGTACTCTGAAAATATTTACAAAATAAGAAACAAGATGGAAGATATTCCCATTTATGCCCTCATACAGATGTTAGAAAGTTCTACCTGAAATATTCTGTTTTTCTGCACTACAATATAAAAAGTGATTAAGACAAAATGAACACTGTAATAAACTGTCAACTAGAACAGGAAATAAGGTACAAAATTGAGTAACTCAACAGGCACTTAATCAAGAGGTACAAAAGTTGTCTACAAAGAAAATATATATCAATGATCAATGTGTTGTAAAAATGCAAATGCAATTCACTGAAAAAGTTCATTAACAAGACATCAAGAAATCTGGGTAGTCAAAATGGCAGTATTTCCTCACAATATTCACTTATCTAACAAGCAAAGTTTACAAAACTATTGTAAGTTCATGAAAACCGGTATCAAATTAAATTAATCAAGATTGTTTAACAAAATCATATCAACACTGGAAATATGAAATTTAGAAGCAAAACCATTTATGCTGCTTCAATTTTCAAAGCTTTAACAAAATATCAAAAATCTGTAAATAATAATTGTATTGACTATGTGTTAGCATCACAATGCAAGACAACAAACAAAGCAATTAACAATGCAACACGCACACGCACAGTGTAAACAACAGCTAAAAGTCACAACACTGCATTCCTCCCATCAATACTTCACCAGAGCTGTAACATTTAGTGAGAATCATTATACTAATATGTGGTGGACAAATCACCACAGGTCTTATCACATTAACTAAGCCACTCCCAGAGTTGTTGTAGAAATTGACAAACATCACGATATGAATTAGTCCGAGCCGATTGTCCTAAAAATAGACCTAGTTGTGGCAATTCATTGATGACATAATCATTGTGTTTGTGAATATACTATGTGTGGTTTGTGTTTCCTTGATTACAAATCTATTTCCCTGCTGCCAAGAATTATAGTGTAAAAGACAGGTGTTGATTACAACAAAATACCCTATATACATGTGTACATTTCGCTGTCAGTGTACATCAAACAAGCACCTGCTGGTATCTTGTACACTTCCTGATTGACAGCCACAGTATACTGACGATGGTAACATTTCGCCTTGATAGCCCGTTTCCTACATTGACAGGATTACTGTCTGTAGAAACATTTGCTATTTAGTCATAGCAATAAACCGATATATGTATTTTAATATCCACATATTCCGGTTATGTTCTTATTTCCTGAAAACAATACCAATATGAGAATCTAAAGTGAAATCTCATTTGTGGCTTGTTATCACCAATACAAACTTCTAAGTAGGTTGATATCGTTATATATTCTTCCCAATATATTTCGTAATTAATATCAGTTGTGTTCGTTTTTATCAATGTGTAACTTGTCTAAGAAGAATGACTGTCATTATTCTTAAGAATGATATTAACAATAATATTTTTGTTGATACCCACATTCTCTGATATCATAACAGTGATAAGATGTTATCAACCAGAACTAAGGTGATAACACAAAGATTTCCTGATCATGATGATAGTATACACATGCTGATATTTAGCATAGATGAAATTATGATATTAACCAAAGTGTCTCATGCAAAGAATACAAAACACACTGGAGTTTAATATTTCAGCAATGATTCATCCATTTGATGGCAGTAACAGTTTTTTAAAAGTCAAGACAAATCTAATTATCAAAATCAAAATAACAATTTTGATAAAATTTCAGAAACACATAAAAAGTTTGCTGCCTATTCACAAGTACATTTCAAGTCCAAAATTTGATTACGGATACTGACTAGACAGGTACACACTGGATTAGGACGTAGAAATCATAGCACTATTAACTGCCCTCTCAGCTTCATGTACATAGTATCCAACATTGGATAGAATACAGCATATATCTTGATGACAGGATCATACTGCATGAAGAACTGTTAAGACACCATTTATCAAAAAGTGCATATTTATTGAAAGGATTTATTGTTATGCTGTACGAGGCCAATTGTTCATGATAAAGTGAAAATATTTATGAAGAAATGTTTTCACTTCTTGCACTAAACATGATTTATATACACTTTTGGAAATTAAACATCACTTCCTTAACCATAGTTTTATTCCTACCAAATATACATTATTTTACATATTATCTCATCAATTCAATTATGTGTGGTTTCATACCCAATAATAGGTTTATACCTATCTTGATAGATATAATCTACTTATTTACAAGTACTTGAAAGAGAAACAATATGTTTGTATAAATATTAAGACAGTATACATATATTAAACTTTTTGTGTATAGACTATTGCTGTTCAAGCAGCTATTATTGCAAGTTATGGAGGTACCATTTCGATACCCAAGTACCATCGGGTACTGTACCACTGTGAGTGGATTTTGGTTCTGAGCCTAGTTTCATTAGCCACAGATCGGAGACCTGTAGCGAATTACTTCTGACTTGACTGAATGTACAGTAGTATGAACAGAATCCACTGAGGAAAAACTTTGAAGCAACCAATGTCAGACTGTGACCAACTCACTACCAGCTCCATATCTACACTCCTGAACGTTCGTTCAACTGCTGGTCGTGCTGGCTGCTGTGATCATGGATAACTGTATGTACAATTCAGTGTTTTCAGCCCCTGGCTGTATGATTTGTATGTACATCTTTGTACGCATCTATCCATCCAGGCCCCAACAATATGCACTATATAGATATATCACTATTAGTCTTAATACCAAATATGTCATGGATATTGTGTTTAATAACATGAATTTAATTTGTTCCTGATATGTTTTCTTGGATATTTTTTATTTAATTCGGATATATTTTATTGAATCTTGGTGTGCATTTGTGTGGGGCCTGGCCCTGTTTGCTCTACTTATCTGCCTGATATGGTCTTATGTACATCCAGGCCGCTGTGTGACACGCCGCAGATTTAGACTGTGTCTTAATCTGCTACTAGAGGGCGTTGTAACTGTACACTGGTCCGACAGGGACCTGAGCGGGAGCTAGATCGGATCGAGCATTCTGATCTCTGATTGGCTCACTGATTTACTCAGACTGGGGGGAGGACCGTTAACATATTTCAGCTCTGGTGAGATCCTGATAGAGAAGTTAGCCATGTCCTGAAGGATGCTGGGATCAAACAAGTACACGATCCCGGCCAGCAGCATCACTGCGGCAACCTGAACTGGGCACGATGACAACCAGCTGCTGGTGCCGACAGCTTTGGCTTCTTCAGTTGCGTCCACTTCATCGCTCTCACTGTAACAAACACAGGGCTCAACTTAGTTTGCTTCCATAAGTCAGTATTGAAACACTCAAACAAGCCACAGCTGACAGTTAAACTGATCATCAAACATCTGGGTACTATTTACACATGACATCCTGAGACCATCTGATTCAAGTTTTAGTTGAATTTGTATGACTATCACTACACTGGAGACTTTTTCTTCCTAGAATTCTTTGAAATGAACCCAAATCAGGTTCTGAATAAAGTTAATACCATACCTACATCAGACATAAATATTTGCACCAAAACAATTATTAGTTTGATTTTATGAAGACGACATAGTTAGAAGCCATTGCTGGTAGTAAGTAATGCATTTGAATGTGACTTACGATTCCCGCCGACTGCGTGCAATATGCTCGTGCAGGGCTGCAGCAGATACTGCAAGCTGTCCAAGCTGTGACGCCTCAATGGCCATCTCCTCATCCTCCTCGTCGTGGATGTTGCGCTGAATCTGGCGACAGTTCTGTTCATACACCAGCAGCTGGTTGCGGATGTCGGCCAGGGAGGCCAGGAACTCTGTCTGTGTGTCCTCATCAGATGATCCGTGGAGCTCCTTGCGGAGACTCTGAAGGTGGGACAGTTTAGACTCGTACACGGACAAGCTAGACTGGAGGGTCTGCAACATAGACAGAGAATGGGTTAGATCAAATATTGAATAAACCATCTAACTAAGTGAGAATATTTCAGCAATATCATGCTGGGGGACACCACAACTAGGCTTTATACACTATTCATGTGGAAACTGAAACTTGACTGTTGCCATAACAGGGAAACACTTTAACCACTGGGCTACCCCCTTGCTCCTTTAGTCACAAATTAGTGTAAGTGAGGAAGAAAGATGAAAGCTCTTCAGCCAATTTGAATACACCTTCAGCACCCCTGTTTCAAGTTTGACAGATGCTTTCAATAGATCAGAGACTGCTGTAAAATCGTGACTTTTTTTTACATTTCCTCAAGACATGACCAGTAGAGTGTGAGCATGTGTCCTTACCGCCACCTCGTTCACCAGGTCCTTCCTCAACACAACGATCCCATTATCACGCTGACGCAGCAGCTTCTGCAGACGGTCGCGGTCCTGAGACAGCAGCTGGTCCATCTCCCTGCAGCTCTCCAGGTACTCGAACCATATCGCCAGTGTGTGCTCCTGCTTTGATACATGCTGCTGCAGGCTGGAAGCGGACAAAACAGACAAGGATACTTTATATTTTGCAGATTATAGTCAGGGCCAGAAAAAGTCATGTTACAATGATAACCCATAACTAGATAACCGAGCCTGACCACTGACAATTATAGTTGACTCTTGGAACAAGAAACATGGAACATGGGCCCTATTCTTACCCATGGTCCTTTGGGGGTTAAAAGTAATGCAGATTTCTCAAAACTGAAGAACCTTATTCCTGCAGTCAACACTTTGTGTTTCACCTACTTTCAGACAATAATTAAAACTACTAATGAGTTTTTAACATCATTGTTTATAATCACACACATGTTTATAAAAAGCTTCCACAACGTGAGTAGGATTAAGCGGTTCTGAACAACCTACCTGTGCTGCAGTTCAATGTTCGTCTCCTGGATGTCGGCGATCTCAGTATAGAATTTGATGATAGGGATTGCAGGATACTGCTCATTAAACATGTCCATTGCCTTCTCCAGGTCGCCCACCTCCGCCCTCTGTGCCTGGAGACTTCGTTGCTGCTCCTACAGGATCAGTGGAACAATCAGAGTTAACAAGAGTAAAACAAGGGATTGAGCATGTCAGCATCTGTTGAAGTGAGTCTCATTCATATATTTTCAGTAAGACAGTGATTGAGCAAGAAAGTAATTGTGAACTTTGGAGTTCGATGCCCAAACAACAGGGAAAAAGTCATTGATAAGGCAAAAGTTGTGAATAAATGTATGAAACTTGTTGCCATGGAATGTTGAAAAATATCTGCATAAAATATTCCAAAATATCAAGAGGCACCAATTCACTACTTAGCCTATCAGTGTGCCAAGTTTGGTGAAACAATACTGTCTGGTTTTGAAAATCTGTCCCGGAAACAAGCATTACTGCAATGTTTAGTTCAAGTCAAAGTTGCTGCTAACTCATAAAACCAATTTTTAAAAAACCCTGAATTAACAAAAGGCACCAGTACAGCACTAGACCTATCAATATATCATGTTTTTGGGAAGACATAATGTACAGTTTCAACAACTGCTCCAGATAAAACAGTTTGCACTGACACAGGAGACTGAAGTGTGCCCATTTAAATACCTCACCTTGAGTAAATTAATGGCTGCCTCCAGTTCCTGAGCAGAGCCAAACTTATCCGTGTGCATCAGACTTTCTATCTCCTCATGCTTCTTCTTCATCTCATTGATGCTGGAGTAGACGCCGGCCAGCTGCGTTGACTGAGACTGCCGCTCCGACGCCAGTGCTCGCAGCTTCTCCCACTGATAAAGGATGTCTGAAATATGGAGTCAGTGATTGAATGTTTCTATTAAATAGTATTTCAGCATGTATCTTGCTGTGTCACCATAATATAGGAGGAAAGTCAAAAGTGAAACAAGTTTAACACACCAAGGACCATGATCACAGTGAACCTACAAGTGAATGCAAGGACCACTGATCACAGTGAACCTACAAGTGAATGCTGGTTCCCAAGGGAAGCAACTCTGCTCACAGAGCTACGCCATCATGGATAAGGTATTGTGTGTCTGTACATTTGCTAATAATTATGAAACTTAAGTTAATTCACTAAATGTTTTCTGTACATGGCTTCTATTAGGTCTGTACCTTGCATGCGCTGACAGTCATCCATGGTGACATCTGTGGGATCCAGGTGTTGACTGATGCTCTCCAGACAGCGGATGTTGGTCACACAGGTTGCCATGATCTCAGCCTGCAACACAACGCAACACATGAATGACAGAATACATGTACTTCAGAGGCAGGATAAAGATATGTTTCACTTGTAGGATAACATATATACATCAGAAATAGGATAAATACATGCTAAGCAAAAAATGTAGGATAAATGCATGTTCTATTTCATATTAACTCAATTAAACTACTAAAACATTTTTGACTATCAGATAAGCTATCACAAGCAAACAGTACTGACCGACTAGTGAGAGAGTAAGTTTAATTTTATGCAGCTTTTAGCAATATTCCAGCAATATCACGTCGGGGGACACCAAAATGGGCCTCACACATTGTACCCATGTGGGGAATCGAGCCTGGGTCTTCGGAATTGACGAGCAAACCCTTAACCACTAGGCCACCCCACCGCCCCGACTGACTAGTACTTCAATCTAGTGACACAGGTTTTCACATGAAACACTCTAAATGATTACATATTAGGCCATTAGACAACTGATGGTATTGAATCTAATTAAACTATACATTATGGCACCTCATGATACATAATGAGCCTGAACTTACATATTTAGCAGGTTTGAGGTAGATGCCAGTTCCCATCGGGTCCTTCCTCTTCTTCTTCAGTGATTGGTCAGCCAGCCTCATCTGGTCAGCTGACTGGTCCAACACGTAGTGGAAGTCTTCTATGTCCGAGTCACTATCATCGTACTGGGCAGGGGCAGGGATCTAGACACAAAATGCATTATCTTGTCAGATACTGAATTCATCATAACGTATAAGGTATCAGCATCTTTACTATGCAGAGTTGTGGTTTCTTAACTGCACCATGATCCACTTACTGAGAGCTTGAATCTCAGATTTACTCTTTGGTAAAGTATTTCAGCACATACCTATTCTTGTGGGTTTCCCTGAAGTGGGCATGGTGTAAGATATTGAGTATTATCACCTTTAGTTAAAACATATCTTGAAATAACTGAAATACTAAAATACTGTCCACGTGGCACCGACTTACTCCTAATGCACAATGATCTAGTGTAACTGTTAATGAATCATTAGCTGCCTCGACCTACACTTGGATCAGTTTCTATTTTTGGGAATACCAAAACAATCTGGAATGATTTAAAAACGTTTGGTAGAATAATTAGTTTGTCTATTGTCAGAAGATTCTCACCATGATTTTATTTTTAGCTTTTTTCTTCTCAGCAGCAGCAGCAGCAGCTTTGGCAGCAGATCTGTTGTTTGGCAACAGGAAGTCGTCATCAAACTCCATTTCGTCGCTGGGCTCCCAGTGCAGCTTCTCCTCCATTGGGTCATCAGACACCGCTGGGTACAGAGGGGACTGGAAAAGTCGGGCAATGACTGAATGTTTTTCTTGTCAACAACATGTCCAATACTTGCAGGCAGACGACAATGTTAACCCATTCAGCACACAGCAACTTTGCAACATGGAGACAACCTCATGGGATGTTTTTTTCCTACACATCCATGTCCTCAAATACACATTAGTGGCAGTGGTGGACAACAAAAGGTTTACTGATGATGGCTGATGATTTGTTTTGGTGCAATGTAGTTATCTCCCTTTGAACATATGCATGACCCGAAACCCATAATGCAGAGCTTCTTTTGATACAATGTATTGTATTATCTAAGTAAGCATCTTTAATGCTCCTAAATCTAACACTTCTTCTAACCTGTTTTACTACATATTCTGTTAACGTAAGATTTTACCACTCCAAACCTGTATCTACAATTTGACCTAACTAAGCAGAAGGTTTCACATATGATTTCTACTAGAGCTGTGTATCGTGGCCTAAGTGGCAGACGATATATCCTGATACCAGTTTAATGAGGCCAGCTATATATCATGAAAGTATTGGCAAGGAACCTGCGAGACGATTATCATCACGATGCAATGGTGGCGATATGATACGTATCCTGATACTTTACAGTTTCCATTAACAGAATATATATGATAGATAAAATGACTTCAGGTTATACAGCAGAACTTGTGTTACATTCACACACACTTAAAAAAGTTTCAGCATTTAATGCTTAAGGAAGTACAATCAAACATATTCAGTATACCTTGATCTAATATATATATAAATTTGAAAGTGAAGTTTCCCTTTCACAAACAACTCAATGTAATTTATATCAGAATTCAGAATCACTGAAAAAAACCTCTTAAGTCTGCTTTCTAGATTTTATCTTCTCTTTGTTCTCTTTCTTAACAAAGCTAAGACATTGTTCATAGTTGTTAATAAATGGTGTTATTTGTCAAACAACTAAAACATATCTGCATATTTCAATTACTTGAAGACAAGTATTCTACAGTTCACAGAGTTTGTAAAATGTTCACACACTTTGACTTATACACCAACTCCTTTGTTCATGTACCAAAGATAACAGACACAAACAAATTCCTTTAAAATTCAATTTGTTTTTTAAAATTCAGAAGCATTTCAAAGAGACTCCCTTCCCATCCTAATGCAATACTCCTTACAACTTTAAGTAGTATTTAAGTTGTATCGGGATATATCGTCTCTTGTGGCGATACATCAATGTATCATGGATCCTCGCGATATAAATATCCTGATATATTGCCTAAATGTGTTTTGTATCGATGCACTTGTATTACGTAGTTGACGATGTAAACATTGATACTATCGATGAATCGTTACACCTATAATTTCTATTCTATGGATTTAGACTTCACCTACCTGATAGTTGTCCCATGCATTTTCTGAGAAGGAGCCGGTGCTGTTCAGGACATCCTCGTTATCAGACGTCAGGGGTTCAACCAAAGGGGTCAGATAGGCATCTGGGATAACATAACACAACATTAGTGTCCAAACATGATGACATATGACGCTTATTGTTTGGTCATTCTCTGCAAATATTTTCCATCTGAATAAGCTTAAAGTGTCTCATGTTCTTCATTGGTCCACCTTACTGAATTGGATGTGTTGATGTGTTAACAACTCCACCATCAGCATGTCATTGTATCCCAATTGCCCAGATCGATGCTCATGCTGTTGATGACTGGATTGTCTAGTCCAGACGCAATTATTTGAAGACTGCCGCCATATAGCTGGAATATTTCTGAGTGCGGAGTTAACCAACCAACCAATCAACCACAATCAGCAACATTCTAGGGCCTCTTTCCATAATGAAATCAAGCCATTCAGCAATTGTATGTCTATTTTAAAGTATGAGAGATACAATTGCCAAAGCACAAAGACCACAATCTCAGCCATACAACCCAACTGTTGATAGCAAGATCATTGCTCCATGTCATGAAGGTATTTTGACACCATCGGACTGGCCATATTGTAACTCCTAGATTTTCATTATTCAGCTGTTACAAGAACCACTAGTACAGGGTACATGTTCTACCTCAAGTGAGTGAACGAGTACTTATATATGCAGATTTTAGCAATATGCCAGCAATATCACAGCGGGGGAAACCATAAATGGGCTTCACACATTGTACCCATGTGCAGAATCAAACCCAGGTCGTCAAAGAACAACCAGGGAAAGTAGCTTGGACCTCAAACCTGCTCACGAATTAAATTACTAAGTGTAGTGAGTCAGTTTAGTTTTACGCCTCTTTTAGCAATATTCCAGCAATATCATGGCGGCAGGCACCAGAAATGGGCTTCACACAAGTGCAAACAAGTGACCATCTTACCTGATGTGTCTGAATCGGAATCAGCACTGCTGCCACTAGATCGGACACGGGCCAGTTCAAACTGGTCCACCATGTCATCAGTTTCACTAATATGCTTTGTGACGTCATCTTCAGAGTCTGTGGAAGGCACCAAGTTGTTCATGTTAGCTGCTCTGGAAGATAGGAGGGTGTCATTCTGGGAGGAATAGCGTAGTTTCCGCTTAGCACCTCGAGGGGAACTTTGCTCTGAGGTAGAGAATGATCGTCGCATCTCACGACTGGTTTTCTTCTCACGCGGGAATGTAGCGGCTTGCCTTTGGGAGAGGAAAGAAGGGGAAGGGGAGCTGGGGCTGTCAGTTTTACTGAGTATCATACGATCAATGGCACTCTCAGAAGTGGAAAATGGCTGAGACTCCAAGTTCCGAGAGAACTCCTGCATTTCCACAACACTCCATGGACGGTCTTTGAGTCTGCGGGGACCAGACTGCTGCTTGCGTAGTCGGACATTTTCAAACAATGGGGAGGAGTTGATGGGGGAAAGAGCCACATTTTCACGGCTGGTGTTTTTAGAGTCTGAAGTATAATCCAGACAGATTACACTATCGAACTGTTTCTCACTAGCTTCATCCGTTGCTGTCGAGAACTCTTCCGTAGAACTTTCATTGTCTGTATCTTCGGCACTTGCGTCACAAGAGCTGATTATCACTGTATTACAACCAATAGATCTGACCTGTTTCTCTGGTGTTTTCCGCTCATGTACCTTGGGTGTAGAAGTATGGATCACTTTTGGACTAGATCGGACCAAATCTTCTGCCTTGTCAATCAGATACTGAATCTTGTCTTTGGTCTCACCGTTGTTCTCAAACTCAGACTGTTCACTTGTTGACTGACTCGGCTGCAGCAAAGCATTACAATTATGACGATCAATCTCAAATTTTTCTGTAGATCTCGTGTACTTCTCTGTAGTTTCAACCAAGATCTGCTTGGTCATTTCAACAACAAACAAGTCATCACTCCCAGCAGCTCTTTCAGTGACATCATGGTTACCGGTGTCGGTTCCATCATCATTATCAGTCTTATCCGTAGTGTCTACATCCACAGACACCATACGGTAATACTCCTTCTTGGGACGCCCTCTGGTGGTCACATCACTCAGGAAGGGGGAATCACTAGCAACCTCACACTTTCCTGGGAACTTATCCTCCATGAGACTCTGCAGTCGCATCAGCTCAATCTCATCATTGGAGTAACTCTCACTACTGTATCCAATATCCTTGTTTTCCTGCTTGCAGATGAAGCGAATAGCTGGATCCAGCTCACCATCGCTGCTCTGTGGCAACTCCAAGCTGTCAGGAGAGGCCAGAGAGTCCTCCATCTTGGACTCCGCCTCACTGATGTTGGCACTGTCTCCGCTGCTCTTGTCCAGGAAGGATAGTTTGCAGGACAGACTGCGATCTGTGATGTCCAGCCGGTGTGGGGTTTCCGTCAACTTCTCCGGGCGTCCACCCAGGTAAGGAAGACTGTCGTCCTCACTATCTCCCAGAATGCTGCTCACATCCTGTCTGCTGCCATTCTCACTGCTTTGGGACTCCTCAAGGGCTGAGAGGTTGAAGTGACCATTGAAGTGGAACCCGGGGCCATTGATACCCTGAAAACAAACAGAACATCATGACTACTTTGAGAGGCATTTAGAAGTTGAAGCAGTAAGGAAGGATAACAATATATCACTTGATTATTAATTGTTAACGTTATTAGAACCTATACTGAAACATCGCTCTCATTCTTAACAAAGAATTATTTCATCCATACATTGTTATCCTTCCTTAGAACACTAGACTTCAATGTCCATAATTGTTTTGTTAAAAAATCTGTACAACTTAATAAGAAATTCAAACTACCACTCACATGAAAATCACATCGACCTCATAAGCCTATTGAACTCTATGATATTCAGACCAGAACGATCTGTGAAAAGCAAGACATTACCACCAGCTTGTATAACTGAAGCCTGAGCACTAAAAGGTTCTTGGGGCAGTATGATACAGCTTTCTTTGATGACGATATGAGTAATGATGTGGAAACAAGATAACAATAAAGGTATTTTTTCCCTGTTTGTTTTTCCATCAGTTGTCCTACCATCACTGTCTCTGACGTGAATTCACTCACACAATGTGAGTAATTGACAAATACCTATACTGGGTGGAGATGATCTTATCAACTTAGTACAAGCAAACAATCATCACAACAACTGTCGTTTCATAACCCTCCTGATCGATGTTCAACATCCACTTCACATAATTGATTGACAATCTGGAACTGAACTTTAACCAACGGATAACATGTCTCCCACACACTTAATAGACCTACCGTATTAAATAGATTTCACAATAAATTCTCCCTATTGTTACAAACATATTTGCCAAAATGACTGACTGACTGAGTTTGGTTTTACGCCACTTTTAGCAATATTCCAGCAATATTAAGGCGGGGGACACCAGAAATGGGCTTCACACATTGTACCCATGTGGGGATTCGAACCCGGGTGTTCGGCGTGACGAGCCAACGCTTTAACCACTAGGCTACCCCACCGCCCTTTTGCCAAAATGAACCTCAGAGCCTGTGGCCATGATTACTTCTAATTTTGTATGGAGAGAAGATAAACCCATTCACAAGTCACTGATCAGTACATATTGTACATTTCTAGGTTCTCAATGTGTAGCAATACAACACCATTATTGGAAATGCCTACAGACTACATCTTGTACATTTCTAGGTTCTCAATGTGTAGCAATACAACACCATTATTGGAAATGCCCACAGGCTGCATCTGGTACATTTCTAGGTTCTCAATGTGTAGCAATAAAACACCATTATTGGAAATGCCTACAGACTACATCTTGTACATTTCTAGGTTCTCAATGTGTAGCAATAAAACACCATTATTGGAAATGCCCACAGGCTGCATCTGGTACATTTCTAGGTTCTCAATGTGTAGCAATAAAACACCATTATTGGAAATGCCCACAGACTGCATCTTGTACATTTCTAGGTTCTCAATGTGTAGCAATACAACACCATTATTGGAAATGCCTACAGGCTACATCTTGTACATTTCTAGGTTCTCAATGTGTAGCAATACAACACCATTATTGGAAATGCCTACAGGCTACATATTGTACATTTCTAGGTTCTCAATGTGTAGCAATACAACACCATTATTGGAAATGCCTACAGGCTGCCAATATGAGAGATGCTAAATACTCCATGTTTTACCATCTCTTCAGACAATCATGTCACTTCACATGAATTCAGCTTATGCTCTTGAATTTCACAGGCAGCCCAACGGAATGATACAAAATAGATCAAATACGGTATATTTTACCATCTCAATCAACAACCGTGATTGGATGCAAACAACTGTCAGCCAAGCATCAGCAGCTTATGCCTCACCAATTCCTACAGGAGCAGACGTTAACTTATCAGTTAGGGTATACATTGGTAACTCAAAGACAACCATGTTAGCCTTGACTACAGACAGCCATCATTCCAACATCTGTTATTATGTGTATATAAAATATTGATGTGAAGGTGCCATAAAACAGCTGAGTGGTTCTGGCGAGTTTCGGGTTGCTCCAGCTATCACAGAATGTCAACGATTGATCACATGACAATAATAGTCAGTCATGTGCAACCTTACAAGGACCCACATCAATTCACTGTGACATTCAATTTCAAAGCATCACAAACTTTGAATCAATATTCAAACTAGGGTCAGTCTTTTTTGAACATTCAAAAGCATAAACGTACTAAGTGAGTAAGTATGGTCTTACGCCGGTTTTAGCAATATCACGGCAGGGGACACCAGAAATGGGCTTCACATATTGTACTCGTGGGGAATCGAACCCGGGTCTTCAGCAGACGCTTTAACTGTTAGGCTACTCCATCGCCCCAAACGTATAGTGAGTGCATAAAAAATGCAGTGAGAATGTTAACAAAGGTGTGTTATTCAATACATATCAGTAACAGAAGTTTGTATTTCGGTTTTGCAAAGTCCAGACAATGCTTGCAGGGAGAGCACATAATTAACAACCAATCAATTGTTTCTTATCATGACACAGCATGACAAGACAAGATCACATGACATATGTCATATGATCCAGTGAGCTGCAATGGTTGAGAAGCAGCCTGACTACTTTGTCAGCCTATGTTAAGTATTTCTGATAAGTATTTCTGATTATAGATAAAGGGTTAGCATGGGCTTTGATGTTTACTTTACTGTCCGCTCTGTTTTCACTTGAATATTTTACTTGAAAGTGTTCAGGAATTGGAGAACGTGGAGTTCCACTTTGATTATTGGGAACAATTAGAGTGCAGTTTTGTTTGCAGAGAAAAACAACCTTTTTATCTTGATCATAAAGAGATAATTTTGTGTTAATTTCGGTTTGTTGGTTTGTTGCTTAACACAACACTCACCAATATTCCAGCTATATGGCGGCGGTCTGCAAATAATCGAGCCTGGACCACACAATCCAGTGATCAACAGCACAAGCATCAATCTCCACAGTTGGGATACAATGACATGTGTCAACCAAGTCAGCAAGCCTGACAACCCGATCCCATTAGTCACCTCTTACGACAAGCATTTGTTAATGAAGACCAATTCTAACCTGGAACTTCACAGGTCTTGGTGTTGATGATTTTGAAGACAGTATAAACTGACTGACTGACTGAGTTTGGTTTTACGCAGCTTGTAGCAATATTCCAGCAATATCACGGCGGGGGAACACCAGAAATGGGCTTCACACATTATACCCATGTGGGGATTCGAACCCGGGTCTTCGGCATGACGAGCCAACGCTTTGACCATTAGGTTACCCCACCACCCCTTACAGTATAAACAACTAATGTGAACTCTATATAATATGAATACACATTTGATCCCTGAGAAATGTTCTGAACTGTAAATATTTTGCATATTGAATCTAAATTTTCCAATGAGTTGATCATACCCTACAGTATTCATACTTGATATTGTATACCTGTAATGCTATCTAAATGATGAATTCATTGCTAGAAATTAAATTAACACCTAAGTGATAAGAACTAATTCAACTGTCAAATGTTTTGTGCTTTTTATATTGAGAAAATGTCTAAAACATCTTGTTTAGTAGAAATGTTTCCATGCAGCTAATCGATAAGTTTCTCGCAAAGTATGCTTGCTGTTTGACGAGTGTCAGTCATGTTTGTCGTCTGCCACACTGTAACAACCTGGAGAAGGATGTTGTACACACGATGCGGAGGGCACCGAAATACCCAGGAATCCTCAATACACAGATAGAGCAGAGAAACATGGATCGACATTGATTATTCCTGTAGAGTACAGGCCACTGCATGGGAGTTGCCCATCTGACACAGCATAAACACAAGATGCTTCCAGAAGCAAAACTAATCGTAGAACATCTTACGGAAAACATCATCTTTACTAAATGTTTTACCATGGGTCACATATTTATTTCTAAGGAGGAATCTACTCATTGGACATACTCAAAATAATAAAAAAATTGTGTATGTCTACTAAACACATTGTCAGTTTGTACCATAACTACGTAGATGACTTCTTCAACATGACCATGTGCCTAGAAAACATGGCCAAACATCACGTGGTTAATTGTCCAGGGCCTCCTTTCACAAAGCACTAGGGTGATCGTAAGTCACTAAGGTAACCTTAGTGCAATGTTAAAGAATGGGAGTTAAGATTAACCTTAGTAAAGATTGCTTCATGAAAGCAGTCCTAGATTCTTATTCACATGGACAGGTTGAGACAAGGTTTCATAATGTTCATAAAGCAGAGAATAAGGGAAATAATCTTTTATCAAGTTTAAACAATTATTCATGAAACTGGATCAGAATGGACCCCACTTAATAATGCTAGAATGTCAGTGATTACATCTGATTCAGATAACTGATACAGAATGAAGCATATTGTGTTTCCTATCAGTGAGTTGAGACGGTGGATTATTTAAGCCTTACAGCATAATAAACATGTTATATCATCTACACCTCGGGTCTACAAGACATGAAGACACCGTAGTACAAGTGTTCTCTGTATATCATGTGGTTTTCAAAAACCTTCATTCCAACCCTAGGACATGGCTCTATTGGATATGTACACACATAAGTATAAGATGTTCCCTGTGTATCATATGGCTTTCAAAGGCCTTCATTCAAACCCAGGAGAAGTGCTCTATAAGATATTAGACGTAAGATTTCCCTGCAGTTCACATGGTCTTGAGGGCTATCATTCATACTGATGGGCATTGTTGTTCAGGAAATGCAGATATATCAATAAAGATCATGCTGTCACCCAAGACTTTCATCTGTAGCGGTCAATCGTCCACTCAGCAGACGTCCACACTGACTTTCATCATTACTTTCAGTGAAGGTGTGAAGCTGATAACTGCTGTGCCGGACAGTCGACAGGATGTGCGATACAGGGATGTTCTAGAGAATATAGAGACAGGCTGTGCTATACAGGGATGTTTCTAGTGAATATGCAGGACAGACTGTGCCATACAGGCATGTTCCTAGGGAATATATAGGATAGACCGGGACATGAACCCCAAGGCCAGCTGTCTCCAGAGCCTGACTGGCTGCTAGACCTCACAGGAACAGTGTTGGCTGGGCTGGTGACATATTGGGACATGGAACTAGATTAGACAGCAGTTGATCTTGTTTCAGGAGTCCTCTGGGAAGTTGGGTAATCTAATCCTACTTGATGAGAGTGTTTCCCTGGGATGTTGAGTAATACACCACTACGTGATGAGTTCTATCATCCCCAACAGAAGGTGTGAGAATGATAACTGTGGCTGTGTGGTATGGTGTCTGGCTGATCAGAACACCTTTAGCAAATGTCACTTGGCTTGAATTCCATTTATAAGAAGCAAATGAAACAGATCGGAGGACAGTTTTATAATAACAAAAAAAATATTTAATGTGAAAACTCATTAACAGACCAGTTTGACAGAAGCTAAAGAACAAGGGAACATTTGATCAAATATATTTATGTTAATTCTTCAGTCAACTAAGACAGGGGCATAGCCAAGGTCTGCATACTTAATAGTCATGTTGGGCTTTGAACAGTTTTAGCCCATGATGAGCAGACACATTATCAACTGGGCTACTCAATCTAAACACCAGCTAAATATGGAACTTCATGTCTTTGTAAATGAATATATGAACATTTATGACCAGTGTGTGGGAGGAAAATATTTATACCATAGCTGATATAGATAATAAATCATGATAAACATTTACAATATGTAACAATGTACATATCTGCTAAAACATCATGAAGTATTGATACACACTTGGTGAATATTCTTTTCCCTACTGTTTGAAACTTTGTTGTAGTCTCTATTCACCGTCATGATTTCAACACAATGCATCAACAGTCCCACAAATGTGGCTCATTCCATGCTCTCATCAGCTTTTATGACCCTGAGGAGAAAATTAGCACCTGATCATTAAGTATTTATACCTCACCTGAACCAATCCCTGGAGAGTCGGTAGTACAACTAACACGAAAATAACATAATTTAATTACCCGTGTAACGGCTTTAGCTAAATTTAGCAGGAAATAGGATACAGAATTTCACGGTGTAGGTCCATGTTTATCGAAGCTTTGCCACTGACCTATCAGCTTAACACTGGCCTGTGTACTGCTATTTCATGAAAACTTGAATGGTGTCCTGATTGATTAAAAACAATCATCCTTTATTTTCGTGATGTTTTTGGGCAAATTTGTTCCTGTTTTCCTTTTTCAAAATCAACATAACAGGTAGTAGGTTTCAGTAGATTTTTTTTTCATTGGCCAAGCATCATACATATAACCTGAAAACGATGGAGTACAAAGATATTTTCACTACAATCTAAACTTCTGTTAATGGTACAATCTGCATTAAACAAGCTCAACAAATTCTTTTCCCCTAGCATCATCCTTACAATCAGAAACCTAATCTTGCCAATCATAATTCCATTCTTGGACACCAGGTGGCTCTGGCATCACCATTGTCTGAGTCTTTGCATCTCTTCATTCCAAGTACGAACAAGTAGGTCAAGTCTCTGACTAAATATTCCATTCAATAAATTGGAAAATAATTAGCGTCAGCTTCCTGAGAGCACAATGTTTGTATAATTTCTATAATTCATACCACAGCCAAGGCATATAGAGCTAAATGATGGCCAAATTATATGTGGTGGTAGTTTTGACAAACTTTGGTCAATGATGGAATGATCGACTGAATCAATACCATTCCTGCAACAGTAGTGCTCACTGGATTGAATTAGGGTCAAACCCAATTTGGTCCAGCTCAGCTGACCATACGCTTGACCAGAGGAGTCAAGCTATGTATTAGATTGGGCGTAAGTCAGCGTTAACAAGTGATCAGTGAGCAGGATGCCAATCATGGCTGGCAATGTCGACACTGACAAAGATCAGTTTCATGTCTTGTTCATCAATACAGAACATAATGGACCATCTAGCAGGATAATGATTTCTTGACAAGCAAAAGCAATATTCGACTTATTGAAAATAAATCCCCTGTCTTCAATGGTTTTGCTGAAGTGGAACAAACAATACAAACCCTTTCTGAAACTACTATGGGTAGACAATGGTTGAGATTTATCCTGATGTTATATTCAGCAGCATGGGAAGAAAACTAAAGATGTCAAAGCCTAATGTTTTTCACATGTTTTGTCCAGTGACATGCTGTAGAGAAGGGGAAACCTGACACTACTGAATCTAACCAGGGTAATTCCAGGGACATCCAGTTCCACAACACCATCTCAGCAATGACCAAAAGTCCCATACATTGTCATTGACTTAAAACAGTTGTAGTGCTAACATCCAGTTCCACAACACCATCTTAGCAATGACCAAAAGTCCCATACTTTGTCACTGATATAAAACAGTTGTAGTGCTAACATCCAGTTCCACAACACCATCTTAGCAATGATCAAAAGTCCCATGCTTTGCCATTGATATAAAACAGTTGTAGTGCTAACATCCAGTTCCACAACACCATCTTAGCAATGATCAAAAGTCCCATGCATTTCCCATTGATATAAAACAGTTGTAGTGCTAACATCCAGTTCCACAACACCATCTTAGCAATGACCAAAAGTCCCATGCATTTCCATTGATATAAAACAGTTGTAGTGCTAACATCCAGTTCCACAACACCATCTTAGCAATGACCAAAACTCCTATAAGTTAACATTGACTTAAAACAATCATAGAATTAACACTGCTTTGTTTAACAGGACCCTCATTAGATTCATATCACTGTGATCACATTTAATTGAAACCACACAAAACAATAGATATAAAATCTTGAGAAATAAAAACCTGATTACATAAAACAAGGTTACTTAAATGAACGTTCTGGATGCTCACCTGATAGCCTAGCATACTCCCTGGCAGGTAGTGATTGGTAACATTCTCCTTCTTATTGAATCCTTCTGGTTCAACTTATTCCATCACAGAAGAATTAGGAATCCAGTAAGAACTGTGGTACGTCTGAGTTACAATCCCAGTTGTCTGACAAACTATGTCTACAACTTTCATACAATTGTAACAGTAAGGCTCATAACATGTATATCACTACAGAGGCTCACACCTAAGTTGAAGAAATCCATAAGCTGGTCAGCTGGTCAGCCGGTCAAATAAGCAATATCCTTCCCATAAATCTTACAAATGGTACCTCTCTACACAACTGGATCTATTTCCCATTGACTTAATTACCCCCTGCATTGTCTGTCACTAATTACAGTGTTTACCCTACCTGGCCTCAACACCTCAGGAACATACACCGCCATTATTACTCTGCTACCACTGATTAACCCGCTTCACCTGCGACAGAGGGCGCTTTCAAGTCAGTAATGACCGTTTGACCACTGGATGAACCACTATCCCTCCATAGCCTGAGATGAAGCTTTGGTCATGATGATTGGTGGGCACATGTCACAGCAGTGGGAGATATAGACAAGTGGAATGTATTTCATGTGTATGTTATAAGGGATTCACTGGCAGTGTAGCCTATGATATATATCTAATATTGGCATGTCATGTAGGTGATGGGTGTGATATGAGGCGTATCATCTTACAATACAAAACCCAGCCTCTCCTGGGGAGTCAGACATAAGGTCATTTTTCCAGGATGCTGAGTATTATCCTTGGAACCATAGGAGATGGTCTCCCACATGCATGGCAGGGAGGGTCATATGTTTCTATCAACCATGGCGGATGAACAAATGATCAAATAAGCATGGAAGGCAATCAAGATATAGCACTGTTCATCAATCATCATAAAATACACTTTTTACACATAAATGGCTACATAATGTCAGCTTCATCATCATCCATCAATACATGTCATGTCATGAGATGCAGGATAGATGACAGACAAAATGAAAAAATATGGATAAACACAATTTGAAGCACATTTGATGAATTCAGGCCTGGATTAAAACATAAATTAATCATAACTATAACTAAAAGAATAAAAGTGACTAATAGTTAGCAGTTACTGAACATCAAACCCCAGCAGCGAAGTGAGTCAGTTAAAAATTTAAAGTCACATTGGCAATATTTCAGCCATATTGTGACTAAACAGTAGCAAAGTCGTACCACAAATATTCTAGCATAACAAGTGATCAGTTTCAGGCTTTATATCACTTATATTTCTATCTTAACAATATATACCACACAAAAGAAGTTAGAGAACACTTGATTCTTTCATATTCAACAGTTAATCTGTCATGGCATGATAGACTTACTATAGCAATGTGAAATAGTTGTGCGTGCTTTAACTTCCTTGAGTAGTAACCAATGAATACCCAGAATGGAACTGAACTCGGATTTTAGATGTTCCGTTTGAACACCAAAAACACTGCTACCCCACTATACCAAGTAGAGGTTGAATTCCCCTCCCGTCTGCTTACATAAACCTCGTATCGGGCAACAGCAGTCTCCACACCTTGTTGACTTACAGTGGCCATTTCCCATTCAGTCCGCCATTACCTATTTACCTATCTACTTAAAGCTACCCTCTCCTTGAAGCTGTTGGTTTTACAATGACAAAGTGCTTGGTTAGATATACACTCATACAATGATAGCAGACTCAGAGCAGGTATCCTCAAACATTGAGCCTATTGAACCTAAACATCTCCATGCTCGCCCTCCACAGAAAATGAGTCAGAAAGTACAAAATCTTAATCCCCTTCAAGTCTTTTTCTTTGAATCATACACTTTCATTTTGTACAAAAAACACTGAACTGATAACTATAAATATCTACCTTTTAATAAATTATTTTTGTTAAGTTCTCCAATGTTAATGTTGCTCTCAGATTCCAAAAGAAAAATAAATACTTCCTTTTTGTGTTACATGAAGCCCTAGAACAAAGATCATTCTTATCATAAAGCTGTGTAAACATCTCTGAATACTTCTGTTCAATCCATTAGCAAAGTTTCTGGAAATAAAATACTGTATCAAAATCAATATTGATTCACTCACACAGACAGCCTTTTAGAATAAGAGCACTGTTCATTCGCCCATGACCTACAACAGCATAACAATATACAATAATCAATGCAGTAAGCAATCTGATGAAACTGACAAACAGCTCGGCTGGATTCCCCACTACCAATCTACCTGCAATTAAGGGAAGCACCGAGGCATGAACTAGAGTCCAGATGATGGTCAATACATCAGCACTATACGCACGAATCTACCTCCATTGACCTCGTTATTGACAACATCAATCTGTACAGCAATATCTAACTAATTGAAATTGTCTGCCGAAGTTGGCTACATACGTAGATATCAAACAAAAACTGCAAACAGCAGTCAGCAATTACTACTCGACATTCAGGTGGGGAAGTCTTATCACACCACGATACAACTGATCATATGTCACTACTGAAAATCGTCACCCAATCAAACTTTGATCTAAAGGGCTATAATTTATCTATGCATACTTATGATAATATATCAAATATAGCATGATCATTTTGGAGAGGAATATTTTGGATAAATTACTGTACATAGTTTAATATACATAAATATTTAACAAAAGCAATTGAAATCAGAATGTATACAATTACAAATAAGAAGAAGTCGAGACCTAAAATTCTCTTTTACACGAAAATAACATAATTTAATTACCGTGTAATTATACAGAATTTCCAAACATAGTTTTGTCCCTATTTGTTAAGGAGCAACATGTATACCTATATTGTGACCCATCTTCTCTCCTCAACGACCTCGGCTAACTAGAATCACACCGAATCTGGTATCTCCCAATCAAATACTTGGATGACATAACTATTTGATGTAAGAATCTGACCTCTGAGAAGTTGACCAGAAACATAAAAACTAGAAGTTTAAAATGTCATCACATTTCAGCTGGAGGCCATGGATATCCTGATGACCAGATGTCTGTGTCAAGTAAGGTCAAGCATGTCTGCTGATGAAAACAACCAACCACCTTCATCTAAAGTGACTTTCCACCAAAAACATCAGAGAGGTAACATGAGATATTCTTCGATCGAATGCCATTCAAGATCAATGAAAGAGTATGACACAATAAGTTTAGGAATACAATATGAACTTTTGAATCATTAGAAGACTTTAAACTAAAAATTTAGGCAGACAACAAATTCCTAAAAATAGTTTTCAGCTAAACCTATTACGTTAATGAATCAAAATCAGCAACCACATGGTGAGTTAATATTTCTTATGAGTATTTTTTTCAAATTACTTACGAACATAACTTATAAAATGCAGACATCACTTGGTCTACTTTACTTAATTTTTATGAAAGAGAAGAAAACTTACATTCAGAATATAAAGTCATAAATAATATTCCGCACTGCTCCCACACAACTGTCAACCCTCTGCATTTCATGAAACAAACCTTCAAAAGTGAACACGGTAATAAATAGTCTATAGCACTGAATCCCCAAACTTGCCTGTGTGACATACTGGAGTGGAGAGTGACAGACAGTGGAGTGACGTTTCCTGATCAGTGTTGAATGAGGTATGAGCCTATCCACCTCCAACACCTGCACTCTACCTCGCCAGTCACCACAACTTTGCCTCCATGTTTAACCGTATCGATCTCATCATATCCACTCCGAGTTTCACAGACCGGTCCAGAACACCCAAACACACATTGGCCAGTGGCTATCGCGTCCCTGTGTTTATCCTAACTTCCTGCATCTCTCCATAACATCCCGTAAGTTGATGTCAGCCCACACGACCAGTGACAGAGGACACAGCCGGCCCACTGGACACTAGGTGGCAAATAGGTCGTGACATACTCATGGATTTCAACATTAGCATCTCAGGGTTAAGTTACCTTGATAGGGCCTGCTATCTACTTACAGACCCTAATGTGTAGTGGTAAGGAAATTAGCATTGACTTAGAAGAGTCGAAGGTATTATTAAATGATGGTCATTAGGGAAATGGTTCAATAACGAGAGAATGTTGTGGTCAGTACTCCTTCAAACGGTCATCCAAGTCCCGGCCTAGCTAAATGATACACCTGTTGTTGACCCATATATATCTACCTGGGTGTGTGTTACAGCACATGAAAGACAAATCAACAGAAACGTATCCTCAGGAAAAATAACACCAAACCAGGTGTTCAAATCATCAAAACTATGACAACAGATACGTATCCTCTGGGAAAATAACACCAAACCAGGTGTTCAAATCTTCAAAACAACTCTCACAACCAGATTGCTGTATATGTTTAAAAGATCCATGAAACAAAATTAAAAAATTAAATCAAAGTTTTAAGCTTCATAACAAGAAACTTCCTACCTTAAAGATTCTCTGTACTTTCTGCAGTTACATTGATAAGAAAAAACTGAGCACTTCATATTTCGTGTCTTATGAGACAACATGTGTGAACAGACTCAAAGGAATATTCCTATATAAATGCATGTAAATTTGTCTACGTGAAGGGGATATAATAATGATATTGATATTTCTCAAAGTGAATGGCTTCTTTTGTATTAGTCATGAACAGCAGCTGAAACTTGCCTTTGCCAAAATAGGTATTTGTTTGGTTGCTATCGACCTGCACATGTTGCCATATTGTGACACGTTTTCAGCCAGCAGGCCAAGTGATCAGCCAATAAAAACAGTGGGACATACCCAAAGTTCAACAGGGTGCAAAACACTACAAAATTAGAAATTTTGATATTAGATTCTTATCTACATCAGTTTATCATCAGATTATACTATTTGTGTATACATGTATTTATAATCTAGTTGCAAATCATTGAAGTCACGTGACTAATGACATATAGGCATTTATACCATCTTTCTGTAAACCTAACCCTGTGCTCACATTGATTGTGAAATTTCAACAATATTTGTAAGTTAACTAATGTGCACTTGAAATTATTAACAATATTAGACAATTATATTTAATCATAAAATAAAGCTAAGTAATGTTTGCGGAAATTACCTGTATACAAATCCACTGACCCTGACCAAGTAGAACCCCTCAATCAAGCCCAGTGATTCATCATGGACTCAGAGGGCAATGTCAATGTCAGCTCATAATATTATCTGGAATGCACTTTGACATAGAGCTGGCTTCATGATGAACGATCATGTCATCTAATGCATAACCAGGCATTTTGTTTTCAAATTTTGCAAACAATTAGTAATAACAAACATGCAGTTACTGGTACTGCATGTATACAAAGTGAATCATTTATAAATGTTACAATATGATTCACGAAATAAGATGTTATTTATGATTGTTAAAAAATAAGAAGTGACATAAGAAGCGAGTCGCACTTAACAGATCAGCAATTTATAGCCGAGTCATAGCTTGAACTTCACATGAAAATCATATTGACTGATATTGGAAAGAGTTGACTAAAATAACTTCAGTATATTTTCTAACAATTAGTTTTAATGCTTTTATAGACAATTTTCTGTGTACAACATCATACGTGTTTGGTTTTCTCAACAAATCATTCTTTTCATCAGAAACAAATGCAAAACTCTAAACAACAATAAATCACCAATCCAATTAACAGTTCAACAAAATACTCCTACCTGAGTCAATTCATGCTGTGACTACCCTATGGAGATAGCACATCACAAATTGCCTTCTTCATTTGGACAAAAAGTGTCGTCACAACCTGGCGTCAGTTTACGTTGACATGTAATCAATCATAAATCATCCGCTTCTGTGTTTTAGGCCCTTACCTGCGGCTAGAACTTAACCCAATCACTGAAGCATCCTAGGTGTGACATATTTATTTTCCCATTTTGCTATGGAAACACTTTGAAGTGTTAAGGCCTGGCCTATGATCAACCAAGCATGGGTACCCGAGACCTTGCGGCTCGTCCCGTAGTTAACCTTAATTAACACCTGCCTCAGTAATTGACCTCAAAGGCAACTGATGCATGAACTACTAAGCAAATAACGTCCTGAAACTTAATGGATGACATGTTTTAGTAATTATCTCTTGAATTTTCAAAGCGACGTCTCTTCTGTCAACAAACTATTCAATACATTTTAACATCTACTTGTTTCAGAAACTGTTGAAAACATATGTATGTATACATAATGGTAGTCAAATTAAAGGTCAATGGTCATTCAAAGCTAGTGGTTCAAAAAAAAAAAAAAAAGTTGTTTATAGAGAATAAATTCAACGTAAAATTATCATTAGGTGCAAATGAATCTGACGACTGAGTAACTTATTTGCTTTCTCACTCTCATGCTATATAACACCAGAATGTCACTGCAAAACAAACATCCAATAACAACAGCCCAAAGAGATATCCCACAATTCACTGATCAAACGTTCAATTTGAGACAAATGTGTGTAAGGTACAAGGAATGAAAGGACAACTATTGTAGAGTGACGCTATAACACATGCATACTCACTGCCCTTCCCAAATCGGACGCTACGTTGCCTGCACGTGTCTACACCCTATCTGACTCATGGAAGCCTTGTTAAATATCAAAGGATTTACACCGGACAAAAAGGTGTGTTAATTTAACGCTTTACTTGTTGTATATGACCATACATACCAACAATAAATGTAAACCTTTGTGGTACTGAATGATTTGAAGGAATTTTGATACTTTTGATCAAGAAATTGACGAGTTAATTTTTAGACCTCAACATGTTTCCTCGGTAGACAGGTGGATCTTTCCTGCATGTTTGCTCTCAGGTATTTAAATAGGCCTTGGCAGGTTCAGTTGGGTAAAATGACATTTTGTTCAAACAGGAATTATTAAGTGAGACTTTTTAAAAATTCTAATCTGAAAATTAATACTATAATTTGAAGCAAACTTTGGGCTAAATGTCGGCCTATGAGCAGGTCTAAATACTTGTTACTCCATGACATAACAAAATTTGCAAGACAACATTGTAAATAGGTTGATGTCATATTGCCCTACTTCAGAAGACAAGAAGTATTTGTCAAGCGATCACTCTCATTAAAACCATTTGATATTGTTAAGTAAAAATCAACCAAGAAATTAGTTAAATGTTTCTCAAAGAATTAAAACTTTCAATTTCTCACAAAAATATTTTCTTGGGGTAAACAGATCAGATATTGTATGTCCAACACAAGTTCAATGGACAGCTATAATATTTGTAACAAATAATACAAATGAAGATATTTAACACATCGATGCGTAGACACACTGCCATGAAATTCAGTTCAGCATTTACAGGATTTTCCATTTGTACTTTGTAGCATCTGAGTAATCATAACCCTGATTCTGGACAATACAAATGGCTGCCAAAATGTCAGCTACCGAATTCAATCAGTATAATCTGTCTGTACAAATGAATTTGAGAAATCAACAATGGTTCCACTGTTTATTAGCAGATTGTGCCGATATTTGTCACCTAGGTGTCTGTTTTCTCGGCTAATTCCTTTCAGCCTAAAATCCACAAAACGATTTGCTTTAGACCCATCCTAACTCTTTGGTTCAGAAGTCAAAATATACCTGCTTTGCACAACTTGCTGCTGAGATGGCACGATCCAGTGTTTGCGAAACAACAAGCAATTCAACATTTTTAGACGGATGTGTATTTTTCACTTAAATCAGATCAGGTGATTTTTCTTTTTGACATGCATGGCTATAGCTTTTCATGTCCAGTAATGAAAGAGGAGAAAAAGGAAGAGCCACCAATCAATGTGAGGATGGCAATTTTGAATTTGAACTTGAACTTGTGCCTTTGAAAATACTTTTTTACGGTATTAACTTCAAGGAATATCCAATTGGTTAAAAACAAACAAACAAGATTACGAGTATTGAACTTGTTCTACTTCTATGTTGACATTTCAATGTAGCTAAACATCAGTAACAACAGAAGCCATTGGCTGTTGTAAAGACAGAGGCAGATGGAAGATGTATGATACTCCATGAATACAACATGGCTATTGTGCACAAGCAAACTATCAAATTATCAAATTGATTCATACGAAATGAAGCATATAGAAACTGATTGGATTGCATTCAGGTTTCATAAGATATACTGGGCACTACAGAATGGCATGGCTGTATCACAAACCCTGGTTTTAATCAAGCTTGGACAAACCAAAACCAGTGGTTGATAACATGAGCAGAGATCCATGTCACATGACACACTATACAACACATATGGTCTGCCTTTGAGAGAATAAAAAAACAGGAATCCAACTCAAATCTTGTGTACCTTGGTTCTAGAAAATGTGCAATGTTCTAGGTTCCATTTGGATTGTATTTTGTATTCTGTTCAACCAAATTAACCAATCATATTGATGGGCTACTTAGCACAAACAAAGCTGAAGCAATAAAACAGGCACACCATCCTGGAAAAATTACATTAAAAATCTAACTGATTTACAAGTAAAAGCTATCCAACGGAGGATTAAACTTGTATCTTGGTTGCCACATCAAAACCAAATCTGAACCATGTATATATATATATCTTTCAAATCTGAACCATGTCAATATATGACAAATCTGAACCATGTCAATACCGACAAATCTGAACCATGTATATATATATATCTGAACCATATATTCAAATCTGAACCATGTCAATATACAAATCAAATGTCAAAATCTGAACCATGTCATATGAATATCGAAATCTGAACCATGTCAATATGACAAATCTGAACCATGTCAATATAAGACAAATCTGAACCATGTCAATACATGACAAATCTGAACCATGTGACATAAAGTATTTGTTTATTTGTCTATTTCTGGCTTACTTCAAGGCAACTGCACTTAATGAGACAGAGTATCATGTTTGTTTCCTGAGAAAGTCATAAAAAGTTTCATTCCTCTAGCTCATAAAATCTGCAACAAGCAAATATACCAAAGCAGGGGTCCGTGTTTGATGACACAACAGCTTGATAGGCTTCACTAACTACCGGTACACTGAACTGCCTTAATAATTCATCCACTGAACACTTAACTGTAATTACTTTCCAGCTTAACAGGAGTACTCCATAAAGTCTTTGTTGGCAATAACACACAGCTTTATGATTTTCTTTTTGTGTCTTGGGTTGTTTTTACTCAGGTAACCTTTGTAATACATATTCAGAACTGTAAATTTCTGATCTGACCCGAAGATGATTCTTTTAACCTTGTGGAACTCTTACTCCATGGTATCTCATGATATAAATCTGATTAATTTCAAAATTGCTTGCTCTTAAACAGTTTGCTGATTTTTGTTAAGGCAGAGTTCGAGGAAAACTCCATTCATGTGACAGAATATCGGAAAGATGGCATAACAAAGAATGGTCAAGGTTGCCCTTGGAGCTACGATTTGCTGTGCAGAATTGCAAATCCTATTATGCCTGAAACCTACGATGTTGGTTCAATTGAGTTTCTTCCTGCTTATGTTTCTAGGTCTGTCAGCACACTATCTATCCAATGGGTTTCAGCACACTAGCAAATGTCCTGACCTTGTATCTCTTCAGGCTTCTGCTACCATCAAGCTGTCATTCCATGATATAAGTGTAATTCAGTTCAAAGCAATATTAACTCACACACATGCTCAAGTCAACATGAGTGTCAAAACTCATTCATTAACCAAATGAGTGGGAGCATCACAAATAATTGTTATGTGTTGTTACCAGAGGGAATCAAACCCAACCATTCAAGCTGAGTGAACACCTGACCCACGAGGCTAGTAGGCATGTGTGTAGTGAAAGTGGTGTTTTACCTTTGGATTGTTTAGTTCCTCCTCCAGCCGACACTGCCACTCTAGCGACTGCAGCCACACGCCATGCCAGCGGTGCTCCAAGCCTGTTGCAGTGCTGCGCGGGGAGATGGGGGTGCAGTGCTCGTCATCTGTGTCAATGTCACCGTTGAAGCTCTCGTCATTGTCTATACGCTGACTCAGCTTGACCACCGCTGACACCACCTTCGACTGTGACTCGATGTCCCGTTGCAGAACCTGAAATAAGCAATGATTTAATCAAATCACAATTCAAAATTATAAACTGCCATATAGAAAGCTCTGACCTCAATCAGTGAGTGATATGAGTTTAAAGCCACCTCCAACAGTATTCTCGTCATATAACAGCATGACAGCTCCATGTATGAGGAGAGCCTGAGGAGATGCACTGCTTGGACGTTTACCACTTTGGTGCAACCCACAAGCATTGGTTGCTGCTGACAGATATAGAAACAATGAATGAGACTCAGGATTTGAACCCTGTCATAGGTTTCCGGCATACCCAAGGGAGGTAACCCTGCAGAGCAAGTTGTAGCACCTTGAATGACTTGGCAAACCATAACCCCTTATTCATACACTGACTGACTGACTGAGTTTGGTTTTACGCCGCTTTTAGCAATATTCCAGCAACATCACGGCCGGGGACACAAAATAGGCTTCACACATTGTACCCATGTGGGGAATGACTCTTCGCGTGGCAAAACCATTAGGCTACCCCCTCATTCATACAAAATTCAATGAAAGAAATAATCAAATGGAAAAACAATGAAGTTGTATTTCAGTATTCACATTTCTTGAGAAAAGCCAGAATGACATGCTGTAAATAGAATCAATAAATGTGTCAAGTCATTTTTCTGACAGATCCTTAACTATAGAGTAATATTGATATCATTTTACAATCGAATAGATTTTAAACTTGTAATATATATCATGCTAACTGCAGCATGTTGAAAAACAACCATGAATATGTTTTGTCAAGAAGGATCATCCAAGAATGACAATGCCCTCTACTACAAAGCTTCAACAGTATCATTACTTCAAAGAGGACCTATAAATCTCATAGCGACCCCTTCATCGTTTTGTTTGATCCTGAGCTTCTCCCTTTGTTAACAAATGCTTATTATACAACATAAGAATTTTCAACCAACTCACTGAGTTTCTCAATCAGGTAAAACCCTCAAATCTGTCTAGTTTGTAACAGACATTTGTCACGTCTGCAAACAGTTACTAATATACATTTCAACTGTCTTCTGCTTGGCATGTTTGCCTATATTAACATACCTATACCACAATGTATACAAAGCAAACAGAAGGTGTAGAATCCATTCCACATCTACGTAAGTCCTATGTCACAAAGTCCTAAACCAACAGCTCGCCATCTGACATATGCAACATCTTCTGATCCAAACTTTGTATCCAATCAAACCAGGCGGTTAATATTAAGGTGTAAATCCCTCTCAATCTTCACACAGGCAATAACTATGTTAGTAGTCCTCGATTCTTCTCTTCAAATCAATAAAGAATACTCGTCAACATTGGCCTCCGGTATTGCATGGCACACACAAAACTGAGGACAACACTTCGAAAATCATGACCAGTAAATATTTGCACATTGTAGCAGCCTAGTGGCCTCCCCTGGTGGTCACACATAGACGAGAGGTCTCTGTTAGGACAGGCAGGTTCCTCAGTTCACTTTCAAGGTTCTTGAATGTAATCAATGTTCTCTGATAGTGGAATCCCATTGTTAAATATGCCTTCAGAAAGAGGGAAATACCTAGACCATCAATAGTTATTGATCAGTCCACTTTGGCTCGTTCACTTACTGCAGATGTCAGCCATACCAGATGTAGAGATTTTAGCAAAATATGTCACGAGTTGACAAAAAATATACAAGAATCCTCACACCTGGGTAACGACCTTGACCTTGTCACCTTGATGCTAATCTGACATCAAGAGCTGTTATAAATCTTCACATTGTTGCATGTATCTATCAAATGTCTAGTTTGGAAGAACTACTTTCTTCAACCTGTGTCAAATTACCTGAGACATGTATCTGTCAGATGCTTAACATGACTTGCTCTCCATGGAAACTATTTTAATCTTCAAAACACTCACTCACGACTATGGACATATTCTAATGAATATCTTAGAGCATAAGTGTTTAACCACATACAAATATGATAATGGCTACATGCTAAACAAAGCAGGACCATATTTGTTTCCTCGTTCTTCCTGGTCCAGATTTGAATAAACTACTAACTCCAACGAAAGTTTCATTTAAACAAAATTTCATGAAAGTACAGTGTACCTATGGTTGAATGCACATTCCTATAAGCATGCTGATATGATATGGAGCACAACTACAAATAAACAAACGCACAAAGGCAAATGAACAGGACCTATCAACATCAACATGAGTCCAAAGTATGCTCACCGTCCTAAGCTACCTCTTGACATAAAGATGACTCCTGTATTGGTAACACTATTGCAGGAGAAGCACCACAAACATCCCAACTTGTTACAAGAGATTGCCATCCTACAGGAAGCATCACTTGACCTTGATGCATGACACTTGACGCTCAACAAGCCACAACACTAACCATGATAAATTTTCCATGTTGAGATATAATATATGATTATATAATTCCTGAACTGACATGCGTGGGTACCCAGGAAGGTTTCCTGTGACAGATGGGACTCTCACACAGACAGGTTCTGCACTACACTGTGTGGTTCATCCACATGACAAATCACTGAGCTCTTACGACTGGGATTCAGTGGGTGACACAAGCAGGTGCCATACAGGATATTTGCATTTGAAAGCTCAATTTTTTCCCTGCTTGGTGTTGAATTATTTGCATAATATCTTACACCTCATGATAATGTTATCTTTTTAGATAACATCTACTGTAATTGTAAAAATAACTTGATTGATTTCAGTACCCCTGGTCATTGTTTGTATGTTAACAATCATTTCAGAAACAATTAGTTTGCAAATATCATAAGATTTGTTTGTTGTTTAATGCCGCACTCAGCAATATTCCAGCTATATGGCGGTGGTCTGAAAATCGAATCTTGACCAGACATTCAAGTGATCAACAGCACAAGCATCGATCCATGCAACTGGGATTCGATGACACGTGTCAACCAAGTCAGCGAACCTGACCACCCAATCCCGTTAGTCGCCTCTTACAGGATGGGCTGCTGAAGATCAATTCTAACCCGGATCTTCACTGCTTGCAAATGTCATAAGAAAAATGAAAATAGTTGTACCTGGCAATAACATGAACAGATCATGTGATTGAGATGGGGAACAGAGCATGTGATAGAGATGGGGAACAGAGCATGTGATAGAGACAGGGAACAGTGAGTGATTGAGATAAGAACCAGATAGCATGACAAAGAGACAGAGAGTCTTAAGGAGTGTGATGGAGTCCGGGAACAGAGCATCAGATGAACATGGAAGAGAGAGTGGGATTGAGACAGGAAATAGTCGGTGGGAGCCATAGAATCTAATCAAGGAAGAGACACCAAAGACCCCCTTTTCCATTTGTAACTGAATCATTACAAAGCCTGTGTCCATAGAATGAATTGAAATATTATTTTCCTCCAATCAATTAAAGAATGGGTGGGAATTGATCACTGCAGTCCGTAGGAAGAACCTGTTTTGGTTAAACACTGTAACAACTCCTCATCACTGCAAACAATCCCAGCAATGTTTTCGTGGTTTTCGTTACATTTTTCGGTTAGTTCTGATTCCCTTTGTTCAGTAGTCTGTAATGAAAGACATCCCTGAGAAGACACATTTATGATCGAATGTCTGTATTGTTATTGGACAGAAAGACCCGTGCTTCGTTCACCTCACATGAATTACCCAAGTCTGAACACATCTGACATGGCAAAATATAGTTATGAGCACCAAATGTAATCTAGAAGCACACTCCCCCACAGGTAGCCAGGAGCATGGATTAATCCTGTGATCCATGCTAGTTACATCACAACGCCTGATTAAAGATGCTATCATGCAAAATCAATGGAATCCAATACACTACCATCAGTGTTATATTGGAGTTCCTGCAGTAAGTTGGGACAGAGTTTCAACCAATTCCAATTAGATAATTGTTTTAATCATTCCATCATAAATGATATTACCAACAACATCAAAGGAACAATTTTAATTTCTTACACATTTACACTTCCACCCTGAGCTGGGTTTTCTGATACTTCATGAATAGCCTCAAAAACACAAATGTTGAGGAGTGAGTGAGTGAGTTTACGCCGCTTTTAGCAATATTCCAGCAATATCACGGCGGGGGACGCCAGAAATGGGCTTCACACATTGTACCCAGTTGAGGATTGAACCTGGGTCTTCTATATAACAAGCCAACCCCTTAACCACACAGCCCTCCACCACACCATTGACTTCTCCTGTGCTGAGGAACAATTTCTCAATTAATCGTCATTTACCTAGAGAGATCTATATATTATTACACACATATATTTGATATCTGTAACAAACACTGTCATTATATACTGCATAGAAAACAGTTTCAATTGTAAGCTTTTAAACAAGAAATAGCTGGAATATTGCTGAGTGCGGCTTTAAACAACAAATAACAATAACTGAAACAAGAAACCCTTCACACAATAACAAAGCAGTTAATGCCATTAATGTATAAATCCATATTACAAAAAAAAAACATTCAAAAGGAAAGTTGATCAAGTTTTTGAAACATACAGAACACAAATTCAGGTGTGAAACACTTACAGTCTGCTTGTTCCAACAAAGAAGTACAGAGAGACTGATCTGTAACACCCACCCGTACACACTACAATCAACCAAGCTGCCTGTTACGTGCATTCAGGAATGAGGATCAAATTAATCTGTAGTCAAAGTGCACAACAGAGTGTCCCAAACACACCTGCTACCTGTGACTGTTCACGTAATTCACCTGTAACTTGTTCTCCTCAAACAACTGACAAGACAACGACATGACAAGTGTGTACTCTGTGTCATATATCTGGAATACTTACGTCTTGTAATACGTGATCCTGTTATCATGGCCCAGCTTATCTGTTATCATTATTGTTATCGAGAAATACGTGAGAGCTTGCACACGTTCAAATGGGTTATCTATTGATCAAGGAATTTTCCTCTCAAATATCACTTTTTTCCTGACTCATTGACATTCATGTTTTACATTTACATCAAAATAGCATTCGGATAAAGGTTCATTTTCATAGACTCTACAAATTTTACCTAATTCACCGGTTGGAAACAGGTTTAGTATTCTACACGAATGTTCCATGTACAGTTTCATATGTCCATGTGTAGAAAACATATTAATTTAATTTCATAAAATTTAATTTTCATAGAAATTTGATTTATTGGCTGTCAAGCCAGAAACTGAATAAGCATTAAAAATCTAGATCAAGGTTTAGCAGACTACAGCAAGCAGGATTGTTTATTTATGGTTGTAGTAGAAATATGCCTGTTTTGATTTATTCCATATACATTGGCATTTACCTTACACCTTTGTGTGCCGACCATCTGATGTGTTGGGTAGACACGCTGCCACACAGGGCTACTAGTCCACTACACATGTCTTGATGAAGCAGTGGCACGACCATTCCCTCCATAGAGATAATACTTTCACACCTTAACTGCTAAAACCACCTATAGCTGTGACATGTTTCCAAATGAAATTATATCATCTATAAATGAAAGAGCAGCCATAACTAACACATATCAATGACTGATGCCACACAGTTACACGCCTAAATGACAAATATATCTTGAGTGTCGAGGGACACAAATGTCGTATAAATGTTGCAATAAAAAAGTCAGCTTATGCTACATATTGCCAATCAATATTCTCAATAACATTAAGCCTATGCGTTCTTCAAGATCTTCTTTTTAATTAATTAGGAGATCACATTATCTGGAAAGAACCCAAAGCAAATGTCAGATGAAGTGATAAAGGAAGTGGCAGAATGATACTATTCTCCTGACCAAGCTAAAACTGAACACAAATTATGACGAACAAATAACAACGAATCATTGCACAAGACATTCCTTCTAAACAAATACGGAGATCCATCCCATCTTCAACAATAGCCAGTTTTCGTTCACTTAGGAAATCTCCCTCATCCCAAGTTAAGGCTGCCAATAGAAGGACCGGGATTACTGGCGGCAGGAGAAATGTGCTAGCAGCTTACAACTGCTCATTTGTGCAGCAGCATGGACAAGCGGCTAGAGAGTTTCACGCTGTTATAATACAGGTGTTAAAAGGACACAGTACTGTGGTTTGGATTACTGCTTTTCACGGCCCAAGGATTAATGGGTTTGCCTAGCATATGGGCTTATCCATCATTGTCTAGGGTTATAAATATTCTGCCTTGCGCAAGGGTAACTAAACCTTAATGTTAAATTTGGAAAAGTTAATACTGAACCAGATACCTAAGTCAAGTCATGTTGCTGTGCATTGAAGGTACTTAAACACTCTGACACACAAACTGCGGGGTTCTGAAATGTTCTGTGTTGGGACAGCATTTGTTTGCTTGTAATGATCTGCAAATAATACAAGTATAACAGGTACCCCAAAAAACAAATAACTGAGTGCACAAGGAGCTATGAAGATTACAAGTGCAGGTCGAAGAATAAAACTATGAACATCTGTGACTTTGATACCTTGGCTGGTGATTGAGTGAAACTGGCTTACTCCCTAGTCCGGAATAACAAACCCATATCAAACTGGATCAACTAAAAATACACCTGCATAACCTGGGTATACATGTTACAAGCATAGACGACCTGCATATTATCCCAACATATACTCATAATATACTAATATCACCTGTATATACCTGTAAGGTACATATATCACTTGGCTATACTGATATTACATATCACCTGGATATACCTGGAAGATCCAGGTTAGAATTGATCTTCAGTAACCCATGCTTGTCGTAAGAGGCAACTGACGGGATCGGGTGGTTAGACTCACTGACTTGGTTGACACATGTCATTGATTCCCAATTGTGTAGATCGATGCTCATGCTGTTGATCACTTGATTGTCTGGTCCAGACTGGATTTTTACAGACTGCCGCAATATGGCTCGAATATTGTTGGGTGTGGCGTTAAATTTAACTCACTCACTCATTCACCTGGATATACTTGTGATATATTCATATCAGCTGGATATATCTCCATTATGCCATATAATCTGGATATGTCTATATTCCTGGCATGGAACAGAAAAACAAGTGGTTATGATGTGTTATTCTCCATGCTGCAGAGCGTATTGGCACACTGATATCTATCATCTGTAGCCATTGTGTCCCCCGATATCCATTCAATTCAACTGCATCGGTTACGCGCAGACAGATGGTTCAATATCTTAATATTGCTACAAATACCTTAAAATAGGATAAACTGATTTAGAGAAAAAGTCAATTTTCCGATAAAGTTGCGTCTTTGAACATCTTCCCGTCTCCGTTTGTTACAATATATCATACTGTTTTGTAATTAATCTGTGACATGAATGGACAAATGTGTTACATACATCACAGAATAATAGATAACATGCACAATAAAATCAATATCCTTGACAAAAAATTTATAAATCTGATGAAACTGGTCCTGGGGAACAATGCAGCAGCATGGAGTATCTGCACCAGATGGAGCTATTTCTGAAGATGTGGTGATTTTGAAGAAGTGTATATCGACTTTCCATGCTACAGGATTGTGCAATGGAGAAATCAATCTGCCAGCATGGCAACTGGACATTATTTCAATATTAATGACTCCAGCATCCCAGATGTTTGCTGAGTTCCGTCACAATCAATAATTCAGTGAAATTGAACTGCAATAGGGTGAAAGACGCCTAGGTTAAAGAGAATAGATTTTATGAGGCTGTACATTTTTTATTGTATTGTCATCCTCACTGGTTATCTAATATTGTCCACTTACAACTAATGATTGATTTGCTCTTTTTCCGTCATAATATTTCATTTTGTGTAATAAAGCATTTAATAACAATAGAAAAACAAACAGTAAGTGATTTTTTGTCTTAATATTTGAAATAAACCTAATGTCATCAGATTTTATCATGTGAAAAGAACATATGAAAATGTTCCAGAGACAACAAATTTTGTAATCTTGAACAAAAATAGTTTTCCAAAGGTCTGATTTTATGTCATCAACTCAAAAAATGCCCTCAGTATTATATTCAATACATCATATGATTTCATAATCTCTATCACCTTCCATCTGTCATCCATTACAAGTCTGCACTGGTTTACAGTTACATAGACACGATCATTTACATGAATAATGAACAGTTGTGTGACTAGTCTTATTAAATGAGAAGCCTTGCCAGATTAAGTGTAAGAGCACTTTTGACTTTGACTAGATCACGAGACAGTACAGGTATAAATAATATATTACTGACATCAAACACTCTACTCTGCAGGACACGAACATTCACAGTCACTGGCCACAGGAAACCGTTAAATATGATCATGAAATATTGATGGTCAATACAGAAGTGCTGGACCATGTTGTTTTCTAATTAATACTTAACAGGGGAGTAAGAACACCAAAGACTTAACAAGCAGTACATTAGGAGCATTATTACAGAGTCTTTGAACATGTTGCAAAAATAATTAGAAATAGGAAACATGTCCATCCAATTTCCTGAAGAATAACTTACAAAGGTCTTTCTCAATGTTCCGTAAATTAATCATTACCTATCAATTATCCAAACCCATAAAAGAAATCTGTGAGGAGGAACGACGCATATAAACAGATGTCATCTTCCCAAAGCTATGGAGCTAACCGAATATAAAAGTCCATTTTCAATCTTTGCCAGACTAACTTCTAATGTTGTAGCTTGAACACAGTCCCACAAGTGGATGTTACAAGTTATGTCCCTTCAATGTCTTACCGTTGACCAATCAGATTCCAGATTCATATCTCTTGCATTTGGTTCAAAGAAAATGGCAGTGGCTAGTTAAGATGATCTGCTCAAGTTAATCAATGAAACGGTTCACATTCCCTACCTCAGACCCCAGTACATGATTATTGCAGCACATTCACTTAAGTGTGTTCATCTAAACCATTAAAAGATTTGCAAAGTGTCTACTGAAACCTAGTTGAAAGCACACATACTTCTAAAATCTAACTGGCAACCAAACTCTGCAGTCATGATTTTGTGTTTGAACAGGACATGGATTTCATTATGTGCTGTTGGACTTTACATGCACTTGTCAGTCAAGATAAAATATACTACGAAATTCCCACCTAATTCGGCAAGGATGGAAACTAGTTCTTTATATCCAGTTATCTCCTCTAGCAAATGACATTTACATAATTTTCTCCTCACAGTTTTCTTTTGTACAGTTGAATATGCAATAATGTACAAACATCCAAATCAGTAACACTGTTGTTGAGACTATATTTCCATTATATACATACACCGATGTTGCATAACAAACTTCACACAACAGTTCCTTACCGTGTGTCACACAGACCATGAAACAAATATGATACAGCCTATTCAAGTCTATAACAGTTGGCAAGTCTAAATTACTACAGCTTCTGAAAACAGTCACTGAAATTCTGTTTTTATATATGGTAATATGAATAAAATATTGTTATTTTGGGGACTAGATGTCAGTTTCCAGTCCTTACACCACCCACCACATTAAGATGACTGATCTTCTACTGACCTGTATCAGCCCACAATGAAAGACAGCTGACAACAGCATCATTATCTGATACATACACAAGGCTGGGTGCTTCTTTAAAGCATTACTGTCATATGTGATTCCCTAGGACATACAGATTTGATGAACTGGGGAATAGTTCTCTCAGCAAGTCATTGTGTTTGACAGGAATGTGACCCCCAGGAATAACCAGTTCACATGGAACCAATCACTTTCACCAAACATTGCTCACATAATCCTCTACTTTCATTCCCAGAGGTGAATATACATTCGTATCAAATATCTGGCTATTATCTCCTCACAATAAACCTTCAAAATATGTCGCTAAGTCCTAAGACCAATGTCATAAGCTCTACAAAGACGGCAATACAAAGTGTTTAACAATAAAGAAATCATACATGTTTTTGATACTTGATACCACATACTTGAAATATAAGTACATGTATGTCCATAGTTCTTAACTGCTTCTGAAGGGCATATTGTTTGGAGTGGAACAAATACAGTGTTTATGTTGCTGTGATCTACGCCTAATGGTGTCTTTCGTAATACACCTTTAACACCAATAAAGGAAACGACATGGCCAGTAACAGGATCTAAATGTACATGATGACTGAGCAAGTATGTTTGTTATATGGCAGTGTGTTTGATTTCTTGATGACCTTATGTGAATGTTGATATCTTAACAAAGGTGGCAGGCTTTGTAGACTAACAGCTAGTAAACTGACCGTTAAGGACAACAGCTGAAGCTAATGTTTACCTCAAAATGTACACAATTACAATAACCGGGCTCAAACGAGATCAAACCAACAACTGTAATTTCTACTCATGAAAGGTCCTTGGATTGATTCAGTCAATGAGGTGTCAACGTTGCTGGACATCATACACTATTGCACGGGGTATTTCACAACCAGGAGTTATAACCCATATAACATGGGTCGTCTGGAAATATTCATCATGGTCAAAATCAGGAAACACATTGGCTGACTTCAACAAAATCAATAGCACAAAATACCCCAATCTCCAGAAAATCCAACTAAATCTTTACATTACTGGCCTGTATTGAAAAGCTGTAAAGTCATATCTGACTTGTAATGAACACCTTTCTTGGAAGCTATTTTGGTTCCATATTTATCACAAGTTTTCACATGGATCAATTCAATTCATAAACTATTTTTAATAAACATAAACACTTCACAGAGATTATAGTAAATGTTTGCATGTCACAATGATTTTACAAAATGAATGTCATGATTCCCTTACTTCCCACACAGAACTGAGGATAATACATGAATTCTTTCGTACGTTTCATAAAATGACCCTCAAGTGAGTGTAATAAATACCAATACTTCATAACCCATTGGTTTTTTTGTATCATTCTGACCTCCATTTAAGAAAGGTTCACTGATCACAACCACCATCTTAGAATACTGTTGAATGCAATCTTCAGCTTTATCTTTCACCTTACATCACAATGACATTTAAATGCTGTGAAGAATGACGTTAAGATAACACAAACTATACACTTGTGAATGTGATGCGATAAATCATTTTACTAACTTGGTGATTTATAACCCTATGGGTAATAAAATTTCATTACATCATGCTGTGATTTGAGGAACCAAGTTTTTCAGGTGGAGTCCTGAGTTTGATTCTCAAACTGGCTGCACATGAAGCGTGATTGTTTTTCCATCACAATGTCATGGTTTGAATATGGCTAACAAAGAAACATGACTCAATAACTTCCATCTTTTCATTGTCATACTTTGATGATGTAACTTTTCCATGAAATCAAGGACTGAAAGAACATGCTGTAGGGTTCTGCACCACTCTCATTGTTAAATACGCAATAACAGCAGCCTTGATGTTGGATCAATGATTCAGAAATCAGAACTTATGACTACAAAATCAATCACGAATTAGGTACTGCAGGTTTCCCATCTCCAACATACAATAACAAACAGACAAGTAAATGGAAGACAAGATGCATTATTTCCTCTTAGTCTCCGGGAACATGGCTTGGCCATCCTGCAGACATGGGCAGAAAGGCCGTGATCGATACTTCCAGGTCTTACAATGAATAGCAGAGTACCATTAATGATCAAGTTACAGGTGTTGACCACACAATCAAGCCTGGCCTCTTTACATAAGGTGGCAGCCATTGGTGAATGTAGTTTTAAGCCACAATTTTCAGTTTTCATCTGTTAATAATTTGGGTTAGAGTAAGTTTAGCTTTACGCCACTTTTATCAATATTCTAGTAATAGCACAGTGGGGGACACAAGAAATGAGCTTCACACATTGTACTTATGTGGGAAATAAAACCTGTGTCTTTGGCGTGATGAGCGAACGCTTTAACCACTAGGCTACCCCACCTCGCCCAATCTGGGTTGGACAAACCATCAATAAATATTATGAACATGAAAAATTGTCTCCACATTTGGATGACAGAAGCCAGGTCTTCCTGTCAAATGAACACGCATACAATCTATTAGACCACTTCCCACAACCTGTGGCTTAATAGTGCTGTTATAGTAATGGATAGATTTCAGTTTCCAACATTGCAACAGAAGGAAGGATAACAATATATGGAAGTTATTGCAACAGAAGGCCACAGTTAATTGTCAGTCTGGTACTATTGGTCCCAAAGTTTACAACCAGAGCAAATATCAATAAAACCTATACTAAAAGTTGAGAACGAATAATGATGTAACATATGGTTATTCCAAGACAATGGTATCAGCTTCATGGTAGTGTTGAGTAAGATTACATGTGTTTATAATGTGTTATTACATACAACTGTCTAATGTTCACATATATTTGAAACTGATTAAAATACTGAGTAACAAATATTGTACTTCCTGCTGGCTGACAGACATACTGTACCCCTGCCATATTACACCTGTGAGTGAGTGAGTGAGTGAGTGAGTGAGTGAGTGAGTGAGTGAGTGAGTGAGTGAGGTTAGTTTTATGCCGCTTTTAGCAATATTCCAGCAACATAACGGTGGGGGACACCAGATATGGACTTCACACATTGTACCCATGTTGGGAATCGAACCCGGGTCTTCGGCATGACAAGCGAACACTTTAACCACAAGGCTACCCCACCACCCCTAGTGATTGAATGATGCTTAAGGATGTGTTTTAAGATCTTGAAAAATATACGTAGAGAAACAAATAAAGGAAAACTGGAAAGTTCAAGCATTTATTATTTCCAGTTTTCATCACTACACCGCTATTCAAAGCTGGTGATGAAACCTACAAAATATTAAAGGAACACTTGAATTTTCCTGTTCCTTTATTTGTTTCTGTACTTATATATAACATTAAGTGCTTTCACAAATGCATTCTTGATATTTTGAAAATGTTTCCTTGATTAATTCATCAACAGGATACAGTTCCTGAACCTCGCCACCTTACATCCTACAAAGTCCTGAGCAATAAAACCCTCCCACAACCAAATATGGTGATCAACATCATTTGAAATTCTTAACCTATTGTTATGAAAGTCACCAGATACCTTCCTAATCCCCTACCTTCACTGATTGACAACTACCTCATCAACAACAGCAGGTCTCCAAACTTCCCCATCCATTCACCAGAGTGGAGTACGATATCTCAGTAAATTCCAAACTCGTGAAGGCGTAACTGACATTTTTTTATGCATCTGCAAACACAAGCAAAACACAAGTTGTGCCTGTGGTTGGCTTGGCTTGTTGCCTTATATAGGTCACTTGCTTGGAGATAAGGGACACTGAGCCCCTACCTGTTTAACCTTACGATACGGCACGAAGAACAACGAACGTTACAAGTACAAATCTTGTAACAGGATATAACTCATGACGTCTTATTTTTAGCACATTTTTTGTGGGATCAGACAGTAATATAAATGTATAGATACTCACGAGTTCAGCCATCATTATTTTTAAATAGTTGGCCCTCTTAATATTGCGAAATAGATTTGATGTTGTTTTGACAATCAGATTTTATAAAAATGTTAGTATGTTTAATATTTTACCTTGCAGTTATGCTAAGAAAATAGTATTCTTAACAGTATGAATCAACGTGTCCATGTACAACGATCCATGATTCATAACTTTTATTACCAGAGCTATCATAATTCACAATTTTTTACTTTTCAACAAAAAACATACTGACAGCCAGAGACAAAGAAATCTTGTAATAGGATATGACTCATGACAACTTATAATTAGCACATTTCTTGTGGGATAAGATATAAACATATATGGATAGATGCACATTAGCTCAAACTTAAAAATAGATATTTATGTCATTGTTATTTTAAAATATTTTTTTTAATGTTTCATGCAATAATACAGATTTGATTCACAACAATAACTATAAGGGTGTAATATCCAGTTTTCAGAGAACTGCTGTGTCATGGTGTGTGAGAACAGAACAGATAACTACCCACATGTATGGCTATTATCACACTAATTGGTTGAGTATGAATACAAACGTGACAATGTGTACTTTAATGATGGCCACGAACATGCAGTTCCCAGGTGTAGGCATGTAGTGTGATAAACCAGATTATTTCCACACCTATATACACCTACATTACCAGGCGAGTACTGTGGACTTTTTGTCACAAATATCCAGTAAATATTATGTGTGTGCTACATACGCAAAGCAGTTATTATTTTGAGCACATATTTTCAAACACATATTTAATCCCTTAGTAGGCATATATTTTTACTGCTTCCAATGTTTACTATCAGTTCAGTGTATGCTAAATACGCAAAGCAGTTATTATTTTCAAACACATATTTAATCCCTTAGTAGGCATATATTTTTACTGCTTCCAATGTTTACTATCAGTTCCCTTTAAATGAGAAATACCCATTTACAATAATTTCTAGCTTTGATGTTTGCAAATTGAAAATAAGTTCAGATTATCATTTTCATTCATGAGCAAGAAAATATACATTACCCATAAACTATTTTCAGCAGTAAGTGTACATATACATTGTTTGAATTATTTTTAATAATTTTATACCGTCATCTTTATTTATGATCTTGAAATATTATCTTGACTCTTTTCAGCTTTCAGTCTCCAGCAAGGAAATTTAACATAATGATCAAATACTTTAATTACTCGGGTAATAAATCTCAGACAAAAAAAACCACCACAAAACTTTAAAAATTAACTCATTTAAATCGCTGAGTGACAGTTTGAGACATGAAGCTGAGTGCATGTTACCAACCTCTGTCAGTCCGGCACCAGTAGGGACACAATGTCGGGCTAGCAATCGTGAGCAAATAACGAAGCCTAGTGTATCTGGTGACATCGAATGACATGATTGACCCCAGGTACTGCAAGGGGCAGGTAATTGTTGGTCCACAGGGAAGGATTACATCAGTGCAAGGACACCTCATTCCATCATGTCCCTGCTCGGTTGCTGTATCCCACTCCCGGAATACAGACAGCACGACATGAGGAACGTTACAGATGCGATATAAATGCTATAACACGCATGTGGCCACGTCTGCTTCGCTTACCTTATAATGAGGCTGATGTGTTGATGGTTTCGGGACATAAAAGAAGGGTATATATCCAGGATAGGTATTCCGGTCTTATCATATAATCTCCTGACACACTGAATGAGGTATCGCGCCTCAATGTGGCTGGAGAATATTGATTTGTCTTTCAGCCAATAACAATGCTTGATACATCCAGGACTGAGAGAAGCGTGGCTATTGTCCGCAGAGCAAGAGACACAGTGACTGAAGATAAACTGGGAGATAGGCTTCACTGATAACAGCACATGGAGATCTTACCCTGAACTCAGTTCTAATCTGGGTGGACACTGAGCCCGATGTGACCCACTCCGTGCTGTGACTGGTGAACTACGCCAGACTGTATGATAGCGTCTCCTGTCCGTCACAAGCCACAACAGAGCAGAGCGAGGTTATTGATTTTCAGCAAACTGTCACACAAGAGACCACGATGCAAACTAATTTTATCAGCTGAGCTGGGGCAATTTTCACAAAACAGCCCAAAGACGTTCTATTTATGGCTCGATCTCATTAGCCAATACCAACCCTTTAACAGAGTCACACAAAGAACAAACCCTCCCTCCAACATTGCCTAGAGTGAAGACAATGAATATTGTCCATCCGATGTAATTTGGTGATCATACTCTATCAAACAATGTTCACAAGTTTTTTACCACGTCCTCAATCGTCAATACAACACAATTGAAGCAATTGAGAAAATAAACCGTACAAGAAGCGTGTTCACACATGAAATATTGAATTAAGAAACCAATGTGAGATTATTAATTTATTTCTGAATATAATTCTGATTTAATATTATTATTGAATCCTGGAGGGTATAAAAATGGCTCCATGTTTCCAACAAGGAATGAGATTATCCAGCAAGAGATGGGAGAATTGGATGAAAGACGTCATCTTTTACTGAAACATTGTGTCCCAATGCAGATATAAAAAAAATATACCCATGGTGGCGATATGTTCTATAACATTTCATAAAGTTTTCTTTGACACAAAATAGCTCCAGTCAACCTTACTTTATTTTACAACAGTAGACAAGATTTATAACATGAAAACACTGCAAGAGTTCCAAATTCTCTCAACAAAATTGTAAACCAAAAAGCAACATTTGTAAACCTTACAAAAAAACAACATAATGAGGCCAGACCAATGTTATTTCTTGTTTAACGAAAAATCCATAAAACAAGAAATAAAATTGGTCTGGCCTGATCAAGTCACACTATTTGGGAAACCACTGGCCATACTGAATGTGTCTTATAAACAAATAAAGCTTATGTAACTACAGGTTATTATGCTCACTGATAAACTGACTGACTGAGTTTGGTTTTACGCCGCTTTTAGCAATATTCCAGCAACATCACGGCGGGGGACACCAGAAATGGGCTTCACACATTGTACCCATGTGGGGATTCGAACCCGGGTCTTCGGCGTGACAAGCTCACGCTTTAACCACTAGGCTACCCCCCCGCCCCCTCACTGATAAAGAAATTATATATCAATAATAATAATAAGGTTAACTCAGAGAGCGGAATAAACATATTCTCCCGATTTCTCCATTATACAATTTAAACAGCAAACAAACTCAGATTGAAATATTCTACAGCATCCTTTACTGCCTGAAAAAGTAGACTCAAAATGTGCTGTACATGACTTTGAGAGATTTCACTCCAGAGCACCTGAGGTCAAACCAGGGAATCAATACTCCGAGCTGTGTTTACAAACAGAATGTCCTCAACCTGCCTTTGTTTATAACCTTCAGCCATCCATCTATCATTATTGGAGTCCACAGTATCCACACTAATGATAGATCCAGGGTCAGTCAGGGGAAATGCTGCACATTGTGTATGATCACTGGTCAGTTGAGGTCACGGGAATCTACGTCTAATTGCAATCTGCTAATCACCTTCACTAATCAATCACACTGCACTCAGTGACTCTGGGCAGGTATATTCAAGGGAGACAACTTCTTAAAGAAAACATGCCTCTTCTGATTTGAACATCTATATTACATTGTGAAACTTAATCAACTGAAACATTAGTATTGAACTGAGTTTGTAATCCTGACCTATACCTGCCAACTGTCACATCTCATTTTGACACTTACTTGTCCTGAACCACAGATGTAACATGTTATATTTGGGATTACACTTTCTTAGTAAAGTACAGATTCTAGTACTTTTTGGGTTGAGTCCCATCCAGGATTCAAATGGCATTGTGTATTTCTGAACCACAGATGATGTCCTTCCGAGATGATGAGATTTACCCAAAATAATCATTAATTTTAGTGAGTGAGTTGATAGGAAAGCCCAAAGTGATCTCAGATATTTACCACTTTGGAGAAACCCACAAGCATGGGTATGGTGCTCACAAACCTAGACATCATCATGGTGAAATAACATTCCAAATAAATGTTTCTGTGTTTTCCCAAGGGGTGAAACACGGCACAATGATTTGTGGGACCGTACACAACTGCACCCCCGATAACTGAATCAAATTTCCATGCTCACTAGTTTTACCCTTAGCAGCAACTAAATTGATGCTTGACCCAAATAGCAAAATGGACTTGGACATATATAGAAGCATGTGGGGCTTTTCAAACTTCATTTTATGTATATATAAAACTGAAAACTAAACAACACAAAAGACCCATTTGATATATGATAATTCACCTGTGTACATTTACACCTGTTTGCCTTGGCAACACCAATCTATACCTGGCTGCAGGATGACCAAACATGGCTGCACTCAGACTCACAGGTCACCCATGTCAGTGACAGGTGTTTTGCAACAATGATGTGAGGGAATGACTGTATATTGACACACTGTTCAACATTGCGTGCCTCACCCTGACTAAACAGGGTGGATGGCAACAGGTGCTTGACACTGGAACCTACACAATGCAGCTCAATCGTTGGAAACTCGGCAGCTGATGCAAACACATTGCTTTGGTAAAACCAATCAAAGGAATATCTCTGATAGGCAATTCAATAATTAATTCTGAAAATAACCTACATGTATACTTGAGTCAGTTGGACTTGATGCTGGTTTGAAAAGACGCTCAGTTAAATTATCCCTTATTGGATCCATTAAGGAGGAAACCTGGGTGGTTAGGTAGCCTAGTGGTTAAAGCGTTTGCTCATCACGCTAAAGACCCAGGTTCGATTCCCCACATGGTTACAATGGGAAGCCACATTTCTAGTGTCTCCCACTGTGACATTGCTGAAATAATGTTAAAAGTGGCCTAAAACTAAACTCACTCACATACTCAGGAGAAACACAGCACAGAGTGTTGACAATTATCCCACCTGGCTTGTAATTTTCCATTTTGCACATCTCTTTGATAGATAACACCCAAATTCAATTAAAAACATTTTCTGTTAATTTTTTTCATGAATATTCAATTCTAGTGATCACGAATAATGATTTGAATTCATGAAGGGATACGGTTTGATTCACTGAATACACACGAGTGAATCGTAACAACCCCACTTTGTACTGACATCTCACTTTGTACTGTGATTAACACCACATCAAAGCTGATTGTTATTTTGTTGTCCATTATTCTTGCTACATTGAAAACACTTGTACCTAAAGGCTGCTTTCTGTCCTGACCAGAGCAGGGTCTATTTTAAATCTACGGGAATATAAATCACATGGGAATAAATCAAGCAGTCATTTCCTCACAGGAGACAGGTTGAAGGTAGAGCCCATGTCATGCATCAAGGTGAGCTTGGTGGGCCCATAAACATGTCAAGGAGGCTTGATATTTTGTATACTTTGGACATTATCAATGTCCATCAACAGTCAATACCGACAAGAACACATTGATAATAAGTTGTACAGAACACAGAACCGTTAGAAATACTGCAGATTAGGTTGCCACTAGAAGTGGCCACAGTTGACTGGTTTTGGGTGTGTTGCCTCGCTGAGCTGGACTCATGTTTCAAGCTTCATTAGGTACCAATAATATAGGGAAAGGCTATTATTCTGTGATGCAAAGCTTCTTTGTCCTCTGGCATAGTTTGCATACCAACCAACAAAGCCTTTTTTAAATACAACTTATCTTCAAAAATTATCATGTGGTGGCTCAAAAATAATCTCAAATGACTTTCAGAGAATCAAGTCAGCAGAGGATTCATTGAATCACATTTTCTGTTACCCTTTGAATGTCTTATCACTTACATTTCAAACGGTAATTTGTGAAAAATTGACAAACACACACACATAGAGGAAAGAAACAGTTAGGTGTTGACAGTTAGGCCATTATAAGATAAACACCAAGACAAAAATAAAAGATAGGTTTGACTTTAACTTCTTTGAGTGACATTTTAGAAGTAGGGAAGTACAATATAGAACAAACTTTATGGATAACAACTTCTTTTTATTCGTGAGTGTGACGTTTCGATACAGATTCTTGTATCATTGCTTGACAACGGTACAAGAATCTTTATCGAAACGTCGCACTCACGAATAAAAAGAAGTTGTTATCCATAAAGTTTTTTCTATAAGGTTTGACTTTGTGAATATAGCGTAGGTAATCTGGGTCTATAATCTTTATCTCACTAATATCTCTAGAAGGTATCCCTTCCTGTAATCAAGGGACACACAACAGCCAGTGATATCCAGCTGAGGTTATATTTAATACTGGGGGCTGGCAGGGGTGGGTGGAGAACTAACAAGTTGGAGGAGTCAGGTTAAACTGAATATAAATCGGATGTATGATGCGGCAGTATTTTGTGTTAGTGAAGGCATGATCTGATAACACCAGGGTTTATGGACACAGAAATGTGTGCCCAGTACCATGAGAATGGACGCAGAAAAACATATATTGCAACCCAATGATGCACAATAATAATCTTTGTACCTCATTCTCCATAAAACCCTATAGTTCCTGTTTCAAACTCATATTTCAGTACACTACACTATTTCACCGCTCTACTAGACACTTGAAATTATCACCAGAGGGTCCTCTGGATCCCCAGCTTTATAGGTCAAGGTTAAACCCGGCTGTCCTACCAACAATCTCTGTGTTTATATTTCAATATTCATTACAATAATCACAGAAGGCAGGAAGTCAATACTAGGCCATCCTTTCATTGGCTTTTTATATTGATTTCCATGCACCATCATTCTTGAACAGGAAATATCTTAAATAATGATTCAACTTTCAGATAATATTAGACTGCAATACTGAATTCAGGAACATCTGGCCAAATAAAAAATTCGACATAAACAGATCTATCTTAAATATTCATATCACTAAAAAAATATCAACAAAGCGTTGTCAAGGGTACTCTCTCTTTAACTCAGGTTCCACTAGTGTCAACTCCAGGAAAGAGATCATGAATTTTTCACCACCTGTGCAAAAACGTGCATGATATTTGACATCATAATGCCGTTATTATGATCCTGTATATTTAATCAGAAACAGGTAGAATTGACGAGGTCATCTCGACCTTGTACCAAAATATAATTTCCTGCTCTTAAGATAAGGAATGTTGACAAAGATGGCGATAACCGCGTCACGTCTGCTAGCAACCACCCAGGTAACAACACATGTCTCTGCGACATGAAAGCTAAAAAATTCACAAAATACTTTCAACCATGTAGATGTGTATACTGGGGTAATTTGGGAGAAACAAACAAGCGACACAATTACCTTATGCACACAAGTGATGTACCGAGCAAATACAAAACCAGTTTTTAAACAGAACATTACGTCATTACCTGCAGTTCATGTACACTTGACAACCACATGAGACATCACATACTGACTGTGTGACGTTTGAAAGAATGGGAGGCTTTAATTGCGAACTGGCATGAACTGTGTGTTTTTACACACCTAACACAACACATACTGTAAGAAGAGGTATTATTGCCATAAATCCTATATCAACTCAAACAGTACAAATTTTATAATAATTACAGAAGCATATATACTGCAATATATACAAGTGCCATATATTCAACTACAATTAAATCCCAATCTGAATGGTATCAATCTAATTTTAGCGTCTGGGTCCATGTCCATGTAACATAACTTGTGTTTGTGATTATGAAATACAGAGTAAAAATCAAAGGAGCAAGAGTATGAGTCAATTAGTTCAAACATGACTGTTTCTTCCAACACTGGCATATACTTACACAGTTACCTGTATCTGTCCCAGCAGCCTTCAGGTAAATCCTCAAGCCTCGAACATTGTCACAACCAATCTGGCAATAGCTCTCCACAGATGGTATGGTCACACACTGTGTGTGTCACACAGAAAAAGCTTCACACTCTTCACCCAACACTGTCTGAACTGGCAGTATCTCCACAGATGGTATAGTCACACAGGAGACGCCTCACTCCTACATCCGACAGTGTCAGAGAGAAGCCCCGCTATCTTCACCCACCAGTGTCTGTGTCAGAGAGAAGCCTTGCTATCTGCACCCACCAGAGTCTGTGTCACCTTCACCCACCAGAGAGAGAAAGCCTCGCTACCTTCACCCACCAGAGTCTGTGTCAGAGTCTGTGTCAGAGAAGCCTCGCTACCTTCACCCACCAGAGTCTGTGTCAGAGAGAAGCCTCGCTACCTTCACCCACCAGAGTCTGTGTCAGAGAGAAGCCTCGCTACCTTCACCCACCAGAGTCTGTGTCAGAGAGAAGCCTCGCTACCTTCACCCACCAGAGTCTGTGTCAGAGAGAAGCCTCGCTACCTTCTCTGTGTCACCCACCAGTGTCTGTGTCAGAGAGAAGCCTTGCTACCTTCACCCACCAGAGTCTGTGTCAGAGAGAAGCCTCGCTACCTTCACCCACCAGAGTCTGTGTCAGAGAGAAGCCTGCCTCACCCACCAGCTACCTTCACCCACCAGAGTCTGTGTCAGAGAGAAGCCTGCTACCTTCACCCACCAGAGTCTGTGTCAGAGAGAAGCCCGCTGTGTCACCTTCACCCACCAAGGTCTGTGTCAGAGAGAAGCCCCGCTACCTTCACCCACCAGAGTCTGTGTCAGAGAGAAGCCTGCTACCTTCACCCACCAGAGTCTGTGTCAGAGAGAAGCCCGCTACCTTCACCCACCAGAGTCTGTGTCAGAGAGAAGCCTTACCTTCACCCACCAGTCTGTGTCAGAGAGAAGCCGCTACCCAACAGCCTTGCAGAACTATCATGTTGCTCTTCTCCCACTCTGAAGGCTCACATCCTCCATCTTCAAAAATCTGACAACATTAATCCAACCCAACTGGACCAATACCATATGTGAACTATTTGCATCAAGTCAGTTCAAACGTACAATACATGTACTTACTGCTGTAAACATTTTCAGTCAGCAATGAGTTGCCAATTTGTAATGACTGAATAATGGATTTGAACAACCAACCAATAATCCCATGTAATCAGATTACAGAATCTGTATGGAGATTACCAATACCTGACATCATAAAACCTAATACCCGACTTTGTCGTAAGATGCAGACAAAGAGGCCACTACACCTTACTTAAATATCCACATAGCGTCACACTTGAGTGATTGGCTTTACGATCTGAACAACTAGGAACATGTATCCAGAACAGTGCCCTTCTGTCCTGAAATATTTTGCAAACACCTGGTCAAGATATTCGGGCTGCGGCGTCAAGTACAGGCATTTTTTTGTTACGACAACGAGAAGCAAGTGGCCATGGTGAAACAGTCCAGCAATGTGAAAATAATAAAGACAAAATGCTCTCTTCACATCTGCCTGCCATATTTAATCGTGTTGTTTATTCAGATCGGTGAGACATTCACATATTTTATCTGACCCTTCTGTGCTTCAAAGGAACATGCCTTTATATGATGTTCCCACTTTCTGTAAATGTTGATCCATCACTTCACAACAACATCCATAACTTAACCAGAGCAGTTGACTTGATGGTGTCAATCTATTCCAAAGTCAAGGCAAGGAGAATTTTGTCGCGGACATAAAATGGGAGTAAATCATTATTTGCTCCACCACACCAAATATTGGGTCATCCAGCATGGGGCTTGGCCTGCTGATGTCATAGTGGTTTGAAGATCGTCATGACGATGTAACATCCACATTAAACAGTCACATTTCCTCCTTCTGTTTGCTACAAATCTAAATACCAAGCAGAACAAATCCCTCTTATTGATATCACTATTTACCTTCAAAAGTTTCATATTTTCTGTTGACTTAATAATTTTTACATTCAATTTTTTTTCAAAATGATCAACATTAATATTTGTTTATAATGATTTTGACCTCATCTTTACAAATATAAACACTTGACAGCAGGAAATACCTGCCTTCCAACTTGAGGACATATCAAGATCATATTTAAACATATGGTCCCAAAAGCCCCTGGCTGTAGAAAAATCATCAGCAAAATTTAAAATGGACAACATTCTGAAGTCAAATCACATGTGGGCCATTGTATAATATTCTTTGAGCAGACTGACAATATTTATCAGGCTATAACAATATGCATACATTTGTATTATTGTTTACCATGACAAAACAATGTTCAAGGATTACTACAATACATTTATATATTCGGGGATCTTAATGGCTGAAAAGGTGTACATGCTCAAAATGGTTAAAAGACCTGGGCCTAGATTTTCGAAGCTCGCTCTTAGCTTAAGATAGTTTGTAAGTGCCATACATTAACATCAAATCTTAGCTGGTTCGAAAAGCTAGGCCTGATGACTAATACATAAATTAACAATCTTATAAATAATGAGTTGTTTACTGATGACAAAACACTACTTTGATAGGAAAAGGATGAAAGAGAGGTAGGTAAATCATTGAGACATATGTACCATCTGTGAATACTGTGAATACTGAATGAACTATCCTCAGGTCAAGATCTGAAATTAGTTTAAAAATTCCTTAGATCTGAGAAAATATATATACCACATTATATCCACTTGGTGAATCCAACCATGAGCTTCAGCTTGACAGGCAAACACTTCACCCACAGGGCTACCTATATATTTCTACAATTGCAAACAGGACATATTTTGCCTCATACAAACACACGGCTATATCCAAACACTCACTTCATTTACAGGCTATTCCCCTTTGTCTGAACCTTTACGACTGAACTCTTACAGAGGCTCCAAAGTATAACTAAGTCAGCTCATCTTACCTAGATAAGAGCTACCATGCAGAAATTATAACCATTACAAGGCATACAGATTGGTGATTAACTGCAATCCAGATGTGATAAAGAAACTATCCTGTCGTAAATATCACTGAGGGTATTGAAACTGACCTGTCGTAAATATCACAATGGGTGTGGGTGTAAACTTCTCTGATGGACAGTTAGTCTGTGTGCTGTGTTGATCAGAGACCACCAGAGGAGAACGTGCCCCAGGGCACCTTTGTCAATCTCACAGAGCACCATGGGGCTGTTTACTGTCACGCTTCACAGTGACGTACTTCAGGTTTACTCTGTTTTGTTCCAATTCATCCCCTCTGCGCCCTGTTTGGAAGGTACTCATGCTCGACACGGCTATGTGACTGCGTGCTGTGGTCACTCAACAGTACTCAATGTGATGTGTTATCATACTTCAAGAATGTTCCATTAAAAGGTATACAATAAGGTATTTCGGTTAAATGTCGGACACTGAATACTCCTGAATGTCTTGGCTGGGCTTTCTTAATATGTTTTGTCCTTTAATGTTAAAGAATGTCAAGATCTTAAAGATGAACAAGTAATTTACTTTCTTCCAAGATTATTTCTTGATAAGTAATCAACAAAATAAAATCATCTTCAGCACTACCAGTAGAAAGCTAATAGCTGAAGTGAATTTCCTAATTGACACTACACATAACAAAGAGTACTTTCTTTCAGTACACAAATATGGTGAGAAACAAATTTCATTAAATCTATTAGCATTCATGGGATTCAAGATAAATATACCCTCAAAGCTAACTAAAACGAAATTGAGTAACAATTTACACTTGAAAACAAAACCAATTATATTTATTCAAGCTACAAAATTAAGCAAGGAAACAGAAAAATCCAATATAATATGTACAATCAAAAGCAAAAGAGAACAAATGTAAATCCGATCTTTTATTTTGATTATGAAGTGTCGTGAGCGGAATGAAGGACAACCCAGATGTATTCCCGAGTGAACCTGTTCAATATACAAATTGGCACAGAGGCCTCTTCTACCACCATATTGCTCATGACACTGCAGATAATGATTGCCTGACAACAAAACATGCAAGTTGCATGAATAGAACACTGTTGATCCGTTGCCAGGACAACCATCAAAACTACTTCAGATGATCACCTGATTCTGCAAACATCAGGTGACAATGATTATGCATTTCCTTTGAAACCTTCAGCAAGAAGACAATCATTAATGAGTTCTAATTTTTTATCGTAAATAATCAAATGACTTCAAATTTCTCGAACTGACCTTCAGGATGTACAATTATGACAACTCAAGCATTGGCAGAGATGCTATAATGCAAGAAGAGTTATTTCCCTTACATATGGATGATGGTCAAGATGGCAATTTCATTTGTGTGGAGAAACAGAAGATTTCTTCATTTTATTTGTTATCATGAGTTTAAAAATGACCTGACACACATTTAATGCAAAAGTGAAAGCATCTTAAATCAGTTATAAAAGCAAAAATTTAAACTAATGAAAATGAAGTTCCATAAAATCCCTCGAGTGCTCCTGTGTCCACAAAATGTAACACTATGTTGGACACACTGTTGCACTGGCTAAAGATCATGTGACATGTCAAAGCACACAAGCTTTGTTTCCACCACAAGAAAGCAGACATAAACCTAGGTTTGCTTTTATGACCTACCATGCAATCAATGTGTGTCAAACAATAAAACAAGTTTTTTAACCATGTGAGTGAGTAATCTTTTAAGCCACTTTTAGTAATATTCCAGCTAAATCACGGTGAGGAGACACCAGAAGTGGCTTCACATATTGTACCCATGTGGGGAATGAATCTGGGTCTTCATGATGAGCAGCCACTTAACCGCAAGGCTACCCCAACTCCTCCTTTCACCGGGAAGCATATTATTGACGTCCTGCCCTTATACATCAGTGATCGAAAAGACACGGTGAAAAGCCAAAGATGAAGTTTGAGGGGTGTTGGTACAAATCAAGATCTTACAGTGCACTGTGTGGAAAATGTCCACATCATTTCTAAGATGGAAGGTATGGACCCCTGAACCTTTGTGAAAAGTATCAAACAACTAGCATATTTTCAAACCTCTAATATCATAATATTGTCACTTGCCATTCAGAGATTTTGAACAGGGTACATTTCTGCTGTATCCTATCCAACATCTAAAATATAAGCCTTATGCAGGTGTTATTAGGTCTACCAAGCCTTAGGCAAGCAATCCTAGGCTTGTAAGTTTAAGTATGGACTCAGGATTCAAGTAATGAGAGTAGGATCAGACACTGAGGCCCTTTATTTCTTTTCCTATTTCAACAGCCGTATTACAAGACTGATGACCTATTAAGGCCCCTGGCCAACTGCATGGTGTAAGAGTGTTGACAAATTGACAGTACCTGGTGCTCCTTGAGCTTTTCCTGCAGCTGTTCCCGGGTCCACTCTGGCCGCACCGTCTGGATCAGCAACTTCTTCTCCACCTCCGTCAACCACTTCCGAAGGCAGCTCATGTCACACTGCAGATCTGGAAGATGCAACATGTTCAATTATCATTTGGTATTGTACATGACTACGGGCAATAATTTTCCTCTCGGTGAGGGATGGATTTAACTTAGCGTTATATATTTATCACTGGCATTACCACTTTGGTAAAAGTATAGAATGGTGCTGTTAAGCCAATCACTCCATAGTTGTTCCTAAAAAACTTAAACGCTCAGAGAACAATATCTTAAAATCTTTTCATCAAACTTCAACAACATATGAGTACAATTAATGAACATATAGTTTTTATCTGATGATTTAGGCCTTGTTACATACATCGTTTCAAAGGCTATAAGCGAGTGAGTGAGTGAGTGAGTTTAGTTTTACGCCGCATTCAGCAATATTCCAGTTATATGGCGGTGGTCTGTAAATAATCGAGTCTGGACCAGACAATCCAGTGATCAACAGCATGAGCATCGATCTGCGCAATTGGGAACCGATGACATGTGTCAACTAAGTCAGCGAGCCTGACCAACCGATCCTGTTAGTCGCCTCTTACGACAAGCATAGTCGCCTTTTGTGACAAGCATGGGTTGCTGAAGACCTATTCTACACCCGGATCTTCACGGGTCAAAGGCTATAAGCAAGAGCATTGGCTAGCTTATATATTTGAACTAACCACACAAATCTCAGGAAACTGATTGCCTATAAATCATTTCTTTTTTAAAAAAGCCTCTGTAAACAAAGAAACAGGTAAAATGCTACTGGGCTTAATCTGTTAATGTCAAAGATGCAGCAAGAAGTAAAAGGGACATGCTACTTTATATAATCATATGTATGTTACCAGTTTCAAAAGAGCACACAGAATGAAGATAACACACAAATACTGAAGACCAAGTGAATTAATTTACCTTCAGAAAATATGGGCCAATAAATAATATATCTGTAATCCTTCTATTTGACATTTTGACAGCCAAACAGATTGTATGTATGTCAAACTCTGTACATACAGCAGCACGAGCCCCTTACAGTGATTTATATCACAGTTTCGTATGCAAATAGACGTAATAACAATGTGCAGAGTTTAGGAAGCCTCGTTTTGAAGCTTCAATATTTTGATTTTGATTTCCAAATGTTTGACATCGCTTACAATGACCTTCAATGAGTGAGTGAGTGAGTGAATTGGGTTTTACGCCGCTTTTAGCAATATTCCAGCAATATCACGGCGGGGGACACCAGAAATGGGCTTCACACATTGTACCCATGTGGGGAATCGAACCCAGGTCTTCAGTGTGACAAGCGAACGCTTTAACCACTAGGCTACCCCACTGCCCCGACCTTCAATGAAAATAGTCATATTTTGAAATAAATTCAAAATATAAATTATATATAAAATGGGTCATAAATTATAAATCTGCGCCATTGTTGACGCATATTTTATTAATATAGCGCCAAAGTAAGTACAATTAGCGGGATTCCTGCAAATACGCAGTCTGGCTGCAGCCCTGAATAATGCTTGACTTGCTGAAGTCACATAAAAATCGTTGAGGATGTATCTTTATAACTTCTGTGACATGTTTCTTTTTCATGCATATCAATTCCTGCAAGATAAGTACATTGGCCACCATCTTTGAGTGATGCTAAATGTGACTGAGTGGGTGAGTGAGTACCATCCAAACATTTCTTTTATCCATTCTGCACTATTTGCTGTGAATGAAGGGGCTTTGCTAACAGGTTGTTCTATAGTCAGGTCAGTTAACATGAATGCTACCTGAATTTGTAGGGACTGCAGGAAGATTTTATGAGAGCTTCAAAGTTGTACATAGTCATTAGTACTGCAGAATTATCACAATAACATGACCCTTTTATTATGAAGAATATACAACAGTAAACTATTTCTACACCAGAAAAGAGTTTTGTGTGATATATATGTTTCTTTTTGTTATCTTATCTTTTGATTCAAATATCATCAATAAGGGACACAACTCCTGTCACCTTCAGTTCATGTAGGCACTCAGTCATGATAGTACTTTGGAGGTCACCACTATTAATGAAAGGCACTGGAGTAGAGCCTGTTACCATTAATGAAGAACAATAAATAACTCAGCAACCTCAAATGGATATGACTGTGTGATTACAACAAAAATATTTGAAACGACTGAAAAAGTAAAGTTCCTCAGAGCATGTGATTCACTTTGC